>NW_022105908.1:20779193-20803980 GCF_000313985.2 Echinops telfairi | reverse complement strand
TTAGTATTTGGGACTGGGGCCAGCCCCCCAGACCTCTCCACTGGTTCCCTACTCCATGCCGGCATGTTGCATTCACACCTTGGGCCACTGGGTTGAAGTCCGGTCCCTCTTTCCCTGTGGAGATATAAACAATACCCTCCCCTTGGGTGAGTTAGCGCCCAGTGCCCCCGCTACCCATTTCTTTCTTATTTTCATCATTTTTTTCCTTTCCCCACCTCCTCCCCAGTTGTCTACCATGGGCATCCCTGCATTTGATCTGATCCCTGCCATACTACCTGGTCCTCACCCCAAGAATGTTTGTATACAGTGGCTTTTTCCCTATGCCCCTTTTAACACTTACCTCAGCGGACTCATGTTGTATTTGTCCTTTTGTGCCTGACTTACTTCACTTAGCATGATTTCCTCCAATTCTTCCCATGCAATGATGTGCTTCATACATTCATCAACAACTCTTATCACAATCCATACATGCATCCATTGTGTCAAGCATATTTGTACATTTGTTGCCACCATCATTCTCAAACATTTTCTTTCTACTTGAGCCCTTGGTATCAGCGTCTCATTTTTCCCTCCCTCCCTCACAAACCCTTGACAATTTATAAATTATTATTATTTTGTCATGTCTTACACTGTCCAATGCCTCCCTTCACCCACTTTTCTGTTGTCCGTCCCTCAGGGAGGGGGTTATATGTAGATCATTGTGATCGGTTAGCCCTTTCTCCCCCACCTTACCCTTACCCTCCTGGTAGCTCTACTTTCACTACTGGTCCTGAGGGGATTATCTGTTCTGGACTCCCTGGATTGCCAACTCTAATCTGTACCAGTGTACATCCTCTGGTCTAGCTGGATTTGTAAGGTAGAATTGAGGTCATAATAGTGGTGGAGTGGAGGGGGGAAAGCATTAAAGAGCTAGAGGAAAGTTATTTGTTTCATTAGTGCTATACTACATCCTGACTGGCTCATCTCCTCTCCGTGACCCTTCTGTAAGGGGATGTCTAGTTGCCTGGGCTTTGGGTCCCCACTTTGCTCTCCCCCTCATTTACAATGATATAATTTTTTGTTCTTTGATGCCTGGTACCTGATCCTTTCAACACCTCCTGATCACACAGACTGGTGTGATTCTACCATGTGGGCTTTGTTGCCTCTCAGCTAGATGGCCACTTGTTTATCTTCAATCCTTTAAGATCCCAGACACTATATCTTTTGATAGCTGGGCACCATCAGCTTTCTTCACCACATTTGCTTATGCACCCACTTTGTCTTCAGCAATCGTGTCGGGAAAGTGAGCATCATAGAATGCCAGTTTCATAGAACAAAGTGTTCTTGCATTGAGGGAGTACTTGAGTAGAGGCCCAATGTCCACCTGCTACCTTAATTCTAAACCTACAAATATATGCACATAGATCTAGTTCCCCATTGTCATATATAAATGTATTTACATATGTACATGCCTGTATTTAGACCTCTATAAATGACCTTTGCCTCCTAGTTCTTTCCTCTATTTCCTTTTACTTTCCTCTTGTCCCACTATCATGCTCAGCCTTCATTTGGGTTTCAGTAATTCCTCTCAGTTACATTGCCCTTGATCAAGCCATACCAGACCTCCTACATCCTCCTTGCTACTGATTTTGAATCACTTGTTGTTCCCTTGTCCCTGGTGTTGTCAGCACATATCAGCACACCACTTCCTTTCCCCCACATATCCCTCTCCCATGTCCCCCCTGGGAACCACTGGTCCCGTTGTTTTCTCCTCCAGATTGTTTATCCCACCTATCTTATCTAGATAGACCTGCAGAGATAATAATATTCACAAAAACAAGACAGAGCAAAACAAAACAACAACAAAACCAATGACAAAAAAAGAAAAGCCTGTAAATAGTTCAAGGTTTCTTTGTTGACCTGTGTAAGTGCTTTTTTACAAATGTTTTCCGGTTGAGTCTGGGGTACCATGCCCTGGCCCCACAGTCTATTTTTGGTATTCCCTGGGGACTTCGTTGCTCTGTTCCCCCTTGCTGTTCTGTTGCACACCTTTAGTGTTTCGCCTCAGTGTGATGGGGTCAGACCGGGCGCAATCCCCACACTGTGTTTCTAGTGTTGTACCCTGTAACTGTATGGGTCAGTGAGGAATGTCGTGTCTCATAGTGGGGCCGGCCCTATGATCCTCTCTGTGCTTTGGCTGCTCTGAGCAGGATGTGATAGGTGGTTTATTGTGTCAACGTGCCCAATGAACACATGTGGGATTAATTGAAAGGTGGAGAGATAAAGGGTTCAGCAAGCCTTGCCTTTCTTGTCTCTTGTTCTTTGATGATCAGACCTTGCTTGTTCTGTGCCTCAATTTGAAAGCTACATTACGTGTGGGACACCTAACCCATGGACTGTGTCTCTGTAATTTGAGGTTCCTTCAAGACCTGCTTTGCCACGCACCTGGAGTATACATCTCTTGAGCTGGGGACTCTTGGACCCTGTCATCTGGCTGACTGTTGGTGACCTGCCTTGCTGTTTGCTGCCTGTGGCCAGATAGCTGGAATTGCTCTACAGAGGACTACCTGGTGGCCCTCAAGACTTGAAGGACTGCCAATGTATTAGCTGTCTCACGGAAGTCAGTTGCACTGAGCCATTTGTACTTTATAGATTAATTAACTGTTTATTTCTCATGTTATCTATCTATATAAATATATATATAATTATTAGTGTCCTGGTTTTGTTTCTCTAGAGAACCCTGTCCAACATAGGGAATATTGTCCTCAGGACTTGGTGGGCCAGGATGTGTTTCACTCTTTCTTCCTCTCCCTTCATTTGCTCCTGTGTGCTTGGATCAGACATGTCCCTCTCCCTGAGCCATAGCTTCAGTGCTGTACTCTGAAGTGAATTCTTCTGCTGTGAAGGGTGCCTGTCCAGTAGTTGGGATTGGGGCCCACACTTCAGACCTCTATACTGGTTCCCTGCTTCATGCCAGTATGTTGCATTCACATCTTGCAGCACCAGGTTGAAGTCTGGTCTCACTTTCCCTGGGGAGATACAAACAATACCTTTTGTTAGTGCCGCTCCCCATGTCTACCCATGTCTTTTTCTTTCTCCCCCATCCCTCCTCTTTAGTTGGCTACCATATGTATCTGTGGATTTTTCCTGGCCCCTGCCATACTACCTGGTCCTCACCCCAGGAATGTGTGTATACAGTAGCTTTTTCCCTAAGCCCCTTTTGCATTTTAAGCTTACCTCAGAGGACTCATGTTGTACTTGTCTTTTGTGCTTGGCTTACTTCGCTTAGCATGATTTCCTCATTTTTCCCATGTGGCGATGTGCTTCATGCATTCATTACTGCTTTTAAGGATGTGTAGTACTCCATTGTATGTATATAGCACAGCTTTTTAATCCATTCATCTGTTGATGGAAATTTGGGTTGTTTCCAACTCCTTGCAATTGCGAACTGTGCTATGATGAACAGTGGAGCACAGCTGTGTGGTTGTGGTTTGTGTTTTGCATCTTCTGGGTATATTCCCAGTAGGGGGGAGCTGGGTCATATAGTAGCTCAATTTCCATATGTTTTAGAAATGGCCAAATCAATTTCCAGAGTGCCTGTACATACCTACAGGCCCACCAGCAGTGGATGAGAGTTCCTATGTCACCACAGCCCCTCCAACACTTGTTGCTTTCTGATTTTTTGAATTGGGTTATCTTTGAGGGTGTTAGGTGACATCTCTTTGTTGTTTTAATTTGCATTTCTCTTATGGCCAATGATTGGGAACATTTTCTCATATGTTTGTTGGCCATTCGGATTTATGCCCCTGTGAAACTTCTGCTCGGGTCCTTTGCCCACCTCTTCAGTGGGCAATTAGTGTTTTTTTTTTCTTTTTGGAAGACTATTGTAGATTTTAGTAATAAGGCCTTTGTCTGATGTGTCATTACTAAACATGTTTTCCCAGTCAGTGGGCTCTCTTATTACTCTCTTGGAGAATTTTTTCAATGTACACAGGTGTTTTATCTTCAGTATATCCTACTTGTCAATTTGTGACTCATCTGTATTTGTGTCCTTTCCTATTTCTGATAGCCTATGTATTCCCTGCACCAAAGTTCTCAGGTTGGTCCCAATTCCCTCATTGATGGCCCTAATAGTTTGGGGTTTTACCTCGAGGTATGTGAACCACCTTGAGTTTATTCTTGTGCATGGAGTGAGATAAGGGTTTTGGTTCATTTTTCTGCAGGTAAATATCCATTTTTTCAAGCACCACTTGCTGAATAGGGCATCTGCTTCCCATTTGATATTTTGGGGGCCCTTATCAAAGATCAGTTGTCTGTATGCTGATTATTTTATTTCTGGGTTTTCAGTTCTTTTCCATTGGTCTGAATATCT
Source organism: Echinops telfairi (assembly GCF_000313985.2). NCBI lineage: Eukaryota > Metazoa > Chordata > Mammalia > Afrosoricida > Tenrecidae > Echinops > Echinops telfairi. Next base: position 20,799,629 of record NW_022105908.1, on the reverse strand, counting down.
ATGATTATACCAATACCATGCGGTTTTGACAACTGTGGCTATATAATACGTGCTAAAGTCAGGTAAAGCAAACCCTCCCACTGTGTCCTTCTTCTTGAGGAATTCTCTGCTAATTCTGGGCTTCTTCCCTATCCATATGAAGTTGGTAATCAGTTTTTTCATTTCTTTGAAGAAAGACGAGGGTAATTGTATCGGGATTGCATTAAACTTATATAGTACCTTGGGCAAAACTGACATCTTTACTACTTTGAGTCTTCCAATCCATGAGCATGGGATATCTTCCATTGGTTGAGGTCACTCTTGGTTTCTTGTAACAGCGTTCTGTAGTTTTCCTCATACAAATCTTTTGTTCTTTTAGTCAAGTATATCCTAGATATTTCAATTTGTGCTTGACTATTATGAAGGGTACCACGTTTTTTATCTCCTCTTCTGTGGTCTTGTCTGATGTGTATACCAGTCCGATAGACTTCTGTTTATTGATCTTGCATCCTACCACTCTGCCAAACTCCTCTATTGCTTCCAGTACTCCCCTTGTGGAGCTTTTGGAATTTTCCATGTATAAAATCATATCATCTGCAAATAACAGTAGTTTCACCTCTTCCTTTCCAAGACGAATACCTTTGATGTCTTTTCTTTGTCTTATGCTGTTAGCTAAAACCTCCAGCACGATATTAAATAAGAGTGGGGACAAAGGGCATCCTAGTCTGGTGCCCTTTTTTAGTGGGATTGTGTTAGCCTTTTCTCCATTGACTACCACATTGGCTGTTGGTTTTTCATATATAGCTTGTATTATATTGAGGAATTTTTCTTCCATTCCTATCTTCCTGAGCGTCTTGAACAGGAATTGGTATTGGATGTTGTCAAATGTTTTTCTGCATCTATCGATATTATCATGTGGTTCTTATGGTTTTTTCATGTCAAGGTAACTTAACGAATGATACTAATGGTCTTTCATGTGTTGAACCATCCCTGCATCCCTGGTATCCCACTTGGTTATGGTGAATATTTGTTTTATATACTTTTGTATTCTACTGACCAGTATTTTGTTAAGAATTTTTGCATCTATGTGCATTAGGGATATTCATCTGTTGTTTTTTATTCTTGTGGGATCCTTGCCTGTTTTCGGTATCAGGGCTATACTAGCTTCATAGGAGGAGTTCGGGAGTTTGCCATCTCTTTCTATGTTCTGGAAGAGTTTGTGCAGGTTTGGTGTCAGTTCTTCCCTGAATACTTGGTAGAATTCTCCTCTGAAGCCATCTGATCCAGGGGATTTTTTTGTTGGTAATCCCTTGATAACGTTTTCTATTTATTCTATCAATATGGGTCTGTCGAGTTTCTTGCCATCCATCAGGGATAGTCTAGGGAGGGATTTTTTTCCAAGAATTTTTCCATGTCTTCCACATTGTTGAATTCATTGGAGTATAGTCCTGAGTAGTGCTGTTTAATTATCCTTTTGATTTCAGAAAGTCTGAATTTTTTTTCTCTCGCAAAGGAACCCCTAAGTGATGCAAATAATTAAGCACTCCCTTTCTAACCAAAAGGTTGGCAGTTCAAAGCCACAGAAAACAGACCTGCTGATCTGCTTCCTTGAAAACCTGATGAAGAAATGTCCTCTGCACACATGGGTCTCCATAGTAGAATCCACTTAACAACAATTGGTTTGGGTTTTTTAGGTTTAACTGGTAGACACAGGCAGGACTCATAAAATACACAAGCACAATCATAAAATCATGTTACATCATAAAGTCACTTCAGCTTTAACTTCCCATCATCCTCAGGCCTGCTCTATGGGATACCCTTTCTGGATTTCTGGGTGATACCACAATCTATAGCTTTCTTTTAAATTTTTATTTAAATTACAATATGCGCATGTATACAGCTCAATGAATTTTCACAAACTGAACACATCTAGGTATTTAGCACCCAAAATCCTCCACCTTTTCATGTCACTGTGGCTTTTGAACACTAATCATTATAGGCATTAGGAGGTCTATTGTTGTTCACGACTATAGGTCAGTTCCGATGCGTGGTGACCACATGCAGAACAGGATAAAACATTGCCTTGTCTTGTGCCACCTTCTCAAGCCTTGCTAAGCTTGAACCCATTTTTGTGGTCCCTGTGCATTTTAACTGATTTCCAGTTGGGAGGGCTCATCTCCCAGTATAATATCAAACAATGTTCTGTTGGGATCCACAGGATTTTCATTGGATGTTGTTCAAAAGTAGATAGCCAAGTCTTTCTTCTAGCCTGTTGTAGGCTACAAGCCCCACTGACACCTGTCCTTGTGGGTGATCCTACTGGTATTTCAAATACCAGTAACATCGCTTCCAACATCACAGCAACACACAAGCCACTAAAATAGGACAAACTGACATACTCTGGTAGTGGATTAAAAGTTCTAGTAAAATCCATGACCAGAATTTGCATTTCTCCATAAAAATTAAAAGTGTGTTCTCTTTCCACATCTTGGGTTTGGCCCAGACTCAGAGGCCTGCAAAGGGAAAAGTAGAGAGAGTAGCCTGTGCCTTTAACTTTTTTTGTTTCTTTTTTCCTCTTTTCTTTTCCATACTTCTTATCCCCCACTGATAATGCTGCCATGAGCTCCTCTAGTTAGGGTGGGAGGAGGGAGGAGAGAAGTTCCATGGTGAGGTAGAACTTTGCTGTTGTTGGTATACAGTGATCTCGGTGCCAGTAAAACATGATGTGCTTCCTAATATGATGCAAGAGGAAAAACCATGACACCATAAAACGTGCCAAAAAACAGTGAGCCTGAATCTAATCAAACTGTTTTTGGGGAAGTGATGGAACTGTCCTAGATCCTGGTTGTGGCAATGGTTACACAAATCTATTCATAAAATTGAATGATTCTAAATATATATTTAATTTTAATGTCCTGAAAGGATACAAAAGGGGGAAACCTGAGGATGAAGAGAGCTCCCCTGCTCTCCCACCAGACTTTCTTCTGCCTTATCTGCATGCCCGCTCACCCTCGCTCATGATGGCCACCATTCAACAGCTCATTGGGAGATGGCACCTGGTCGATGGCAAAGGCTTTGATGCAAACATGAAGGAACTCAGAGTGGGGGTGGCTCTGTGAAAAATGGGTGCGATGGCCAAGCCAGACTGTGTCATCTCTCCTGATGACAGAGCCCTCACCGTGAAAACCGAGAGCACTTGGAAAACCACACCGTTGTCTTGTAACCTGGGAGAAATGTTTGAAGGGATGACAACGGATGGCAGAAAACTCAGATGTCTCAACTTTACAGACGGCGCTTTGGTCCAGCGCCAGGAGAGGGGTGGGCAGGAGAGCACGGTAACAAGAAAACTGGAGGATGGGAAATTAGTGGTGGAATGAACAATGTCACCTGGACTTGGACCTGTGACAAAGCGGAATAACAATCCTATCATCATTTGGATGATGTGAGAATGAACAGTTCAGTGTAATGAGCAAATCTCTGCTCCCCCTCTCCCTGTTATTATATTCAATTACTTCAATCACACACAATTTGCATGCAACTGTTTCAAAGTGTTGATTTTATTAGGATCATAAATGAATGTGTGGGTGCTACAGAAGAGAGAGAGAGAAACAAACAGTACACCAACCCAATATTCTGGATTCAAAAAATCAACTGCAATTAGCACATTGTTCAATATGGTTCTTCTAGCCATAGATGTTTACTCCCATCAAATGACCTTCATTTTCCTCATGGGTGTGGGTAAGAAGGTTGGGGAAGATACTGATTGAGATAGATAGATAGATAGATAGATAGATAGATAGATAGATAGATATAAAATCAAGAAAGAATATAACAGCTAGTTAATCCACACAGCAGTACAGAAGGCTCAGTTCAACTCACTTTTAATAACAGTAAATACTGAATGTCCTTCAACTCAACCCAGTGGCTGGTCCAAGGTCGAGGAAGTAGATAGTGGAATCTGGCCTCAGGCAAGATGAGTCAAATAAGCCCACAGGCAGCAGACAGCAGGGTAGGGCAGCCACAGTCAGTAGCACTGCAGTATATGCACACCAACACAATCCACCACCAGTGAGGCAAAGTAGGTATGAAAGGACTCTGGCAATGCACAGCAAGGCAACACCCATCCATGTGTTGGATAGTGCAGGTAGTGCAGCACACAGTTGAGGCAAAGAACTACCTCAAACAGCAGCATGCTGGTCCAATCACCAGGGAGAAAGAGAGACAGAAATCTCTTCTCTGGCTTTTTTAATATTGATGGTGGTCTTTTCTTTCATACTCTTTATTTGTAGAAGAAAAAGAAGAGCTGAAGGGTAGAATCATGTCTTATTTCTGCCCTGGAACAATCAGTTTTGGGAGCTAGAGGAAGTCAGACATGACCTCCACACCACTTCCCAGCGCCCATATTTTAAACATTGAGAAAATATGAGTGTGAACTGACTGATAAATGATGTTTCAGTATTACTAATGTGATACTATTATGGTGGCTATGTTTGTCTGTTTTAAGCCCTTATCAGTTAGAAACCAGCAGTCGCTGTCAAGATATACCAAGTCATTATTTTTCTGAAAATGCTCACCAGGGCTTACTTTCAAGGTACCTATGGATAGACTGGAAAAATCCAATGTTTTTGATTGGCTGAATAGTCACAATTATGGACTTACACTTGCTGGCAGTCAGTAGGCTGATGTGGGGCCAGGAAAATGTTCCTTCTGCTGTCACCAAGAGTCAGAGTTGATGCCACAGCAGCTACCTAACTACCTACCCATCTGCCTGTATATATGAACTCCACTGTAAACCTTTCCAATTGTATCAAGCTACTGCATTCATCCAGAATTACAGACCTACAAACTATTGACTAGCTACCACAAATACCTTGATATATCAGATTTGTCCACTGCGTCAAAATGGCATATATATATAAACTCAAAACCAAACTCTCCATCAGCAAGTCAATTCTGACTCACAGCGACCCTCCAGAGCAGAGTAGAACTGCCCCTGTGGATTTCGGAGACTGTGGATCATAATAGGATTAGACAGGCTCATCTTTCTTCCATGGAGCAATTGATAGATTTGAATGGTTGACCTTATGATGAGCAGCCCAACATGCAATTTACTATACCACCAGGGCTCCTGACATATATATAGTTAGTTGATTGTCAACAAAGGTGGTAAAAGAATATAAGAAAGTTTTTCTTCAACAAAAGATTAGCCATCAACAAAAGATGCTGGGACAATTGAATATGTATGACAAGCTTCAAGAAAGCTTGTTGAAGCACAAAAGGTCAAATACAACATGAGTCCACTGAGCAAGTTCAAATAGTAGAACAGGCAAAAGGGAAAACTCACAACACACAATGCCTGGGCTGAGGACCAGATATTCTGGCAAGAGCCAGACCAAACCCAATGCCTCATACATCATCAACTACAGATGCAAATTGCACCTGTGCTGAAAGGCATCTTTCCCCCACCTCTCTTATGCCTTTAAGGCCCACAGAGGGGTGGGGGAAGAATAATGATAACAGTGAGGAATCAGGACACTAACCAACCCGAGGGGAGGATATCGTTTATATCCCCTGAGGAATGGGAGAGTAAGAATAGACCTCGTGCCAATCCACGAGGAAAATGATCCTGATCAGAGCAGCTCGTTCCCACAGATGACTACAGGTCTACTTCAGCTCAAGATGTGACATCCTCTCCTTGGTGACAGCATTGCAAGGACAGTTCTGAGGACACAGTTTGGGGGAGAGGAGCTGGTCCAACCACTTGGGGACAAACCAAGAGGGGAGTGCAACAGACCAGTGATGAGAGTAAAGCCACAAAGTCCCTGAGGAATCCCCAATCATAGACTTCTGACTTGGGAGGCAGCATTTGGGCACCCCACCTGAACTGGTCAGGTTACTCACCAGGGGGCCACACTGGAAGTCTAAGTGAGTGCAGGAAGAGCAATGTGGACTGACTGCTCTATGTCATGATCCCGGTGGTAACTATCTGTATGTTGTTGTTTGTCTTTTATTTTAATAGTAGTAGTAGTAGTAGTAGTAGTAGTCATATTTATTTTATTTCCTCTTTTTGTTGTTTATCTATACAAGATGTAGAGGATAGGCAGTCTTATAGAGACATCAGGCCAGACTGATGGTTCCCGGGGGCAATGAGAGGAGATGAGCTGGGAGCCAACAATGACGGGTACAGGGGAACAGTATGTGTTATAAAAAGGACTGAGAGGATTGTGTAACTTTTCTAGTCATGTTTGATCAATCAAATTGTATCTGAGAGAAATTATGATAAGCAAACATAATAGTAGGAGGAAAAATAGATACGAGTAGATATATATATATAAAAAATATATGTATGAATATATGGGTAATTGTTTATATTTGTATCTATATGTAAATGGTCCTCTACTTAAATCTTACCTCAGTCCAAGAATGGTTTGTTCTAATTATGTGGCATTGTAGGATACTCACCTTCCTGGCATGATCACTGAAGACAAAATGGATCCATAAGCAAAGGTGGTGAAGAAAGCTGATGGTGCCAAGCTATTAAAAGATATAGTGTCTGGGGTCTTAAAACCTTATAGTGAAACAAGCGGTCATCTAGCAGGGAAGCAACAAAGCCCATATGGAAGAAGCACACCAGCCTGTGTGATCATGTGGTGTCAATGGGAAAAGGTATCAAAAATTTTTAAACCGGCAACCAAATTGATGTAAAGGGGAGTGGATGTAATTGAGACCCAAACTCCACCAGCAAGACTATTGGACAGTCCCACACAGAAGGGCCACATGAAATGTAGGGTAAATCCAGGGTGCTGTAAGGCACTGATGAACCACATAACTATCTCCTAGTTTTAAGATTTCTTCCCCTTGCTATTAATGTCTCTATGTGCTATACCTCATTAATCATGTTAGATTTGCATGCATTCATTTGTATATTAAGATCACTCAGTACATGGTAGCCAAGATAGATGTCCCCTCAGAGACAGTTGGCTCCCTGAGGGTATGGGAAGTGAGTGGGTGGGAGTGGGGTGGGAGTTTGGGAAGAGAGGGAGAGGGAAGTTGATAGCATTGATGATTGTATAATCCCACTTGATGGGATTAAACAACAGAAGTGTATGGGAAGGGAAAAGATATATTGGAATGAGTTAGATATGCCAATAAAAAAATATATATAAAAGAAAGCCTGTGGAAATAGAATTAAAAGATAATAACACCACCCCCTTCCACAAATTTTGAAGGACCTTCATATGTGCAGAAGAATTGGTATCATCCTTACTTCATATCAGATTAAAAAATAACTCAAAATAAATGATAACTAAAAATTATAAAACTACATAAAAATTGTGACTTTAAGGTTTTAGGACGCAAAAGCACAAACTATAAAAGAAAAGTTGATAAACCAAACATTGTAAAAAGTAAAAAGTTGTGCTCTTCAATAGATATTTTTTAAATGTTTGTAAAAACATATCTCTATACATGGAACTGTGTGTGACCTCCTCCCTGGGGGACAGACAACCGAAAAGTGGATGAAGGGAGACATCGGACAGGGCAAGATATGACAAAATACCCATTTATAAACTATCAAGGGCTCATGCGGGAGGGGGGAGCGGGGAGGGAGGGGAAAAATGAGGACCTAATGTCGGGGGTTTCAATGGAGAGAAAATGTTTTGAGAAACGATGTACAAATGTGCTTTACACAATTGATGTGTGTATGGATTGGGATAACAGTTGTATGAGCCCCTAATAAAATGTTTTTAAAATTTTTTTTTAAAAAACAAAACAAAAACAAAATTTTAAAAAATTAAATAAACTATTGAATTTTAAAACAAAACAAAAACATATCTCTAATAAAATAATTGTACCAGGATATAAGAAGAATTCTTATAATGCCACAAGAACAGCAACTCAATAAAAACAAAAAATCAGGCCAATGATCTTAACAGGTACTTCACCGAAGAAGATAAATGAATGCTAAATAAGCACATAAAAAGCTGTTCAATGTCATTAGTCACCAGGAAAATGCAAATTAAAAATAAAATGACTAAAACTTGAAAGACGGTCAATACCAAATGTTGGCAAGTATGTCGAGGAACTGGGACATGGCTGGTGGGAAAATAAAATGGTGTCACTTATTGTGGAAAACAGTTTGACAGTTTCTTATAAAGTTAAACATATAATTACCACATGACTCAGCAAGTCAACTCCAAGATGTTCGTCTGAGAGAAATGAAAGCACCTGACCATGCAAAGACTTGATGATGTGTGTTCAAAGCAGCATGAAATCATGTTCAAAGAAGCATTATTCATAAAGCCCCAAACTGGCAACAATCCAAGTTTTCATCAACAGGTAAATGGGTAAACAAATTGTAGGGTTCCTACCCCTTGGAGAGTCCTTGAGTGAGGCAAGTAATTAAACACTCAGCGACCTACCAGTGATTGACATGGTCTCATAGGAGGCCTGCTAGCTAAATTTAAATAAAATCCAGAATCTCATAGCCTATCCATAAAATGTGCAGCATACAGTAAAAACTCAGGACAATGTCAACCTGAGGGAGAAAATACCAATACTAACACCAAGATGAAAAATGTTAGAAGTAACAGAATGATTTTTAAAGCAGCCATCAAAAGAATTAATATTTCAATGAGCAATTAATAACACACTTAAAAAATAGTCTCTGGGAAGAAATAGAAGATACAAAATGAGAACCAAATGCAAACTCTTAGAACTGAAAACAATGCAATACCCAAAATAAAAGCTCAGCAGATGGCTCGATAATAGAATGGAGAGGACAGAAGAAAACATCCATGAGCAGGAAGCTGGAACAATAGAAATTATCCATTCAGAACAACAGAGGGAAAATACACTGGAGGAAAAAAGGGGGCGGGATAGAATCTCAGGGACTGAGAGCTATCGAATATTCACATCGTTCAGGCTGAAAAAGTTCTTGGAGAAATAATACCTAAAATATTCCCAAATTTATCAAAGCACTCAAACATTCAGATTCAAAAAGCTGAGCAAGTTCTGAGCATGAAAAACCCAAAGAACTATGTGCCAAGATACATCATCATCAAATTCCTGAAAACTACAAAGGGGGAAAAAAGCTTGCAGACAGTGATAGAGTGTCAAACAACACTGTAGCCCTGGGGAAAATCAGTTTGAATTACTTTTATTTTCTCATTGGAGCCCAGGTGGTGTAGTGGTTACGAATTGGACTGCGAACCACAGGGTCAGCAGTTCAAAACCACAAGTAGCTCTTTGAGCGAACGACTGGGTTTTCAACTCTGTAGACAGTGACAGTCTTAGAAGGGGGTTCCTATGAGTCACCACTGACAATGGCAGTGAGTGAATTTGAGCGGTTTTCTCATCAGTAACCATGGAGGCCAGGAGGAAGTGACACATCTTTCAATTGCTAGAAGAATCGCCAACTCAAACACTGCATCTGGTGAATTTCATAAATCAATTCACTAAATAAATATGCATTTTTTAGTTGTATGAGTGATTACTTTTTAATATTTGTATATGAGCGCAGCATCATGTTAAATGATGTGCTGAAACTTGTGGACTTCAAAAATAGCATTTTATGCTCTCCACGTGAGAGATGGTGAGACCAAGGTGCACATTCTTCTTCCTGCAGCCATGATTCCTTGGATATTGTTCCCTAAAGACTGAAGGGGGCTTTTCTATCTCTGAATTTTATTAACATTACCAGGTGGACATTAGTGTCACTCATATTCACATTCTCTTCTCTGTTGTTTCTTCTTTCTCCCCTTTCCCCCCCTCCTCTCTCTCTCTTTCTCTCTCTCTCCCTGGAAGAGTACTTTTATCTTTTTTTCCAAGCCCCACCCTGCCCCACCGAGAGCACTTTTAATAAGTTAGATTTTCTAACATAATAAAAGATTTTCTTATGTCATATCTTTGGCGGGGGGCTGGGGGGGTATGTCTTGCCAATGTCTACTCTTTTCTTCTGGAGTACATCATCCACCTGCATCTCCATTGTCGCCCTCCCTGGCCATCAGCTTCTTGCTATTTACTTTTTTGGGGGGGTGATATATATTTTTAATGTAATAATGTATATTATCCCCTCTTCATTAAAGAAAACCCAGTATCAAAACATAGAAAAAATATAGAGTAGTATAGTCACACCAGCAAATTAAAGGTGGTTTGGGCAGGGGAGGAGCGGGTGTTGAGATTTGACATTTGGCTGATTTTTTTTCTCCCTGCTTGCACGTGACGTAAGGCATGCTAGTCTGTACAACACGTACTCCTGAAAAGGAGCAGTAAATGTAAACAAGGGGAACCAGGACCAGACAGGAATATGTGCTTGCTCACTGGATGGCCCAGGGTGTCCTGGGGGCAGGGATGTAGAGTCGCCGTGGAATATACCTGCAGTCTTTGTCCTTGTGGGTCTGGACCAGGCATCCAGCAGTATCAGGAGATTCAAACACATGAGGGCCGGGATATACGTGCTCAGTGACTCATTCAGAGCCCCCCAAATGAAGATAGCCCCAATCCTGGGCAGCGTCAAAAGCAAGTTACCAATCTCTTGCAGGATCGAGGAGCCCAGGACCAGCGGTGACCCAGCCCACAGTTCCAGCCAGCCCACAGCAGCTTGGTAGCTCCAGGGGTCTGGCTGGTAGCCAAACACCTTCAATGGGAACACCTCAGCAAACTGCTAGAGCAAGGTTTTCTGGGTACCTCGGTCCGCAGACTCAATCATTTCTTCGAAGGGTCTCGATGATTTTCTTAGGGCATATGGAAGAGTTTGGGCTGAATTCTGCTTGTATGCTGTGACTCTCGTGGAACTAAAAACCATCTGGAACTGGCAAGGACCAAGCTAGTATCGCAATAGCTCCCACAGTTCTCACACCAGTTCACTGGGAGGGGGTTGGTGGAGTAAAATTTGGAAAAACAACCATCGCTACAAAGACCATGTCCCGCATCTTGGTATTTAAATTCAAATCAAATATCAGCATTCTTCTGACCCACATTCACTTAATTGAAATGTGATTGGTATATGTGGGAACAATCGTTTTTTGCTTTAACTTATAAGAAGACAGGCATGATTGGCTGCAGAAATCTTTGCTAGGAGAGGAATTTTCAGATCCAGTGTGGTCACATCCTTTGGATTTAAAATGTCTTTGAGCACTGTCAGGTTCTTCTTCAATTTTGTCCAGAAGTTCTTGCTGTGGTACACGACTTTGTCACATTCCCCATTCAATGCTTCCTTCATTCTAATTTTTTGGTATAAAGGTATCCTCTAAAACTAATCAATTTCTTCCTGGTAATGAATAGCTGGACTCCTTCAGGTTGACTCCCTGCTCCCGAGGGGGACGCCTGACGGGAGAGGAGAGATGGGAGCTAAAAGCCGGTGCCAGGTTCAGGATTATTTTCTCTAACTGTAGACCATCCCAACACAACACTCAGACAATTGGTTATCTACAACCTTGGACCCATGCTATTTTATCTTTTTCCTTTCCCTCTGCCTTCTGGGCATTTTTCTCAAGTCCATCTTAACTATCTCAGACGTGTTTTTCTGCTGAGCTGCTGGTTTCCTGTTTGAACCTCGCTCAAAATTTCTCTTCATTTCTCTGCTTTGTAAAAGTCATTCTGTTGTCTTGTTTGACATTTTCTTGGAAATGTTGTTTCATTCATCTCCTTTTTCATTTCCGGGGGTCGTGTGATGGAGACATTTGTTTTTGGAATTAGCCAGCCGAACTCAGTTGAGATTATCCCAATGGTGTTGGCAACATCTAAAGTATCCTACGTAGGAGTCAGTTAGACGTGTATATGCCGTCTTCAACATCTCAATCGAGATGTTGACCTTGGCCATGTCAATATAAGAGAGCTTCTTCACAGGCTGTTTGATCTGGTGCTTGTCAACCTTCAGGTCAACAGTAAACAGAGTGTGTTGTTATCTTCAGTGTTTGTCGTGGCTCATCCTGTGGCCAGGAGGAGCAGTGGCACATCAGTCAAACATGTCTCTCCTGGCGGCACTCATCCAATGACATTTGGGCTGCCTCTGGAGGTGCTGTGTCTCGGGCCATGGGAAGGTGGGCGACATATGGGTCTTCTGTTTTTATAAGTATAGATACATTTCAATACCACCTTTTTGGCCTTCAATGCTTTTGCTTTGTTTTCACCTTTGGGGAGGTAAGGGTTGTTTTCTCCATTGTAGTACTATCTTCATAAAATATCACTTTATTTATTTATTATGAAGTAAAGTTGTTCTCCAATATCCTATTGTGTTTGATCTCTCTTTTCAATACCACAGTGCTTCCTTCCTCTTCCTCTGCACACTCCTCCCGCTGTCTACTCTCTTTCTGACTCTGCAGCTCCTTCCAGCCTTCTAATTCCTGTTGATTTTTCTCCCTGATGCTTTGATGTCTCGGTACACTTTTTGCCCATGAATAGTTGAAATGTATTCTTCTGAACCATCCTCCATGGCCAGCAAGTACTACTCAATTCCTTCCCTAAATCTTCAAAATGAAAGTTAGATCTAGAAGGTTTTCTTCCTTCTATTCAGTTATTCAGCACTTGGTGTTAAAAGATGGGACAATAGCTTTTCTCTTTTGAATTTGGTGGACAGCCCCACTAGCCTCTGTGGGCTGCTCCCTCATGCATAGTTAAGGATTCTAGAATTTGGGGGTCTTGCAGGTGAAGTAGAAAGAAATGTGTTAGTTTGCTCCTGTAAAAATAGGCATGCCTACAAGATCACTATGAATCAGAATTGACTCAATGGCAGCAGATAACAGATGAAGTGAGCAATTATCATCTTAGTTGCACCTCTAGATGATAAGAGTGGAATTAGACCACTTCCTTCCAAATTACAGTTGGAAACCCTTAACATGCTGACCCAAAGGAATTGCTAAATACTTATATTGGTCAACCCATCGCTCTGCTTCCTCCACAGAATTAAGTGACTCCCCCTGAAGAGTTGAAATTGTTTACAGCTTCTGCAGTATGAAATTAATCAAACATGTAATCAAGGTGTATTGATAATTACTGGTGATTTGTATGTGAAGGTTGGAAACAAAGGAGAAGGACTTATAGTTAGAAAATATATAGAAATGATGCCAGGGATTGCCTGATAAAATTTTTCACCATCAGCTCATCAGAAATCTATTTTTTCAAGAACTTAAATAGTTAGCTAAACATGTGATCAGATGAAACATACAATAGTAAAATTGACTATGTCTGTGGAACAAAACGATGGAGAAACACCATAGCACCAGCGTAAACAAGACGAGGAGGCAGAACAGATAATCAATTACTCATATGCAAATTAAATAGAAACCAAAGAAAGAAAATTTAAGACCATGAGAGCTAATGTAAGCCCTTGAGCATGTCCCATTTGAATTTAGAGTGAATTTGCTGCAATGAATACTAATGACCAAAATGGGCCATCAGATGAGTGACCGGGAGGCTGGAGAGAAGATGAGGGAGAAAGGGGGAACAGATTGCAAGGATCTATATATAACCTCCTCCCTGGGGAATGGACAGCAGAGAAGTGGGTAAAGGTAGACGTAGGACAGTGTAAGTTATGACAAAATAATAATAATTTATAAATTATCAAGGGTTCATGGCGGCGGGGAGCGGGGAAGGGGGCAAAAATGAGGACTGATACCAAGGTCTCAAGTAGAAAGCAAATGTTTTGAGAATGAGGGAAACAAATGTACAAAGTGCTTGATACAATGGATGTATGTGTAGATTGTAATAAGAGTTGTACAAGCCCCCAATAAAATGATTTAATTATTTGAAAAAAAGAAGATGAATGACATTTGGATTTTCTTTTCTTGTGGGTGTAGATACCTTTCAGCATGTTCAAAGAAAATTTAATGCATTGAATATTAATTACCAAAGTACAGAGGAGTTGTGGGGTGGCATTATATGTGAAGAAAGCATAAGGTCTTTAAAAAAAACAAAACAGGAAAGAAATACCAGACCAAAATGAATGCCAGAAGAAACTCTGAAACTTGCTCTAGAATGTAGAGTACCTCAAGCAAACAGAAGAAATGATGGAGTAAAAGAGATGACCCCCTTAAAGGCTTGAAGGTAATCAAGCGGCCATCAAGCTCAGAAGCAACAAAGCCCACGTGGAAGAAGCACACCAGCCTATGCAACCACGAGGTGTCGAAGGGATCAGGTGTAAGACATCATCAGAACAAAAAATCTTACCATAGTGAATGATTGGGGGAGTGCGGAGTGGAGATCCAAAGCCCATTAGTAGGCCACTGGAGATCCCCTGCGGAGGGGTCTTGGGGAGGAGATGAGCCAGTCAGGGTGCGATGTAACAATGATGAGAAATACAACTTTCCTCTAGTTCCTAAATGTTTCCTCCCCGCTCCCACTACCATGACTCGAATTCGATCTTGCAAGTCTGGCTAGACCAGAGGATGTACACTGGTACAGATAGGAACTGAAAATACAGGGAATCCAGGGCGGATGAGCCCTACAGGACCAGTGGTGTGAGTGGCAAAACAGGGAGGGTAAAGGGAGAATGGGTAAGAAAGAGGGAACCGATTACATGGAACTGTGTGTGACCTCCTCCCTGGGGGACAGACAACCGAAAAGTGGATGAAGGTAGACGTCGGACAGGGCAAGATATGACAAAATACCCATTTATAAACTATCAAGGGCTCATGTGGGAGGGAGGCGCGGGGAGGGAGGGGAAAAATGAGGACCTAATGTCGGGGGTTTCAATGGAGAGAAAATGTTTTGAGAAACGATGTACAAATGCGCTTTACACAATTGATGTGTGTATGGATTGGGATAACAGTTGTATGAGCCCCTAATAAAATGTTAAAAAAAAAAAAAAAGAGAGATGACCCCTTTCAAAGGGTGGCTCAAAAAGACAAAGTAAAGTGTCATAAGGAAATGTGGAAAGACATGGAGGTAGAAAACCAAGATCATGACAGCATCACTCAGGCTGGAAGAACTGAAGGAAAATGTAAGCCTCAAGTTAAGGAAGTATCAAAAGAAGATGGAAGAAATACCAAAAAGAATTAGTGGATATTCTACCATTTCAGGAGGGAACATATGATTAAGATCCAATGGTACTGAAGAAAGAAGTCTAACCATCAATGGACGCACTGGCAAAAGCAAAACAAAACAAGCCCCTAAGGCTTCAGGAATCGACAGAAAACTAATGGGCATGTTTCAACAAATGGATGCAATGCTAGAAGTGCTCACTTATCTATGCCAAGAAATTTAGAGACCCATCAATGATAAGGGATTCATATTTGTGCACGTTCCAAAGAAAAGTGATCTAGCAGAATACAGACATCATTGAACAATGTCATGAACAATTCTTTAAATGCTTGGCAGAAGAAAATGAAGTTGTTGCAGTACTATAGGGACAGAGAACTGTCAGAAAATTCAAACCACGTTCAGAAGAGGGTGTAGAATGAGGGATATAATTGTTGGTGTCAGATGAGTCTTGGCTGAAAACAGAGAATACCAGAAAAATGTTCGCCTGTGTCTCATCGACTACGCAAAGGCATTCAATTATGTTGACCATAACAAACGGTGAATAACATTGCAAAGAACGGCAATTACAGAACACTTCATTGTGATCCCATATGACCTAGACCTAGAGACAGTCATTCAAACAGAACAGGAGATATTGCATGGGCAGAACACAGGAAAAGTATGTGTCAGGGTTTTATCTTTTCTTTTCTTTTTTTAAATAACATTTTATTGGGGGCTCTTACAGCTCCTTTAACAATCCATACATCAATTGTATCAAGCACATTTGTACATATGTTGCCATCATCATTTTCAAAACATTTCCTTGCTACTTGAGCCTTTGGTATCAGTTCCTCGTTTTTCCCTCCCTACCCCGCCCTCATGAACCCTTGAAAAATGATAAATTATTATTGTTTCCATATCTTTCACCGTGCACTCTCTCCCTTCACCCACGTTTCTGTTGTTAGTCCCCCTGGGGAGGGGTGGGTTGGGATTATACATCGATCACTGTGATCGATTCCCCCTTTCTCCCCTTTCTCTCCCCACTTTCCCCCTACCCTCATGGTATCGCTACTCCATTACTATTCCTGAGGGGTTTATCTGTCCTGGATCTCATGTGGTAAGAGCTCTAATCTGTACCAGTGTACATGTTCTGGTCTAGCCAGATTTGTAAGGTAGAACTGGGGTCATGATAGTGGGGGGTGACGGGAGGGGGGGTGAGAGAAAGAATGAAAGAACTAGAGGAATGTTGTGTGTTTTGGTGCTATACTGCATCTGGCTGGCTCGTCCCTTCCTTGTGACCCTTCTGTAAGGAGATGTCCAATTGGCTACAGATGAGCTTTGGGTCTCCACTCTCCTCTGTAGGCAATTGTATGATGCTCTGTATCCTCAGTTCTGTCCTCTATTGGACAATATTCTGGAGATGGGGGGGGTCCCCCTTTCATCACACGTCTCTTGTATGATGACATATGTAATTGTATGATAGCAATTGTATCTTTTCATCATACATGAGCAAGTAAGCTGAGAAGGTGAACTATGTGATGAAGAGTATAGCATCAAGATTAGAGGAAGACACTAGCAACCTTTGATAACACAACCTTTTTGCTGAAAGCCAAGCGGACGTAAAAGATTTTATCATTGGAGATCACAGACTACACCCTTCATCATGGATAGTAACTCAATGTCAAACAAACAAAGATCCTCACAGTTGGACCAGTAAGCAATGTGATGATCAAAGGAGAAAAAATTGTCAAGGGTTTTATTTTGCTTGAATCCATAATCAATCCTCATGGAAGCAGCAGTCAAGAAACCAAATGAGGTACCGCAAGAGGCAAATGTGCTTCAAGTGATCGCTTTGAGGACTAAGGTGCCCTGACTCCAGCCATGGTATTTGTCAGTTACATCGTATACATGCAAAAAACGGGACAATGACTAAGGACAAGCAAAGAAGTATCGATGTCTTTGAATTATGGTGTTAGAAAAGATATTAAATATAACTGCCAAAATAACAAACAAATCTGTTTTGGAAGAAACACAACCAGAATGGTCCCGAGACACAAGGATGGCGAGACTTATCTGACTTACTTTGGACATGTTAGGAGGAGCGGGTGCCTGGAGAAGGACATCATGCTGGGTAAAGCAGAGAGTTGGCCCCAAAAAATGAAGTGACACTGTGGTTTCAACAATGGACTCCAACTTAACAAAGATTGGGGTGATGGCGCAGGACCAGGCAGTGTCTTGTTCCATTATTTATGGGGTCACTGAACATCAATACAGACTGATAGTTGCATTTATCAGTTTTATCTAACTTGGCTGGGCCAGCTTAAAAGAGGAAGCCTCCCCTATGATATGATTTCATAAAATGCAATCAATTCCATGATGAGTTCTGTTGTGAGCAGCTAAGCAGTTGTGGGAAGATGAAAGTGGAGTGGTCTCCCCTTACTCAGATCACAGCCCTAATGCAATTAAAGGGAAGTTTCATAGGGGATGTGGCCTATTTCTATATATGTGGATTCTGTACAGTGACTAGCTCCCCTTCCCAGCTTGTCTGGATCTTGTATCCAGACTTATCGACCTGTCATATTGCCCGTCCACCCTGGGAGCTATCAGCCACCTGCCATATTGCCTGCTGACTTTGGATTCATTTAATCCTGCAGCCATGATCCCGGATTGCTGCCTGGTTCTGCTTCCTGCTTCCTGGTTCATCAGCCTGGAAAGCTAGGAGAGTTAAAACATCACAAGCTTAATTTACTAACCTTGGATTCATCTGCCTCTGCCTCCCACAGCCTATGGTGTTTCTGCTTTCTGGTTGGTCTTCCAGGTTCATCAGCTCCAGCAGCTGCACCAGAAAAGTCTCCAGCTCAATATTTCACCCACAGACTTGAACCAGAATGGACTTAGGTGCTTTTACAATGGATTAAGGAAACCCAAAGAAGAATCAATGAACTTGAATTGTAGTGCTGGCAAAGAATATCTAAAGTACCATGGACTGCCAAACGAACACGTCTTTGTGTTCCAAACCTGGAAATTTTAGGGCCTGCAAACCTCAAGAAATGGAAGCCCCCACATAGAAACAGAAGCAAGTGAGGCAGATGTACCTGTGAGACAAGTGAAATCAGGAGTCTTAGTGGACCACAGGCCCAAAGGCATCCGAGAGGTACCATGGCCAGGATCCCAAGAGTTTAAGGTTGTGGACAGAAGCACAGAGACCAAGGAGCTGCCATGGGTTGGGAATAGAGTGGAGGTATAAATCAAGTACAGTCACCAGCTCAGGTGCTGGGCTTGCCTCTTAACTTCACTTGTAAACTGAAACTCGTTAAAGCATGCATTTTAGAGGCTTGATAAAGATGAAATTAGACCATTCTTGTCAAGCACGTAGCACAAGGTGGAGTCACTTCTGACTCACGATGCTCCTCCCCAGACCCCACCCCAGTGTGTGTCAGAATATCACTGTAAGTCACTGGGTTTTTCAATGACTGATATTTCAGAACTAAATCCCCAGGACTTTCTTCTGAGGTGCCTGTGGGAGTGTTTGGCCTCTCAACCTTTCATTTGTCTGTTGCCTGTCAGTACCACCCAGGGACTCAGCACACGGATTTACTCATTGCCACTGAGCTGACTCTAGCTCATGGTAACCCCATGTGTCAAAGCAGAACTGAGCTCCTTAAGACTGTCAAAGTGCCTCTGGCTGGATTTGAACTCACCAACTTTTGGCTAGTGGTCAAGGGCTTAATCATTTGCACCGTCAGGTACTTCTCGCCCTGGTTCACTAATTATGGTTACATTTAAAACAAAACAAAATCCCCCCAAAACTACCTTCACCTCATTGGCTGTGGCTGCTTCAGCTTGGGTGCTGGTGAAAGCTGAAGGGGCACAGCTGAAGGATCTGAGGGAGAATGCTTCCAATGTCCTCTTGTCTGTTTTTCCAGAAATTCATCCTCCAACGCACAAGCCCCTGTCATACCTAGTTAGAATTCACCAACAGTGAGGGCTCCTGGAAGTGGGTGCTACCAATGACAGAAATGACTCCATGTAAGCATCGTCTGGATCTGCTGTTCATCTCATCCGAGGGGCTGCCGCCTCAGCTCTTACCCTGTCCTTCAGGGACCAAACTCCCCAGCATTCTCCTCTCCAGACTCCCAACCTCTAAAACAATAGCTCCTCCTCCCTGTGCTCCTCCCTAAGCTATGCTTTACTGGGTTTTGGGGGGGCGGGGTGAGAATGGGTCTGGTGGTCAATCAAGGATGGGTAGGGATCAGCACTGGAGGTCCATCCTGCCTTCTTAAGGACGGAGCTTTCATTCAATGGAATCATTGGATGGAAGCGAAGGCTGTGTCAAAATCTAGTCAAATAGCCACTGGAATGATGCTTCCTGCCAAAAGGTGCACCCCTGAGTGTATGAGACCCAGCAGGTTGGTGTTGTTGGCACCCCTGAACCCCAAGGCTTGAACTTACACCTTACCTTATACTGCTCCTTTCTCTACTGGAAGTGTGCCAAAAGGATGATTTGAGTTAGGGGGATGGAAGGGAACTATGTGAATGTGGTGGTGGGTAAGGCCTCTGGCACTGGGGAGACTAAGACCCCCATCTCCTTTTGCAGTTCATCACTCTGGACATTGCTTTTTCCCTTTACCAGGGCAGGTGTCCATTGTTCGAATCTAGATCGTGGCTTGATCTTGAATTCAGCAGCTGTAGAGAATTCCACCTGTGGATGTACCATACATGATTTAACCATTCCCTCAAGTGGACAAGCAGTTCCCATTTTTATCTTTGCATTTATTATTTCAAGTAATATTTGTTTGTAAGTTTGCACTAGGTCAAGGCTTCCCGATTTTCCGTTGCAAAGTTTTCTAGAACCCTTTCTTCAAATTGTACATGTAAATATGTAATTTCTTGCATAAGGATCAGCACAGAGCTGGTGCCTAGAGGTAGAGGTTAAGGATGTCCCAAACGTCCAACTTTTCCAAAATATTACACCACTTCACCATTTCTAACAGCATCCTCTCCCCTCACTCCACCTCTGGTCTTTGGATTCCATAATTTACTGCAAAGGTTCACAACAAAACAACGGTCTGTTCAGGAAGTAACAAGACACAACTCGGGGTCAGGAATGATTCAGAAGTAACTGGAGCAGCTCAGGATGCAGTTCTTCATCAGGATAACTTATTTTTCACCCTCTGCTGCTGGGCTTTACTCCAACCTTCTCGGGCAAGGGTTCCAATTCTTAGCTCCACAAGTCGTCAAGTCCCATTGTCACCCTCTCAGCAGTCTCATGTGCTACTATTGCTCCACTGTCTCTTGTCGTGTCCATGCATGGCTCCTTCTTCTCTCGCTCCAGGGCCCCCTAAGATTTTCATCCACCTTATTTGTATAGTCTCGCTCAATTGTTGTCTGGAAGCCACAAAGACGATGGTTACCCATAACCATTGAGTTGATTCTAACTCATAGGAACCATATTAAATAGCTCACTGGACCGCAACATGATTAGCATTGGGGGGGGGG
>NW_022105908.1:20776836-20779093 GCF_000313985.2 Echinops telfairi | reverse complement strand
AAGCTTATGAAGGTTATAGTAATACAAACAATTTAAAATTTCATAGGGTGAAAAACAATCACCTGGCTGGCTCCCTTCAGTCTCTTGTTTATACCTTACCAGTGTTTCAACTATTTCTTCCAGTATTGACATCCATCTTTCTAAATAATACACACAGACTGTTTTCTACTCATTAATTGTAGACATTATTTCATTGCTTCCCCTTATGCAGATGAGGTTAAAAGCAACTTCCAATTTAGTCTACACAGATTATTATTTAAATCCTCACTTCAAATTTTTGTGATGCGTGACTGTGTATGTACTGTAAGTGCCAAGCCAAGTAGTGCAACTAGATAGATTTCCTTCCTTGCACAATATTGCTTCTTCTACAGTTAATATTGGCTTCGTTTAGAAATTTGCCTGGCTCCTAACATAAATGCATGCACAAGGATTGCTTTTAGATGCTGTTGAGTCAGTTCGAATTCATAGTGACCCTTTGTACCAAGTAGCAAAATGTGTTCAGCACCGAGGCCATCCTGGCAATCAATGCTATGCCGGAGCGCATTGTTGCAGTCACCGGACAAGCATCAGGACTAGAAGTAAAGTATTTGTGCTTGGTAACGCTAAATGTTTCATCCTTTGTGCTTTGAAATAACAAATACATGAAAGGCAAGGCTAGAAGTATCTTACATGAGATATATTCAGTCAGTGATAAGTACAACAAAAAGGGGGATCATATAGATATAGATTTCTTGTATGTTACTGAAGCTAAGTTGGTCCCAACTAGGAAGCTATACATACAAGATCCTCAGCATAATATTCATGATACTCCTAAGAAAGTATATTAAAAACACCTACAAGAATGAAGGAGAAAGCACACAAAAGGACTCATTACAAAGCACTGCAGCCAACAAAGCACAAAAGCAAGTAGAACTAAAAGATAAAGACAAAGGAGGCTTAGGACATACAAACCACAGATAACACACTGGTAGAAATAAGTCAAAATGTATTAGTAATTACTGTGAGTACAGCATAATTTGCTACTGTATGCTATTTACAAGAAACCCAAGGACACAAGTAGGCTGAAACTGAAAAGACGGGAGTGGGGGGGGGGAATCTATGCAAATAAAAACAAAAAGAAAACTGAGATGACAATCTTAATATCAGACAAAGTAGATTTTACGTCAAAATCTGTCGAAAGAGATCAAGATAGACATTATAAACTGATAAAAGACTTAATCATCATGAACATGTATGCAACATGCATGCATGGTTTATCAGACATGCCACCATTAGGTTTCTAAGAAAACCTAAATATTACAAAGGGGCTTCAAAAAGTTTGCGGGAAAATTCCATTATGTTTTAATTCAATTTTTTTCACCAACTTTTTGAAAGCTCCTTGTATAAAGCAAACACTGATAGAATTGAAAGGACAAATAGTAGTAACTGCAGATTACTGCGGATATATAAGTCAATAAAACTTACATATATAACTTATATATAACATTCAACCCCCAAATAGCCTAATTTACACATTTTAGCTCACAAAGCCAGTCTTGATAAATTTTTAAAGATTGAAGTCACACACAATATTTTCCCTGCGTAAAGCTAAACATAACAGGAAAAGAAAAAGAAAAAAGAAAAGAGCTGGAAAATACACAAACATGCAAATTGAAAAACATACTACTAAACTACAAATCAGTCAAGTAAGAAATAAAAAATTTCTTAGAATCCACTGAAAATGAAAGCACTCAGAAGGAAACACAGTAATATATACCTACATTTAAAAAAATCATTTTACCCTCGCTGGCCCATGGCCCTACGAGGACAACACTGGAGACTCAGTGTTGGGATTGGCCCGAACTGACCCCAAGACACCGAGGCAAAACACTAAAGGCTTTTGGCAGAGCAATGAGGGGGAGCAGAGCAGGGAGCTCCCGAGGGAGTGCAAAGGGTAGACTCAGGCCAGAGCTTGGCATCCCATCGGACTTGAGTGGAGGACATGCCTAGAGGTCAAAAATCAGACCTTGATCTATTTACAGGTTTTTCTTTCTTTTTAAAATTTTTTAAATTTTTTCTTTCAATTTTTTTAATTAATTTATTCTTGTATGGGTCGTTGGTTTTCTTTTTTGTTGTCATCGTTGTGTTCTCATTTGTCACGCTTGTCTTGCTATGCCTTGCTTTTTGGTGCATATTATTATCTCTACAGATCTATCTAGATAAGATAGGCTGGATGAACAGTCTGGAGGAGAAAACAATGGAACCAATGGTTACGGGG
>NW_022105908.1:20773861-20775697 GCF_000313985.2 Echinops telfairi | reverse complement strand
TAAGGGCTCAAGTAGATAGCAAATGTTTTGAGAATGATGATGGCAACAAATGTACAAATGTGCTTGACACAATGGATGGATGTATGGATTGTGATAAGAATTGTACAAGCCCCCAATAAAATGGTTTTTTTAAAAGAAAGAAAGAAAAACAAATTTGCTCATAAAATTTCATCCAAACTACAATGTGAAAAAAAGTGGAGTGGGGGGCAGATGACAAATAGAAAACAGAAGCTCTCATCAAAAGCAGCTAAAATGTCCTCTATATGATGCCTTCCCTGAGGGATTCTGGCAGGCATTTAGAGAAGAATTGACACCAGTTCTGCATAAACCATTCTAAAAGATCAGAGAAGGAAAGAATATGTCTTCATCCATTCTATGAAGTAAACGTAAAGCTGAGAAAGACAGCAAAATAAAACTATAAGACAATATCTCTTATAAATATAAATTCATCAAAGTCCTAGCAAACAGAACCCGATAGCATCATAAGAATCACAAACCATAACCAAATGGGATTTATTCCCAAAAATGCGGAGATCATTCTATATTAGAAAATACATCAATGTAACAATCAATAGAATAAAGGCTCCCTCAATAGATAGTTCAATAATCACCTCTAATGATGCAGGGGGGGAGGGGAAACCTTTCATACAATCCAATGCACTTTCTTGGTGGAAACCCTAAAAAAGATGATCATAGAAGAGAAATTCCTCAATATGACTCAGGGCATACAGGACACACCAAGAGCCAACGTTATATTTAATGGAGAACTTTCCCTTGAAATCAAATACAAGATGGGTGAGGCTCCCACTAAATTCTATTCAGTAATGTTTCAGAGGTTCCAGCCAGAACAATAGGCAAGGGAATGAAATAAAAGTTATCCAGATTGGGATAAAAGATGTAAATTATCTCTATTTATGGATGATGTGACCTTAAAATCGCAAAGACTCAACAAGAAAACTTGTAAAGCTGATCGAGGAATTTAGTAAAGCTTCAAGGTGCAATGTCAATAAGCAGAAATCAGCTGAGTTTCTAGACACCAGCAACGAGAAATTTGAAAGGGAAATTAGAGAAGCAATTCCATTTACAATTGCATCTAAGAGAATACGGCACCTAAGATTAAAGCTATCGAGGGATGTGAAGGCCGTAAACAACGAAAACGATACAATGCTGCTAGAGGAGTTTAAAGAAGACTTAAGTAACTGGAAAGATGTGCTATGTTAAAAGATTTAATATTGTTAAGATGCCATTGCTACTCAGAGCAATCTATAAATTAAACATAATCCTGATCAAAATGTCAGCGGCCTTCTTTACAGAAATAGAAAAAGAAATCCTCAACTTTATATGAAAAGGCAAGATGTCATGAATCATTCAAACAATGCTGAAACAGGAGCACAAACTACGAAGACTCACACTTTCTTATTTTAAAATATACTATACAACTACTGGATACAAAACACCCTGGTACTGGGATAACAATAGATAAATAGACCAATGGAATAGACTTGAGAATCCAGAAATAAACCCACATACCTGTGGCCCATTGATTTTTTTTTTCTAACTCTGCTAAGTCCATTCAATGGGAAAAGAAGAATGTCTTCAATAAATGCAACTGGGAACATTGGATTCTTGCATGCAGAAAAATGAAAGAGGATCTGTATTAGTCTAGGTACTTTGGAGAAACAAATCCACGGCGACTCACGTATGAGAGAGTTTTATGCAAAGAAAATGTGCATCATGAAAACATCCCAACCCAATGCTGCCCAAGCCCACAAGTCCAACATTAACCCATACCCAACACCAGTCCACAAAGTCCTTCACCTCACAAAACAGAGGCAA
>NW_022105908.1:20771072-20772547 GCF_000313985.2 Echinops telfairi | reverse complement strand
AAAAATTAAAATCTTTTGTTCACCAAAAAAACTATCCAAAAAAGTGAAAGCTACCAACTAGGAGAATCTCTTCAGAAATAACACTTTCAACAAGACTCTAATAAGCAAAAGATATTTTAAAGCTTTGACAAATTAACTCAAAAAGAGACAATCCAATCATAAAATGGGCAAAGGACTTGAATCCCACAAAAGAAGACTTTTAAACAGCCACCAAACACATCAAAATATACTAGGCATCATTAGCCATCGGAGAGATGCCAATAAAAACCACAATGGAGTACCATTTCACTCCCCCTAGGATGACTAAGATAAAGATATAGAACAATAAAAATGTTTTTTGCTTTTTAAGAAAGACATAGGTAAAAAAATGTTGGCAATGATGTGGGAAAGCCATTGCTAGTAAAATGCAAAATAGTCCAGCCATTGTGCAAAACTGTGTCAGATCCCCCCAAAATTTAAAATAGACCCATAATATAACTCAATTCCTCCTATAGATGCATACCCAAAGGACTTGAAATCAGAGACTTAAAAAGATATCTGCACACCAATGTTCATTGCAATCCAATTTATAAAAGTAGAAGCAACCTAAATGCCCATCATTCGATGAATTAATAAACAAAGTATGGTGTATACATACAATGGAATACTAACTATTCAGCCAGTAGGATAAATTTGGTCATTTTTTTTTTTACTTTTCACTGTGAGGTAGGGGTGGTGGTGTTACATTTCAGTTAATCAGTTGAGACATGAAGTTTTGATGCATAGTACAGTCTAAATGGAGCTTGAAGACATTATTCTGAGTAATTTAAGTCAATCACAAAAAGACAAATATTGTATGTTCTCATTTATATTAAAAGGAAAATGTATAAAGATTAAAATTTAGTGGCTTCCAGGAGTGGGAATGTGGTGGAAAGGGGGGATTAACAGTTGTAGGAGTGGCATGGGGTAACATCTGACCTCCAGCTTTGCATGGGAGAAGTAAAGTCAAGATCAACATCCAAGACTGATTCCTTTTTTTTAAATCATTTTATTAGGGGATCATACAACTCTTTTTTTTTTTTTAATATTGCAGTTATTTTAATAAATTCAAATAGTCCATGTTTTGATTAAATAATCTAGTTAAGAATTTTAGCAAATTAACAAAGCAGAAATATTTTTATGAATTATAACACATATGGTTATGGTTAACTTTGATAGTAATATTACTAGTGAAAAATCTGATGGGAATTACAATGCAAAGCTAAAATAGAGTCAATAAAATGATAAACATTAGACAAAACTATCTCTTATTTTTAAAGACTTTTAGATACAACATATAATAATCTTAGGAGACAATACCATATTGTCAGGTTATATCAAGAACATTCCAAGTTTTGATAACCCACCTGGGCAGAGCTGCTCTGTCCTACATGGTCTCTGTGGATCAGAATGTACTGGATGCCAGTGAGCTTTCAAGTCTTTGACCATCTGAATAG
>NW_022105908.1:20768560-20770443 GCF_000313985.2 Echinops telfairi | reverse complement strand
TCTCCACTCCGCACTCCCCCCATCATTCACTAGGGTAAGATTTTTTGTTCTGATGATGCCGAGGCTGATTCCTATGAGGTGAAGTCAGCTCTGCCTACGTCTTCCAACCTTCTTTACCAATCCTCTCATTAACTATCCCTCCCAGGGCACTCCCTGTTCTCTGCTGGGTTTGATCCTTCCTTGGAATGGCCTTACAGAACTCATAGGCAATACTCAATATTATGGAGCTTATTAGGGAAGTAACAGGTTCCAATTCAAGATTAGAACTGACTCAGGGTACAGTTCTTCGTTCCTGGCAGCTTCATTTCAGCCATTCTCATCCTCTGCTCTGCTTGGGCAGGTACTGGAAAGTTCTTTTAGCTCTGCCAATAAATGCCCAGAAACACTCCACCCCACCAGCAAGCCTCTCAGCTCTTTTGCTCAAAAGGCGGCAAGCCTAGATCCTACAGGTACCTAGAGGAACCCCACTCTCCATCTGCTTGAAAGTGCTCAGCTTTCTCCCTTCGCTTCTCACTAATCCCCTTGTGTCTGTTTGGTAAACTTTATTTTCATGGTTCCACCCCTACAAGGTGCCAAACGTATTATTTGCATTATCAACAAACTACCCAACAGCTTGCTAACAGTTAAGTAACGCGCTGCACTACCATGATGATGCAAAACTAGTGTTGATTAGGGCCAGGATTGCCTAGCCAACTAGTGCAATCGCCATCGATAAATTGTGCATCTTTAAAAAGTTGAATCGGCAAAACTTCTGCAAAAGATATATGAAAAGACTTTAAAAGCCTTATGGAAATGGAATCAAAAGATAATGGAATTTTCCTATGAACCATTTGAAGCCCCCTCATATTTACAGGAATGACATTTTTAACAAAGAAAAGAAAGAATGTGTATGTGGTTGTTGAGACTGTTATATACAACCAAACACCTCATGAAATTTGGTTCCTTGGTTTAGAAATGTACAGTCATGATTTGATACTACACTGGTAACTGCCCGTTAGTCATGTGTTAGTTCAGCTTCCTAGTTCATTACGCAGTGCCTGTGATCCTGGAAACTTACAAGCAGCCATCAGGCGGAGCATAACTATTGGCTGCTCTTCACGGGAGCAACAGAGGAAGACAGTCAGGAAGAAGAGGGAATGGAATGTGTGGCTAATTAGCTCCATGAAAAACTTTTTCTGAGACAGAAAGGACTGGACAGTTCCTGGCTACCAAGACCATAAAAGAATCCTGAGCAAAATTGTGGGGGCAGGAGGGGAGCCATGCCAGGGGGGGAAGACAAAACAAAATCT
Source organism: Echinops telfairi (assembly GCF_000313985.2). Taxonomy (NCBI): domain Eukaryota; kingdom Metazoa; phylum Chordata; class Mammalia; order Afrosoricida; family Tenrecidae; genus Echinops; species Echinops telfairi. Next base: position 20,769,154 of record NW_022105908.1, on the reverse strand, counting down.
CATCTTTAAAACTTAAACCAAAACTATCCCCTGAAGTCTTCTTAAATTTGAATAGTAGTTTAGCTTAGTAAAAAATGCTTGTCTTAAGGATTATGTTCTTTTGATCTATATAGCATCAGATTAACAAGAGTAACTTGAAAGATTAGGTAGGAACTGAAGGGGCAATGAGTTGATGCTACCATGAGAGGAGCAGCTCAGAAAATGAGAATGGAAACAGTGGCACAACTCAGAGAAGATAGTCAGAGTCATTCACGTGTATGTGTAAAAGCTGTTGACTGGATGCATATGTTGCTGGGTATATTCCTGGCAACAACAAAATAAATAAAATTAGAAGGAAAAAAGATCTTAAAATGTGCTTCAGGAGACCAGGTTTCAGACATCAAGGAACAAAAAATCATATCAGTGGGTGCTCACCTTCCCAATATGATCACTGAAGACAAATGTGTGCATAAGCAAATGTGGTGAAGAAAGCTGATGGTGCCCAGCTATCAAAAGTTAACACGCCTGGGGTCTTAAAGACTTGAAGATAAACAAGCGGCCATCTAGCTCAGAAGCAACAAAGCCCACATGGAAGAAGCACACCAGCCTGTGTGA
>NW_022105908.1:20763044-20767862 GCF_000313985.2 Echinops telfairi | reverse complement strand
CCCCCAATAAAATTATTTTTTTTAATGAAACAGAAAAATAAGGGGCGTCAGTGAAGAAGTCGAGTAGATTTCAAGTTAGAACAGACTTTTCAACGTGAGGAAATAAAAAGGCAAAACAGTAATCTGCAGGGTAACCTCAAAGAAAAAAATTTTAAATAGAGGAAAATCATAAAGATTTTGTAAACACTAAAATGACAGAAATAAGGGAAGCTATAAGGAAACCCACAAACAATATGAACTCTGCACAGAAAATTATGTGGAACAAGGAAACCCATAGAAACACATACACACAACAGGATGTCAGCAATACGTTTATGCCTGTTGATTATTACACTGAGGGCAAATTGATTAAATGTACCAGTTTAAAAAAATGAGTAGCAAAACAGGAACTTCAATATGCTGTCTACCCCAGACACATCATAAACCGAGCATAGAAAATAAACTAAAAATAAAAGAATGCAGAATATACATATGTATCAAACAAATGAGTAGCAATATTAATTTCTGTAAGACAGACTTTAAGGGAGAACTTTGGATAATGATTAAAGGATCAGTTGAACAAGGGAGGACAAAGTAATAATAAATATGAAGAGGCTTTTAAAAATTCATGAGAAAATTCCATTATCTTTTCATTCCATTTTCCCACAAACTTTTTGAAGCATTTCTTATCTCTGTGACCAATGAAAGAGCTTCATTATGCATAAGTCAAATTCTAATAGAATTGAAGAGAGAAATAAGACAACTCTACAATAATAATAAGAGACTTTTAATACACCACTTTCAATGAAGGAACCCTGGTGTTGTTGTCAGTTAAGTGCTAGACTGCTAACCGCAAGGTTGAGGGTTCGGACCCCATCAGTCACTTACCAGAAGAAAGTTGAAGCTATCTGCATTTGTAAAGATTTATATAAACTTATTAAAAATAGTAATAACTGTAATCCTTTTAGCCAAATAAAATAAATCAATAATTTTTTAAAAGGATTTAAAGTCTGAGAAACCCTACATAAGTTCCCTATGAGTCGGAATCAGCTCAGTGGCAGTAGATGTGGGGTGTGTGTGTGTGTGTGTTCAATGAAGGTCAGAACACCTGAAAAGAAACTCAACAAAGACAGTGAAGAACTGAACAACAAATCGACCACCCTGATTTCATAGACACATGCAGAACCCTCCACTCAACACAAACGGTCATTTTCAGTGTGCATGGTACATTCTCCAGATAGACCATATCAGCCAAAATAGGCCACAAGGCCTATTTTATTGCATTTTTAAAATAAAAGTTTAAACCTAGAAATACTACAAACCATCCTCTCAGATCACAACATGATAAGATTTGAAGTCAACAATAGGAAGATCAAGGAAAAAGTAAAAATACATAGAAAATTAGTTTTTTTTTTTAAAAGCCTGTATAAAAACTAATGGGTAATAGATTGGGGGTTTTGTTTTTTTTTTGGTTTTTTTTGCTTTTTTTACTTTAAAAATATTTTATTTATGATTACAAGGCAGCAAATCTATTAATCAAACTATATTTCCAATACCATATAAATATGGGTGATAGGTGAATTGTACACATAGCTAGTCCCATTTTTCAATTGAGTTTTTAAATCCAACATGTAAACAGCATTGGTTTCCAAAAGTTGTAATACAAACATGTTTTTCTTTATATGGTTCTCTCCTGAATGTCTCAAATTTAAAAACAACAACAACAAAACTTTTTCAGGTGGAAGTTTACAGAGTGTGGCAGTTACATAATCTACTGTCAACTTGAGGAAGGGGTGGAGTCCAGCCTGTCAATCAGGTTTCAGCTTGATGACCTCATTTGGAGGTGCAGCAGAGATAAATAATTCACTGGAGTCCAGATACTCTCTCTGTTACACATTCCTGTTCACAAGCCACATGGAGCTACGAGCCCCAGAGCTGGAGGAGCCACATGGAGACCCACACCAGCGCTGAGATGTTCCCACCACCACTGGATCCACAAGACCTTCCACCCACCAGCCCGTGATCTTCCTGCAGTCGGCATCATTGCATGTGTTGGATGAGTTTAGGACAGAGGCAGATGTTCCAGAGCCTTGATGTTGTTCCAGTGTCTAACCCCCATCACTCACCTGACTGAGGGACAAGTGACTATAAGCTCAAGCTCCCCTGATAAGTCCTGGTTCTGCCAAGCCAATTGTTAAAGCCTTGTTCCTCTTGCCAGTGACTGATTTTTAGGCATGATCCTGTGACACCATTTTGGATAGTAATTCACGAGGGCAAGTCTCTGAACACAAATCCACAGAAAACTTTGGAAATCATTCTTATGTTTTTGTTGTTGTTCTTTCATTTGTGTCAGAAGACAAATTCAAACTAGCTCCAGGAAGGCCATGATCTCAGTAGCCAGATGCCCGTAGAGAGAGCAAATAAATTTCCATTCAAGGCTTATATACACTCAGGGGGTGTGCAAGCCCCCCCCCCCTAATTATAGGTAACCACATGCATAACAGGAAGGGGTTGTACTATAGTTACACATGCAGCAGGAGAGGGACGAGCTAGGGTGTGCCAGATTACGTTTATTAAAAAGACATTAAACAACACCTTGAATCAAGAATGAAAGCACAAAACCACTAAAACAGAGCCAAATCAATGCTCAGAAAACAATTTAGAGCAATAAATGCATACATCAAAAAAAGAAGCAAAATCAATACTTCAACACAATATCTACAACAATCAGAAAAAGAGAAGCAAAATAAGCCTACAGTCACTACAAGAAAAATAAATGAATATTAGAATAGAAATAAATTAAACAAAAACAGAAAAACAATACAAAGATCAACAAGACTAGAAGATGGCTCTTTGAAAGGATCAATAAAATTTACAAACCACTGGCAAATCACACAAAGAAAAAAGGCTCAAAAAGCATGAATGAGAAATGAAATGAGCAATGTCATAAGCAATGTCAACTGAAACTAAATGGGTCATTTAAAAAACACTATAAAATGTTCTAGACACATGTTACCTACCTAAACTAACACAGACTACGGTTGAAATTCTGACCAACCTCATAACAAGATGACATTGATCAGGTCCTTGGAAAACTCCCAACACAATAAAAGTTCTGTACCACAAAACTCACTGGAGAATTCTACTAATTAGTTAGAGAAGAACTGGCATGAGATCTGCTCAAACTATTCCAAAGCATAAAAAAGGATGGAATACTTCCAAATTAATTTTATGAAACAACATAAGATCAAAATCCTGAGACCCAAACCAGGCCAAGGCATCTCAAAAAAATAATAAAATTATACTTCAATATCCCTCATGAACATAGATATGAAATTCTCACAAAATCCTAGCCAATAGTGCCAAAAGTACATTTTAAAAAGCACATCATGATCAAGTGGGATTCATACCAAGGCGGCCTCATAGTGCCGCCCCTTTGGGTTTCTAAGCCTGTACCTGTCTTTCTCCCACAGAGCAGCCGGTGGTTTCTAACTGCCAGCCATGCAAACACAGCCCAGTGCAGAGGCACGGCACCACAAGGGTTTGTATATTTATAAAACCAATGGTCAACATTAGTCTCAATGAGAAGACACTGAAAGCACTCTCCTTGTGGATGAGAACCTGATATGGATACCCTTTATCACCACCCCTATTCAATATTGTGCTGGAAGTCTAAGCCAGACCTATCAGGCAACAAAGAGAAATTAAAGGCATCCGAGTTGGCCAGGAAGAAATCAGACTCTATTTTCAGATGATGTGATCCTACATATTAAAAGCCTAAACACTCAGCAAGAAAATTTCTGGGACTAATTGCAAGATTCAGCAAAGTCACAAGGGTACAAGATCAAGATCAACAGAACAAAAATCAACCAAATTCCTTTCTATTAACAAAGAGAACACTAAAAAAGAAATCAGGAAAACAATACCATTTACAGTGAAACACTGTAGGAATAACTCTAACCAAAGAAACAAGAAATTATGCAAGCAAAATTTACAAAATACAAGAAACCCAATGAGACCTGTAGAAATAGAAGAATAAAGCATGTACATGGATAGGAATACTAACCATTGTGAAAGGTCAATACTATCCAAAATAATCAACCCATAAGATGCAATCCTGATCCAGATTCCAACTTCATTCTTTAAAGAGATAAGAAAACTGATTAGCAACTCTATACAGAAAGGGAAAAGACCTTGGATAAGCAAAGCATTCCTAAAGAAGAACAAACTAGAAGGCTTCGCATTGGCCAATCTCAAAACCTACTATACAACCATAGTCGTCAAAACACCATGGAGTCGGTACAAACCAGTGGAACAGACCAGTGGAACAGAACTTAGAATCCAGAGGTAAATCCACCCATCTATGGACAGCTGACCTTTGACAAAGGCTTGAAATGCATTTAGTTGGGGGGAAGAGATTGTGTCTTTACCAAACAGCTGGAAAAACTGGATATCCATGTGCAGGAAAATTAAATAGGACCCATATCTAGATCTCACATTGTGTACGAAAATAAAACTCTCATTATGGAAGACCTAAATGTAAAACTTAGAGCTGTGCAGGTCATCAATAAAAACAATGAGGATAAACTTAGGGCCCTTGGGGCATGGCATAGAAACTCTATCAAAAATAGCTGCAAACTCACCAACTGCAGAAGACAAACTAGACAACTGAGAACTCCTAAAACTTAGGTACTAATATGCATCAAAACATTACACCATGCGGTGAAGAAAGCTGATGGTGCCAAGCTGTCAAATTACATAGAATCTGGGGTCCCACATGCTGGAAGATAAACAAGGGGCCATCTAACTGAGAAACAACAAAGCCCACATGGAAGAAGC
>NW_022105908.1:20751221-20762314 GCF_000313985.2 Echinops telfairi | reverse complement strand
AAAAAAAAAACATTTCACCAAAAGAATCAGAAGAGAACCCGTAGTTGGGGGTGGGGCGGATTAGCAAGAGCATTATTATTAGATAAGGGACTACTCTCTGAAATGTCTAGAAAGTTCACTACCTCACCACGAGGAGGACAAATAATCCGATTCAAAAATGAGTCCAGAGCAGGAAGACCTAAAGCAGACCTTCAGGTAGGCAGCAGACACAGGAAGGAATCTTTGTGCTCAGTCGCCATCGGTGGTCGTGCTGCTGGTGGTGCCCAGTCCGGCACCATCCTCACAATTGTTCTTCGGCTTGCGCCCATTGTTGGAGCCGTTGGGTCCCTCCATCTCGTTGAGGGCACCCTCTTTTATGCGGACTTACCACTTGACCCAGCACACGGCCCTTTGCCAGGGACGCTGCTCTGCTGATGACATGCCCAAAGTACATGAGACAAAGTCTTGCCATCCTTGCTACCAAAAGACATTCTGACTGTATTTCTTCCAGATGTATCCATTCTCCTTATGTCTTCCTTATTCATTACCCGACTTCCACATGCATAAAATACCATCACCTCTGACGGTTTGTCATACTGGGGTGGCTGGCATGTTGCCGTGATGCCAGAAGCTATGTGGCAGGTATTTCCAATACCAGCAGGGTCACCCAAGGTGAGTAGGTTTCCGTGAAGCTTCTAGACTAAAGAGGGGCTACGAAGGAGAAACAGGCTGTCCACCTCTAAGGGATTAGCCACTGAAAACCTTCAAATAGCACCAGAACCTGGTCAGAGACATTGCCAGGTGAGCCCCTCAACCTGGAAGGCATTCAGAATATGACGGAGGAAGTTATTAATAGCATAGGATTTTATGTTAGCCACTAGTCAAATGTATGCGAAATTAGAGTTGACCATAATGATGAGGTTGGAGTCGCGCTTTCTGGACCTTCATTGGTGGTGGAGCATGACTCAAAATGAGAAGAAACCGCTGCAAGCCTCCATTAGTCATCCTAAAATGGAGAAAATACGAAGAAGTAAATAAATGGCAGGGTAACTTCAAAGAAAATGAATAAACCTCATTTTTAAAAAAGAGTAAAATCATAAAGATTTAGTAAACGTTACAAAACAGTCATGAAGAAAATGTCAAGAAAATCCCCTAACAAAGTGAACTCAGCACAGAATATTACGTGGAATAAAGAAACAAGAAGCACGCGCGCGTGCGCGCACACACACACACACACACACACACAGGATAGCAATAATTTTGCACCTACGAATTCACACGAAATGCTATAGGTTGAGGGTAAGACTGCAGCCATTTTTATTTCAATCAACCAGTATAAGCAATTTTGTTGAGGAGAGTTATGTATTTATCATTATACACTTTAGCTGTTTCAAACAAGTTAATTACTATTTGAATCCTGCTTAGGACGGATTTGACCCCTCCAACTTTCTAGGTCATTGTGTACAATTGATAAGGAGTGGTCCCTTGGAAAGGAGATGTCAAGGTACTGAATTATAGAATTCTTTTTATGTACTCAGAGAGAAAAAACAGTGTCTCGTCTCAAAATGTTAAATACCTCGGGGATTCTTTTTATGTACTCCCTGTGTGTTCTGGTTTTTTTGTGGCCTGCCATGTATTTTAAAAAATTTAACCCACCTGCATTACTATTGTTAGACAAATTAGTATCAAGGCTGCTTGGGAACTGAAATGTGTTCAGCATCTGCCTAACCGCTTTGTTGCTGTGGATGCTCCATTAGCTAGCTTCCTAATCAACGACTTAGTCTCAGGGTGGGGTGGGAGTGCAGGGCAGGGGCGGGATGGGGGTGGGGGGGAGTAACTGTGTTTATGTGTACGATTCAGGTACATTGATTTCTTTCTTCAAGTTGTGTTCCTATTCTTGCTATCTTTTCCCAAATTATCCCACCATCATTGATAAATATTCACTGCCCCCTAAGCAACAACGCTCTCTCTTTACCCTCCAGTTCATCTCTGGTAACCACTAGTAATGTTTTTAGAGCATTCACATATTTATTAGTGGGAGACCAGCTTGAATAATAAAATTTTGCTAGCAGATAACATAATATCCTATAGTTTGTTATGCACTTTAGAAAAGAGTCTCTGAGGGCAACGAATGTACAAATGTGCTTCACCCAATTGATGTATGTATGGATTGTGATAAGAATTGTATGAGCAAAAAAAAAGAATTGTATGAGCCCCTAATAAAATGATTTTTTTTTTAAATGAGGAGCTGATGCTGGGGGCTTAAGTGGAGAGCAAATGTTTTGAGAATGATGATGGCAACAAATGTACAAATGTGCTTTACACAATTGATGTATGTATGGATTGTGATAAGAACTGTATGAGCCCCCAATAAAATGATTTTAAAAATAAATAAATAAATGTTAAAAGAAAAGAGTCTGGTTTCTCTTGTTCTTTGGTTGAATATGGGCCAAGAAAAAAAAAGTCCTCTGTCAATGAGGCTTATTAATTTTCCTTATCAATTAACTTTCAAGTACAATGGTAGAGGGGGTTGTTCACTTTCTATCATGTTTAACTAAAGAGTAGTTTTTAATTTTTGAATTTATATTGATGTTAGTTGGCTTTTTAATACTTAGAAAGGGTCAGATGCTTCCTGATGCCAACAGGATGACTTTTTTCCTTCTTAGCCACATGAAAGCCCAGTACTGTATACTCTATTCATGGCTCAAGTGGACCTGAAAGAATCCCTTTAAAGATACCACAGCAGAAGGCTGAAGAGTAATATTTATCAACGTTAAATAAACACTTGGTGAAGTATGCATAAATATTCCTTCCTATAAACATAACACAAAATTAAGTAAGTTCAAGTCCACAGACACCGCTGAGTATTTTTCCACTGTTCTCAAAGTTGTCTGTAAACACCACCTCACACTGAGGACAAAAGCAGCCTTATGCCCGCCCTGGGCTCCCCACACGGGAGCCCTATGGAAAGATGCCTGTGAGGGCCTCCCACGCCCCTCCGCACCCTTCTCCCACATCACCCCAACAAAAAGGAAAAAGTCCCGATAACTACAACAGGAACAGCAGCATCCCCCTCTCCCAAGTAAAACAGATATATTTGGTGTGTGGGTGTGTGTGGGTGTGTACTTAAAAGATAGTATCAGAGTATCTTCCAAAATGTAAAGGAATCTATTGGAGCATCTGAAACAATGTAGTCCTTTCTTCAGATGCCATGTGGCTTTATAAACCTCACCCATTCCAGAAAGCACTGACCATGGCTACGTCACAAAAGTGTCAGCCCTTTCTTTTGTTTAGAAGGTTCCGGGTAGCAAGACCTTGGCTGCCATGTTCTCCTGCCTTCTCCTCTCACAAACGGTCCTTTGTTCTTCCGCACCTGTTGCTGCGTAATGATGTCCAAATGCAGCACTCTTAGTGAGTTTCAAGCAGGGTAGACCGCAGAAATTTTGCTTCAAAACACGTTCATATTTGGACGGTGAATGTCAAACAGGTGGCTGTGATTCATTCTTGGAGCTCAGAGGGGTCCGGGTTTACCTTCGTTGAAGAAGAAAACAACAAAGGAGATTGCTTACACTCGGAGCCTGTCCTCGCCTCCCTGCACAGGGCCTGTGTGCTCACTGCTCTGTGAAAAATATTCTCCAGGGGGGGTTGTAGAACACATCCTTGGTTTCTAACACATTAAATTACAATGATTTTGCTTTTCTGTTCTGTTAGGATCCTGAAGAACTGGAAGCGTGAGTGGAGTCATACTTTGTTCATTCAGTGTTTCCCAGTATATTACATACCCACCAGGGTGCGTGTAAAATTCACAAGCACCTATATTCTCAGGTATTCTTATTTGAATGAAACTTGAACTGCACAAAACGGGACTTTGCAAGAATCCAGGACTAAGTCCACAAACCAAGTTCAACACCAAAGAGAAGGAAAGCAAGCCGTGGAGACAAGATCGGTCAGCTGGGCAAGCGTCTCAATTTCAGAACCTCACGCGCCTGGATCTCAGCGGTGGGTCTCCAGCTCTTGGTGGTGAACCAGAACCAATACTTCCTCCCGGCTGAGCATTTCATGCGCTGCTGTTAAGGCTCAGAGCTGCTGCAGCTGCGAGAGCTGCCCATGCAGTGGACGACCTTTCTGCCTCTGCTTGTCTCCCAGAGGCTGGCAGATCCGCAAGTTCTTTGGTCCGCTTTTCAGTTTCTGGATAGTTCCTCCGGTACAACATCGTCATCATGGTGACAGGCATAGAAAAGGCCGCATGGCCGTGTCAAAGGTAACGGTGGGTGGGCTCACTGAGGATGCACTCCCTTGGGGGCACAGTTCTTTTCCCCATGCAATATGACCAGAACAAGATGACAGGATGTGCACACAATGAAAGAGAGGACCCACGCCGGCTCCTTCCGTGGCTTCTCCTGGCTTGGTGCCTGAGTGGCCTTGTGAGGGGAAAGGACCTGTCAAGGCTAAGGAGTCAAAGACTTAAGACAGCCATCACTAGCTCCTAGCCCATGGAAGGTCAAAGGTCACAGGCCAAGTTCCCTACACCGAGTCATGATGATATAGCTAGTAAAAAGATTCCGTGTAAGAAACCCTGTAATTAGGACTGCACAGGCCCGGCTGAAGAGGAACTAATTGCCCACCGTCTTCAGCTGCTTGTTGACCTTCAATGTGACAATGACTAGGATGGTGACCAGGGCCAGGAAACCTATTAAGAATGCAATGAAGACCACTTGCCAGGTAATGTGCCCCCCTCCAGAGGGTGCTGGGTGATGCACCAGTGATGTACAAGTGATAGTGCTGCTGTTTGGAGAGGAGACGTTTCCAATGGCCTGAGAAATGTAGCTGCTTGAGAGCCATCTGGTGTGCAGGAAGAGCCGGCGTGGGGAAACAAAGATGAGGTTGTGCTGTGATTATGTAAGATCACTGTCATGATCTGACATAGTCCCTTTCCAAGACATTGCTGTTGCTCTTGACAAGCCGAAGGACTGCACTATCTTCTTTCTGCAGGAGAGATGCGTAGAAGAGATGCATCAGTGTGAATTTTGTCCGTCACATTTCTTCTTCAATGTGACGTTCGGTGGATCCAACGCAGGTCTCTGTTTGAGGCAGCACCGTCAAACCAAGCCCTTGTGTCAAGTACCGTGCTATGTGCTAAAAGGCACCTGTACAAATGACAGAGTGTCCTGCCACAGCAGGAGCAGTCCAGGATCTCGCTGCATCCCGCTTCACCTGTCTGTACCATTGACCTTCGCGACACGACTCTTAGGAGGGCTCTAACAAATACCAGAACCATGGGCTTGAGCTGGACTGGACTGGAAATCCTTCTTGATATAAAATTATTTCTTGACATACGGAAATCCGCTGGATTCATGTATATTAAAGATGATGATCCTGGCAGCGGATCTCCAGGTAGCTGTCCCCGCGGCACTCTGGGTTCCACTGATGAGAGGCTCTCCGGGTCCTAGGAGTTCCCGCCTAACCGAACCTGAACCTGGAGCTGCCATTCTGCTCATTGCCTGGTGCTCTGGAAGTGCGGCTACCACCCAGCGCACCAACTGTGAGCACCACTAGTGATTTCTGAGTTCTATTAAAATAATATGAAAGAATTTGCCAATATCTTCCATCTGAAAGTGATCAATCGTGCAATCAAGATGCATTGACAATGATTGGTGATTGGCATGCAAAAGTTGGAAACAAAGAGGAAGGAACAGCAGTTGGCAAATATGGCCTCGGAGACGGAAACTAACCTGGAGTTGGCATGATAGCATTTTGTAAGACAAACTACTTCATCGCCAATGGTTTTGGGGGGGTTTTTTCCAACAACACAAAAGTTGACTATCCATGTAGACTTCTCCAGACAGAACACACAGAAATTAAATTGACGATATCTTTGGGAGAGATATTGGAGAAACAATATCAGCAGTGGAAATGAGGTCAGAGGCCTCTCTGGGCTGCTGCTGGGAGGCCCGGTGGTGCAGCGTGTCAAGCATTGAGCTGCGTTCTACAAGTCAGTAGCTGGAAACGACCTGCAGCTCCAAGTGGGTAAAGATCCGGCTTCTGCTCCTGTCAGATTTACAAGGCATACTGCATGGTTCAAAATCAGGAAAGGGGTGCATCGGTCCTTTCACCATGCTTATTCAAATTGTATGCTGAGCAAAAAATTAGAGAAGCTGGACTTTATGAAGAAGAATGTATTATCAGGATTGGAGGAAGGCTTGTTAACAATCTGCGAGAGGCAGATGCAACCTTGCTTGCCGAAAGTGAGGAGAACTTGAAGCACCTGCTGATGAAGATCAAGTATTTCCGCCTTCACTATGGATTACAACTCAAGGTAAAGGAAAGGCAAATCTTCACACTGGGACCAATAGGTCACATCATGATACGTGAAGAAAAGCTTGAAGTGGCCAAGGGTTTCATCTTGTTTGGATCCACAATCAGTGCTCATGGAAGCAGCAGTCAAGAGATCAAACAGGGCATTACATTAGGTAAATCTTCTGCACAAGACCCTGTAGCATTAAATTAAAATGGCTAGGAGGAGGAGGGGGTGAGAGGCCAGCCCCCACCCGCTGCTTCTAATATTACCCACGGGTTCGGTAATGCACAATTGTACGGTTGAGATATATAAGCGCTATATTAAAGTCATCGAGAGCATGAGAGATATTACAACAATGCAGTCAGACACGTTACATGGTAGCATTGCTCACCTCCGCCCCGCTTGGTGGTCCTCGTGGGGGGAACCCGGCTGCCAGAGCAGGAGCCGCCTCCCTCGCGGGAGCAGCCTCTCGTCCACTGCCCTCATGGGAGCAGCCCTCCTGACAACCAGGGAGCCTCCTTATTTATTGCTAACCATTACTTTAGGGGTATACATCACAGCATTATGCATCACAGAGAGGGGCAGTACAATTCATCCTTGAACAGGTTTGATCATTCTGGTGTCTCACACAATAAAGCAGGCAATTACTATCCTGGGAGGCATGCAAGCCCCCTGATAGCAGATAACAACCTACGTCATAGAGAGGGGTTGTAACATAGGCAATACAAGCAATAATAGGAGGGGGATGACCTAGGGGCGAACGTGCAATAGTAAGAGGAGGGAATAGAGGGGCATGTGTGGCAAGATGGTAGCCTAAGCTTAGTCATCCTAGAGTGGTCCCGGGTTTGTCTTTGGGCACTGCTTCAAGGGAACAATAACAGAAAGGACTGGGCCCTACTTAGGGTGAGTACAGTCTGGCCGCTCTAGATGGCTGATGTTAAGGAGAATAACCTCTGACCTACTTTCGCTGACCACCTAGAGTACAGTCATTCTCAAGTAGCTAAGTCCAGTACATATTACTGGGGAGACAGCTTAAGAGAAATCCTTCTGTTCCCCACAAGACCCTTAAAGCATTGAAGAGTAAGGAAGAGATTGGCCCAAACCATGGTATTTTCACTTGCCCCGTACACATGTGAAAGTTGGACACTAAATAAGGAAGACAGAAGAGAAATCGAAGAGTTTGAATTATGGTGCTGACAAAGAATATTGGAAATACCACGGACTGCCAAAAGAACAAACAAATCTGTCTTGGAAAACATAGGGCTAGAGTGCTCCTTCGAGGCAAGGATGGCGAGACTTCAGCTGACACACTTCAGACATGTTATCCAGAGAGACCAGTCCCTGAAGGGCCTCATACTTGTACGGAGGCAGCTAGAAGGGAGAAAGCCCTCAACAATGTGGATTGACACCATGAGCTAAAATATAAGAACGATTCTGACAATAGTGAAGGACCAGGCAGTGATTTGTTCTACGTTACATGGGGATCACTATGAGGCAGAACGGACTTGATGGCATCTAACTACAATAACAGCAACAACAACAATTTTTGACAATCTTAAAAAGACCGATGGAGCAACTAGGTGAGGCCTTGGAATATCCTATGCAAAGGGGGCTTAAAAAGTTTGTGGGGAAGTTCTATTGTCTTTTCATCCTGGTTTTCCACAAATTTGTTGAAGTCCCTTCATGTTACTGTGAGCAGAACACTGAATTCTTTTTGGATGGATTGTATTTCAAATCTTTTCTGTCACTCAAAAGCTGTGTAACTTTAGGGTGATCAAGAAAGATAAACCTTTCATTTCTCTGAAGGTCCAGAGCTGTTGGAAGTAGTTAAGAACTTCCTAGATATTTTGGTTAGTTATTGCTATGTAACAAACCACCTCCAAAACTGAGGGGATTAAAACACAAGCTTTTATTATCACTCGTGAGTCTGAAAATTAGTTGGATGATTTTTTTTTTTTATTTTGGTTGGACTTTACTGGTCTTGGCTGGACTCATTCATGCATCTATGGTCAGGAGGTAAATTAGTTGTTGGTTGCCTTGTTGCAGATTCGAATAAATGACAGCCACTATAATGTCTTGATCATTTAGAAGAGTCTTTATTCGGTTATAACAGGACTGCTAGAATCTAAAAGCGATTCTTTGATTGCAGTCCCAAGTCCGCATTTCAGTCCATCTTTAAGGCCAAAAAAATTCATTTAGCACCTGTGTAGGGTTCAAGCATGAACAGAAGCAGAAAGAAAAATCAATGGATTAATTGGAACTTCAAGAAGAGTAAGAATGCATTACAAGATACATTTCTTATCATAAAAGAAACAATACCAAAATGGATTATAAAATCCTGGTTCCCATAACAAAATTATATTTTCACATCCTGGCTATCATGACAAGATGAACTACACCATTCAGATGACAACACCCAAGGGAGCAATATTGAATCGGAACAAGCGACACATTGAAGAATAGTCACAATTAATGGTAGTGTCCAGAACCTGGGAACGTGGGAGTACATTCTAAAATTAACCACCCGCAGAGACTTTCCCATCAGGGGAGGGAGAACAGGCAGGTCAACTGGCAGTCAGCTCTCTGAGATGGGAGGGAGGAAGGGGCAGGTGACTTAGCAGCTGACAAATATGGAGTTCCTTTTGCTCATCTGCCTCGTTCTCTACTTCTTTTATTTGGGATTCAAATCATTGATTCATCAGTAACTTCTTCTGCCCTTAGGTTGGTAGACTGGGTTCTTGATATCATAAGCTTAACAGCTTCTATAGGGTTTTGGTTGAACTCTCCTAATGAATTTGTTCTGACTTAATGATGCCTTTTAATCCATTAATGTTTACATTAATTACAAGAGAGAAGCCTTTCAAGCCCTGCCTCTGGGTGATGAGTGCAGAGATAGCTGTGGCTGCAGCGCCTGCAACATCTGCTTGTTAAACAGCCGAGTAGACAAGCAGGGGGTAAGGCCAAAAGAGCAAGAAACCCGCATTTCCGGGAAAGCCTTAAAATACATTTATGACCTATTGCAGCATATTCTAATAGTTTCATTACAATTTGCAGGAAACCTAGACTGAGATAACAGTATTAAGAAACCCAAAATAGTCTTAGTTTAAGGGTCTTTTACAGGAGAATGAGCCTTTCATTCCGCGTCAGACAGGGCAGCCTTGTGATGCTAATGGCGAGCTCAGGCAACCAGTCCATTCTCCTTGACCGTGGTCGGACTTGTGAACATGATGGTGAAGGGCCTCTATCAACGTGGTGTCAGTCCAGCGGACGTGAACCGCTTCACGAGGACACAGTCACGGGGTTGGAAGGGGTGCACAGGTGGGCTGCTCGCTCGTGGCTGGGGCACTGCTTTCCTCAGGAAGTTGTGGAGTTGGCACAGGACAATCTGTCAGGTTCAGACTTGGGCAAATCATGACTGTGAATCTGTGCCTGCAGGTGTCCTTGCAAGAGTCAAGGGATCGGTGTCGGATTAACAGGACACCCTTAAAAAAACGTTTCAGCCACATACCGTTTTCAAAACAAAGACAATAGTTCTAACAAAATAAAACGAAAGCACAGACTGCTTGAAATGTGCCAGCTTATTTAAGCAACATATTTTATAAGTGAACAAAACAAAAATATTTTATATTTTTATCTAGGAAGTTTGTAAGCTTTATGCCTTTATACTCCCCAATTTGGGGCATCCAATTGTTATACTATTTATATGAACCTAGTGCTCTGAGTAGACAAGCAAGTTCTTTGATGTGAAGAATCTTCATTCTGATCGGAACCTTGTGAGTCTGCATTCATAAGCAAAGTCAAATTAGGACAGGTCATCCATAAAGTCAGCACCCATTTACAGGCTCAAAAATCTTTTCATCTGGACGGGTTTTGGTGAACTCAATGTGGACTGCTTCACTTGGCTCCACCGGGGTGCCCGTTGCTTGCCTTGCCTTTGACCATGGGCCCAGTCACATTTTTTTTTAACAACTTTAGCCCCTGTTGGGCTAGGCCATGAACTTCAGCCAACCCGCTTTCATCTTCTTCTTTAATTCCTGTGAACCAGGTTCTCAGGGGTTAGTGACCAGACTGAACCTGTTTTCTTACTGCTACATTTCTTTCCACTTCCACACAGCAGGTGGACCCAGGCAGTCACCTAGCAAGCATTGCAGGTTGCTTACGGGCACCTTTTAAAGTTTAGTCCTCGAGAGGAAAGTTTCTTCATGGCTTAATTTTTTTTTCAGCCTTAGACACAAACTACTAGCTTAAAGTTTTAAAAAGCCATAAGAGGGTTCCTTTTCCTTCTGCCAACAGCAATCCACCGGTGTCCGCAAATGTCCAGAGCACTCGAAGCACTGGGTGAGGCTGACCTTTTTAGAGCCTTCTTTACAGGTCTGGCCTCTACCCATTTTAAAGATTCAAATTGATGACTGAAAGCAAATAGGCTTACAAACTTTCTATTTTCTTTTTTTACTGTTCAATTGTCATTTTTATCAATTACTGTATGAGTTAGTTTATTGTGCCAACCTGGCCGATAAACACATGTGGGGTTAATTGAAGGGCGGAGGGATACATGGCTCAGTGAGCCTCGCCTTTTGAATTCTCTGGTCTCTTGCTTTGTGATGGTCGGACCAGGGTGCAGCTGCCTTAGCCAGTTCCCTGCTTTAGCTGTCAAGGCTCACTGCCTGCAAGACATCCCTAAGGAGAAACCACATGGACCTACCCCGGATGCAGCCCTGGGTGCTGGAGCAGCCTTGTGGAGGCCCCTGCCAGCCCTGAGATGCTTACACATTCACTGACTCGCTTTCCTCCTTCAGTCAGCATCATTGCGTCCCTT
>NW_022105908.1:20748497-20750841 GCF_000313985.2 Echinops telfairi | reverse complement strand
GGCCCTCTATCAGCTACCTTGGCTTTCTGTGAGACACCTTCATCAAGCACCACAGTTTCTGCCAGAGATGTTTAAGGGGCCTTTTTGCCCCCTTAGTTTAAACTTACCTTTATTTAGCCAACTTCGACAGGATTAACCAAAAATAACTTTTAGGAATTAAAACTTAAACTTTTTATGTTCTTATGAGAACACAATTGAGTAAGTAATGTGGCCTCATCTGACCTCTGGCTGTGTAGCTGCAAGCAATTTTTACAAGTCTTGCCATCCAGGGGAACAAAACATGGAGTGGTAGCCCAATAAAAAGATTCTGTATAATTCCAAATAGAATTGTTTACAAAATTTAAAATAGTTGTCATTTACACCTTTAAACAATTTTTATGAGGACTCCAAATAACAATAGTAACAAAATTACTGACAGTATATTTTTTTTAATGTGGCCTTTGACAGCATAATTAATGCCACTCTTTTCATACAATTTTAAAACTTTACAAATGTTTTTTTTCCCTTTGCCCAGCTGTGTAGTCTTATTCTTATATTTAGCTAAATTTACTCCTGCTAAGGAGAAAAATCTATAATTAGTCTGATGAACAGATAACCAAGACATTTACACTTGCATTTCAGCTTTAAGGCAACCTTTTGTGGATTTCATACACGATGGATGAGTGCTATTATAACTTAAGTAAAGTCTCAGGCAAGTTCTTTCTTGTTGAGAAAGTGACTTTTTCCCCCATCTTCCCAGGGGCCTGGAGTTCACTGAGTGCCATTGGTGGAAACCACAGGTCCTGGCAAATGCTATTTAAAGCCCAGTAAGAGCGGTTTGCACTTACTTTGGCTGAAATAACAAGCACTGTCAGTGTGGCCAGAGACATGCATTCAGGAGGCTTAGTCTCCTGTCCTTGTAGGAATCTCTGGAGACCCCTGCTCAAGGTGGGCACACCCAAGAGAAATGTGCACGTCTTTAAAAATCTCTTGAAATACAAACACAACTTTTCCTTGATTGAGCAAAGGGTTTAATATTTTATTATTATATGGTTGAATGCTTTTCTTCTTTCTACCTGTGCATTAGTTCCTTCCTAAGGGTCGCCTATTCTGAATCTGAACTGTCTTTGGTTTGCTAGGCTTTGGAGGGGTCTGACCTGCTGCTTTTAAGGTCACTGCTACGGTTCAGGCTACGGCCCTTTCGCCTGCTTCTTTTGGAGCAATTTTTATTAATTCTGATAAAAATTTAAATTAGTTTATATTTTCTTTCATGTTTCACCTCAGCTGAAGCTCAACACAGCTTTGCAGGCCTCGTAACAAGTACAACTGGGATTCTCGGAATGAAAAGCATTAGTTGTGGGCAGTCATTTTCAGTGGGACGATAAGTTTACAAAAACAAAACCCGGGGCTCTCCCAGAGTTCTGCAGAGCAGGCAGCCGGCTTCTGCTCTCTACAGGTGAGAGCGGGCAGGCAGCATCTAGGGCTGCTCTTTGCTCTCCACGGATGAGAGAAGGGGATGGGTGCGACCTGCGGAGGATTGAGGACGGAGCCTACAGCAAACAGATTCAGGCAAGGCCTGAAAGGGGGCGTGGGGGAGGGGGAGGCGCGGTTGCCCAAGAAGTCAAAGCTGAAGGGCAGGGCTTGGAGCCACTGCGGAGAGTTTTTCATTTTACAAAGAGATTTTGGAGTACAGGTGGAACCAGGGGTGTTACCTAGAACACCGGAGTGCAGAGAGAGCGTTTTGCAGCGGCAGAAAGACACTGAGCAGCCAAGAAGTGTGACCCAAAAAATGACACGGGAATTAACCAAAGATGAATGAGATTGCATTCCGCAGGGAAGGAGGAGACAAACGCTTTAAAGGGTAGTTATTTAAGCTGCTTTTTAACCCTCTCCGTGCCAGGCAGACAAATAGGAGGGGAGTTCCACTTAAAGTGAAACCACTCAGGTGCTCGCCTGACCGACAGGTTAGAGCTTTAATATGATGCAAACACACACCTACATATATGTATTAATATATATTAATTAAAAACTATTAATTCCCTTCTGAAGGTGAGAAAATATAAACAGACAGTTGCCATGAAAAGCAATAAACAAAGTAAAGAAAAACTCCTTTTATGAGCTGAACTTACATTTCTTGGAAGCAAAGATTAATTACCCATTGAAAACCACATTCCATAATCATATCGGGAAAGTGGGCACCCACTGATATGATTTTTTGTTCTTTGATGTCTGACACCTGGTCCCTTCTACACCTCATGGTCACACAGGCTGGTGTGCTTCTTCCATGTGGGCTTTGATGCTTCTGAGCTAGATTAGATGGTTGCTTGTTTCTCTGTAAGCCTCTAAGACCCCAGATGCTATATCT
>NW_022105908.1:20743369-20747227 GCF_000313985.2 Echinops telfairi | reverse complement strand
GATGATGGCAACAAATGTACAAATGTGCTTGACACAATGGATGGATGGATGGATTGTGATAAGAATTGTACGAGCCCCCAATAAAATGATTAAAAGAAAAACACATTCCGGTTCCCAAACTTCTGAGTGTAACTGCTTAAAGTCCTTCAACATAGACACAGAGCTCGATGGGTGATCTATTTGAACAACACTGCAAAGAAGATAAAACCTCAGAAAGGCAAAAAATCCTCAGGGGCCCCTGAAAAGGACAGCACAAACATTAACCAGGAGAACTGAAAGCCCAACCAGACCTCTTTCTGTATAAGCGGTTTAAAATTGTTATTTATTTTTACAATAAAAACAAAGGCACAAACACAAAGAAATCTACCTTCCAAAGCCTAAACTTTTGCCAAATGCCCTGGCAGATTAGATTCATATTTATTCATTCTGTCTAAATCCCAAGTTTGTGGGAAAAAAACACTCCATGTTCTTTAAAAAATACCATACACGGGTTTTAAATTTATGAAACAAAAATGCTTGACCCTGATTAAAATCCAGTTACTTTTAGCCAACAATTTAAGTCTGCCAATAGAAAGCACAAAAATAACAACCGAAAGAAATGTTTCTGTTTGTTTGTCCAGGTGTTCAGTCAGTTAGATCTGTGACTGCTAACAACCAGCAATGCAGTCACCGGAAGGGAGAAAAGAAAAAGAAGAAGAAGAAGGAAATGTATATACCAGAGTTGCAGGAGAAACATAAAGACATTTACACACAGAGAGGACAATAATTAGACTGACCAAGTTGCACAGAGACAAACAGCCAAACCTGAGAAGCAAACTTGTTAAGTGACTGAAAGACAAGCTGCCAACCCAAATAGTCACCAAACTTGTTGCCAATTCAACAAGCTTATAAACCAGTTGCCAATATAAGGCACCAGACGTGTTGCCAATTCAACAAGATACCAAACTAGTTGCCAATACAAGGCACCAGACTTATTAAGCAACAGTCTGAAAAGACAAGCCACCAGCTCAAGTTACCAGACTTGGTGAGAAGCGACTGGGAAGAGTTCAGACCATGTCCAGACCCCTTCCCAAGTCAAACCCAAAGACTGGTCCCACAGTTAAACTTACCTCTGGAGGAACAGAAGACTCAGGCCGAATTCCAAAATTCCAGCATCCTCAGGCAGCCGCTCAACTGGCAAGGTGGGGAATCCAGGGCCCTGGTTAAACTAGAGGCCCTACACTTCTACCTTGTTTCCCCGAAAGTAACACATCCCCCCAAAATAAGACCTACTTACAGTTTTGCATCTCGCTGAAATATAAGGCACCCCAAAAAATAAGGCCTCTCCGAAAATAAGGCCCCCCCCAAAGCTACTGTAACTCTGGACTCTGGACCATAGCAGCGGTGCCACTGCGTAGCTCACTGTTGGCCACAGCACAGCCAGAGCAGACAGCAAGTGTGAGGTCTCTTTTAATAAAACAATAAGCAATATATGTGTACCATATTCTTCTTCATGGAAAAATAAGATATCCCCTGAAAATAAGACCTAGCACATCTTTGGGAGCAAAAATTCATATAAGACACTGTCTTATTTTCGGGGAAACAGGGTAACTACAAGGTCAGCAGTTCAAAACCACCAGCCACTCCTTGGGAGAAAGATAAGGCTTTCTACTCCCATAAAGATTTACAGCCTGGCCACCCCTAAGCGCAGTTCTACTTGTCATATGGGGTCGCTATGAGTTGGAGTGCAATCAATGGCAGTGGGTTGGTTTGTTTACTGATGCCAGCTGGATCAAGGACCTCTCCCTAGTGGTAGAATTCTCACCTTCCAAGCAAGAGACTCCAGTTCAATTCCTGGCCAATGGCGCTTCATGTGCAGCCCCATATCAGTGGAGGCTTTTGTGTTGCTGTAATGCTGATCGTGTCTCAATGGAGCTTCCAGATGAAGACATACCAGGAAGAAAGCCCTAATGATCAACTGCTGCAACCCAGTCAATGAAGATCCCATGCCTCACAATGGCCCAGCCCCACCTGATCATGGGGATGCTGCTGAATCAGGCAGCATTTCATTGGGGGTAAGCGTGGGATCGACATCAGGTGGGGTTTAGTGGGGCAACTCCACAGCCGTTAATAATACCCCCTTAAAAGCAAAGCACACAGTCTTTCTGCGTTTGTTTATTCTTCATCCTTGTCCCCAGGATTTTGACCTCAGCAATGATCAGGACCCCTTTTACAGTGACCATACAAATAACTCTTTCTCGGAGGCTCCTCTCTCTCCTTTTAAACCCCCTTCATTGCCCATTCCCCAGATTCGTATCTCATGAGCAGAACTCTGACCTCTTCTATTGGTGCCACACCAATGATTCACTCCCCAACTCTCCTCGTTCTCTCTTTTTAATCTTCACTCACCCCCACCCCCCACCTATCAGTCGCTGACTTAGCTCGTTCTTGAAGGACCAAAACCAAGCAATGTTACCACTGGCTTCTCTTTAGACTCTGATTTATACAGTCAGTGCAAGGACCCACACCCTCCATGATTTGACTACTGACAGTTCTTTGTTGTTCATTGACATTGAAACCATTCTCATTCATAGAGACCCCATATGTCAACATAAACCTGCTCTAAGGCCATCACTTTTGAAAACAGGTCACCAGGCCTGTCTCCCACAGTACCTCTGGGTTGGTTTGAACAGCCAACAGCCAATGCAGCTAGGAGTCGGGCACTCCTGCCTCTGGTTCATGCAGTCACTCGTGATTTGCATCACTCAGCCTCTGAAAGTAGCTTCTTGGAATGCAAAAATGACAACAATAATAATAGTAAATCCCTTTTCTGCTGCACAACCTGGCTCTTGTAAATCTAGAATCACCTTGACTTTCAGAATGTTGCTTCTACTGGGATTTTGAGATACTCATTCAGAAACTCCACTGGCCTTTTTGTCTCTGCGTATCCTCATACTTGCTACCACTGAATCCATTCCAACTCACAGTGTCCCCAGGAGACAGATTAGCACTGGCCCCTAGTGGTGCCTAGCTTGCAATCCTTATGGGGACAGACTTCAGGACCTTTCTCCTGGGAAGCTGCTGGGTGGGCCAGAACTTTCCATTAGCGGCTGAGTGCTTAACTGAAGTGCCACCAGGGGCCCTTACATTGTAGTTGGGTGCCACAAAGTAGGCGCAATGCCTTAACTCTGTGTGTGTTGTTAGGCCCACGGGGAGTATTAACCTGCTCTCTTCGCACCCCCACCCTTCCTTTGGATAGTAACCGTGACTGAGTGGTGAGGAGTTGCTGAGTGGTGAGGTAGGGTATAGGAATGACATGGTACAGAATGGGGGGACAAAGGGGGAACCGATCACAATGATGGATATATAGCCCCACCCCACCCCCTGAGGGGGACGAATAGCAGAAATGTGGGTGAAGGGAGACAGCAGAAGGTGTAAGATAAGAAGATAACAATAATAATATCTAATTGATCAAGGATTCACGAGGGTGAGAACGTGGGGGAGGGGAGGGAAGAAAGAGGAGCTGATACCAAGGGTTCAAGTAGAAAGAAGATGTTTTGACAATGATGATGGCAAAATAGATGCAAGTGTGCTTGATGCAACTGATTTATGAATTGTTTTAAGACCTGTAAGAGCCCCCAATAAGGATTAATTAATAATAATGAAAGAATGACATGGTATCGATAACCTCTTTAAAAAATTTTGCCTCCAAATATAAAGCTGGAAAGTCCTTGGAATTTGGAAACAAATTGTATCTATGTGCCATTTTAGTGTTTTTGGTACATGCATTAAGAATTGTGCACAAATTGTTCATCGTGTCTCTCAAAACAACCGTGTCTCACAAATAAAAGGAGAAGGAGGAGGAGGAGGAGAGGGAAA
>NW_022105908.1:20739039-20743269 GCF_000313985.2 Echinops telfairi | reverse complement strand
GAAGGAGAAGAACAAGAGAATGGCATGGTGGAGCATCTGCTCTTTGGAAACTTCAGCGGGAGAGGAGAATCCAGACCACCAGCCCAGGTTGATTCCTGTGGAGTGGTTCTCAAGCACCCTCCCACCCTCTAACCTCTTTGCCGATGAGACAGCATTCGGCCTCCCCAGGAATTCTGGATGGTGACTTTCCTTCTGGGGGGCTCGCAGATCTGTGATGTGACCAAGCAGGAACAAGGGCTCACTGGGGCTCCTTCATTTGTCCTATGGCCCCTCGCTCAAAAGGGCAGCTTTGGGCCACCGCCCATTAAGTTTCTCTGTAACCCAAGATCCTCCCTAACTTAGGATCTGACAAGGCCAAGAGGCCAGGCTGGCCACCCACATGCTGATGGCAGAGCAGTCTGTTAATGGGTCTCCCTTCCTCTCCTGGGTCACAAGCACATAGCACTGCCTGCGGGCACTGGCTCCATTTCCCTCCGCTTGGCTCTGGATCGCAGAAAGGAGACACCTGTTTGCTTAGAACATCAGCCAAGAGTTGTACACAGCTGCCAGCTGTGTACAATCTGGGTACAGGTACAACCCAAAACTGCTGCCAACCGAGAGAGCAACTGACAGAAAGGGCCAGACGAAGCACTTTCCAGCCAGGAGTGCCCTGCAGATGCGCTGCCATCACAGGTGCTGCTCGCATTTTGCCCCCTATTTCTCTCTGCCAAGCCGTCCCCACCATTTCCATTCCATAAGACTGGGCACTTTCCGTAGGCATGTCATTTCACAGTTGATGAGCCCCTGGACCGAGATGATCTTGTCTGCCCTCATCCCAGCCCTGTGTGGGCAGCATCTTTCCCCCACTTCACAGAGGAAGACATGGGCTCTGGGAGCGAAGTAACTCGCCCAAGTTCACAGCACTAATAATGATTGTCACAGCCATAACTGGATTTCTCTGCTGGGTCCTACCATTCATTACAGCGGCTACAACGAACTCAGACCATCACAGCTACAAGGTTTGTTAGAAAAGTAGCAGGTTTTAGAATTCAGGATCAAGAAAGCGTCAGGATACAGTTCTTCAGTCAGGAGAGCCTTTTCTCTGCCGTGCCCACCGGCATGCCTTTCCCTAGTCAGAGGCCTTTCAGCCCTCACCCTGCGACTACTGCTTCTATCTGCTTCTGGGATGGCTCGTTTTAAGCCTAAAACTATGATAAAACTGACCAATCCTCTTGTTAGCATTTCATATATCTCATCTGCATGGTACCACACTGTGGTAGTTACATAACCTGGTGTCAATTTGGGACTTGAGAGGATTCAGAGTGAAGGGGTGGAGTCTAGTCTGTCAATCGGGTCATAGCCAATGAGGCCTCTGTGTGGGCTTGGCCTTCTCCTGAGGATTCTGGGAACTGTTGTCTTCCTTCTTGGAGGTGGGAGACTCTTTCTTCTCTTGGCTCACTCCCTAAGAGACTCTCGACTGACAAGGCTCACTCCCTAAGAGACACTCTACTGACAAGACACATGGCACTACGCTGATAGACCCCATGCCCTGGGAACTGGAGGAGCCACGTGGAGACCCCTGCCAGTGCTAAGATGCTTCTACTGCCACTGGATCCACAAGACTTTCCACCCACTGGCCTGTGAGCTCCCTGCATTTGGCATCATGGCATGTGTTTCATGAGTCTAAGAGGACTTTATAGACTGGTATCAAACATAGGGGGTAATATCAGATTTGTGGACTTGATCTGGATTGGGCTGGGATGTTTTCTCAATATTTAAATGGCTCTTGTATATAAAGGTCTTTCTTATACACACATGAGTGTCTATGAATTTGTTTCTTTTGTCTACCCTGAACTAACACACACACCCACAAGGATGATATACCTTATTTGCCCTGGTGGCAGAGTGGGTTACACGTTGGCCTGCCAACCACAAGGTCAGCAGTTCAAACCATCAAACCCCTCTGCAGGAGAAAGGTGGGGCTCTCAACTTCTGTAAAGAGTTGCAGTCTCCGACACTCACAAACTCAGAGACTACTATGAGTCAGCATCCACTTGATGGCAGTGAGGTTTTTTTTCTGTTTGGGGGCTTGTCTTTTTTTTAATTTTTCAAGTACCCAATTTCCTTGATTAGTGACAACCACATGATTTGCCTAGTGCCATCTAATTGGTTGGGGAGAATTACAAGACCATGATGAGAAAGACCCTGTAATAGTGATCCATCCACTACACTGGGGAAATCGTTATGCAGAAGCTGATGCTGGGGCCAAAGAGACCTCATTTACTGCTCCAAATAGTACCCTAGGTGTGCTTGCCATTGAGTAATGTTCAGCACCCTTTGGTTTTTCTAACTGCAAAAGAAATATATCTTTCAAATTTAAAAAAAAGAGAGAGAGAGAGCTTCGTAGCGCGCGCGGAAGGGAAGGCATAGGCTGCTTCCAGTGGGCTCTAGAGTCCAAGGAAGGCCTAGGCACAGCCATGTGGGGCCACGGCTACAGCGCCGGTGGAGACTGCCAAGGATGCTGCAGGCTTAGGGGATGGCAAGGTGCTGAGGGCACAGAGGAGCCGATGACAGCAGGGCGACCAGGGTGACCTTGAGGTCCCCAGAGGCTATGCGACCCGATGACCCACCATTCTGACTGTTTGAGTTCATTCTCGCGGCCCCGTTCCCCGACGCCCAACTTCTCAAAACCTCAGAAGCTTGATTGAGAAGAAACCAATGGTTAAGGGCAGCATCCTGACTGACATATGGGCTGCCGAAGACCCTGTCCTCTTAGGAATGTCCACGAGCTCCTTCCTGGAACAAGCTACCATGGTGATGCGAAACCTTCAGCACAAAACCTAAGCTTTGGCCTGAAACAGGGGGGCGGAGGCCAAAGCTTCCCACCCATCTTAGGGAGGGGGCGCTTCCCTGGCCCCTGAGTGCTGGAGTCCTTTGCCACTAGGGGCACTTTGCCACTGTTTGCCTAATGAAGTAGCCCTGTGTGCAGGGCCCTCCGCTTTGGTTTCCTCCTTGCTGAGGGAGGAGGGTACTGAAATGTCTGTCCCTGAAGACAATAAACCTGAGCGGCCTATTTTCTGGGTCCGTGTCCCTCATCCTGATATTGCATGAGAGGTTCTGAGCCGCTGGTGAATTCTGGTTTTCAATTAAGTCAATGAAACTGAAGACAATTTAAGAGATGCAAGTTCAGTGTCTTCCCAATTGTGTCCTGCTATTCAGCATTCACAACTGCCAGCGTTTAGAAGTTGGTTTTTGTTGTGTGGTGACATCTAGGTAGCAGTGTGTGTTGGGCCAGGGTGACTAGAGAAACAAATCCAGAGGCACTCATATGTATGTAAGAAAGAGCTTTCTATCTAAAAGCAATTGTATATTGAGAAAACATCCCAGCACAGTCCAGATCAAGTCTATAAACATATTAGCCCATAAGTCCAAAACTAGTCCATTTGTTCCTCTTCAGACTCACGCAGCACGTGCAATGATGCCAAATGCAGGAACATCACAGGCTGGTGGATGGATAATCTTGTGGATTCAATGGCAGTGGAAGCATCTCAGCGCTAGCACAGGTCTCCACGTGGCTCCCCTAGCTCTCCAAATGTGGCTCTTCCACAAAGTGAAGCAGAGAAAGGAAGTTCCCAGAATCCCCATGAGAAGGCCTAGCCTTCAAGGAGGCATCATCAGGCTGTGACTTGATTAACAGACTAGACTCCATCCCTTCACTCTTAATACTCTCAAGTTGACACGAGATTATGTAACTACCACATAGTGCATGCATCTAGTTATGAAGTGTACAGTTTTCACAAGGTGACCATTAAATTTTTCTTGTGCATATTTTTTAAAAATTAAATTACATTGGAAATGTATCTAATTAGGGATTTCTCAAATCACACAGATCATTCCAGTTTGAAATGAAGACATCAGAGTGATGCTTTCATTGTAACCTCTCCAACAAAGACAGCAGCAAACTATTCCAGCCTGGCCAGTGTGTCAAGGTCTCGGGCGACAGCAGAAGTTGCCTCTACTCTGCATAGAATGGGATTCTTTGTTGTTGTTGTTGTTGTTGTTGTTGTTGTTAAATGAGTCTTTATTGTTTTCTTTGTAGTTCTTAACTGGCCGGGCATTCCACTGCACCGATGCTGAGGCCCGCTATGATATCGTGAGGGTGGCGCCCATCAACACTGCAGCCCACAGACTGGGCAGTCCCCAGGATCTCTTTAATAGTTCCAGAGAATTCTCTGGTCAAAGATCAGTGCC
>NW_022105908.1:20736677-20738648 GCF_000313985.2 Echinops telfairi | reverse complement strand
CGGACGACCGAAGAAAGCTGCACCGGACCCTCCTCCCAGCTGAAAAAGCTAGAATGGGATTCTTGACGGGGGAGGCGGGTAGCCTTAGATGAGGCTGTGCAATTGGTAAAAGGTTTCGAATATTAGGAATGTTCTTATCAAGAAGGCGGGGCAGGAACCAGGAGGAAGCCCAACTAGCCTGGCACGACTGAGGCTTCAGAGTGATGGCAGACAGCACAACCAAGTGTTATTTATTTAAAACCTACACTCTTGAAAGTGAGGGGGGTGTGGGGGGGTGGGCAATGCTGATTTTCCTTTGTCTGTCATGAATTCATTTTTAAAGAAGACAGTCCTGTAATTTTATCAAACATCCCATGATGGCTCTCTAATTATGTTTTTAAAATTCGCTTCTATCCAAAATTATACAGGAGCCTCTTCTGGAAAAGGATTTTGATTCTCGAGAGAGAAAACGACTCTTGAGTGAGCTTGTGAGCGGTGCCAAGTTGCTTCTGGAGATCAGCAGTCTTGGGGAAGGAAGGAATGAGACCATGGAAGGGACGGTGTCAGCCAGTTTGCTTGGACTGGGTTTGAACCCCTCTTAGAGTCCCAGATTAAAATAACTCTCAGAAGGAGCCGTGGTGGTTTGTGGAATAAACTCTGGACTGCTAGCCACATGGTTGGTGCTTAACACCCACCAGCCATTTGACCAGAGAGTCGAGGAGATACATGTGCTGTGTCGGTCAGGTGGTTAGTAAAGACTAACTTTTCTCAAGAGACTAGTAAGTTAGTACCGAAATGATCATTGGATTTGGTAGAAGTTAAGAAGATAGACGCCTTAATAAAATTAATCTGGAAACTCCGTGGATTTGTCCAGGTAGGGGAGAAGTGAAAACGGGACAATAGCTCCTTAGTCCCTGATTTTTCTCTCTCTTTGGGGCTCTTTTGCTCTGCCTCCATCCAGAAGGCCCGGCTATGCACAGGTCCTCTCTCGCTAGATTCTGCACAGACACACTGGCCCAGGTTCTCTAGGGTCACGAGCCCAAGTCCACTGGGATAGACACTTCTTAAAGAGGTAAGCAGGGATCAAAAGCTCTCAAACATTGACTTATCGCTTTACACAAACGCTTAAATAGCACTTCTTGGTAGGAAGTTTTCCAAACACTTTACAAATACTAACTCACTTGATCCCCACAAGAGCCCTACAATATTGTGCTTTCCAACAAAAACAAACAATTGTCACCACTGATTCTAATTCATGACAACCCCATGTCCATCAAGGTGGAAGTGTGTTCCTGAGCATTTTCAAAGACCAGGGTTTTGAAAGTGGTCACCAGGGCTTGCTTCTGAGGCACCTCTTGGTGAACTCAACTCAACCTTTTGGTTAGCAAGTGGGGCTGCTTTTAACTAGGGAATCAGATGCCTTTTGGGCAATTCTGACTTATGATGACTCCATGTGTTGCTAAGTAGAACTGTGTCCCATAGTTCATGGCGATGAGCTCTTGGAAGCAGACCATCAGGCTTTGCTTCTGAGGCACTGATGAATGGTTTGAACCATTAACCTTTTGGTTAGTACCCAATGCTTACCCATTTACACAACCCAGAGATTCCTGAAGGTACCCCTCTCACCATCCTTTGTTATGCATGAGAGAGTCATTGCACAGAGAACAGGTTAAGTCATTGGCTCCCATCACACAATTGGGAGGGGGCAGAAAAGGTCTTGAACCACATCATTCGGGTTCCAGAGTCCACGTTGCTGTCACCATGCTATTGTCTCTCAACATTGACCATATTAAACACATGAAAATCCATTCACATTCCACACAAAATATGCTACATTTGCCGTTAAGCTTTTAGAAAGGAGGTGACTACTTTTAAGAAATCCACCTGTCTGGAGAGGTCTGAGGGGCTGGCCACAATCCCGACTACTACGTGGACACCTGCCCCTCCCCCCAGAAGAATTTATTTCAAAGGACGGCATTGAATCTGCAGCTC
>NW_022105908.1:20732212-20734755 GCF_000313985.2 Echinops telfairi | reverse complement strand
AAAAAAAGAATCCCACCTGTCTACAAGGCACCCCTTCAATCTATGATTGGCTATGGTTTCCCAGAAATCATCATGAAGTCTTAGAGAAGCCTAGGAAGTGCATAAAGTTAATCTGCAAATGGTTTCCCAAAGTCAGGACATCTCGAGAGCGCACAATGTAACAGAGACGCTGATGGACACCTGTTCTATATTTGATGGACAGTCATTTAAACATGTTCCTGTTAGGTGTGGTCAGGCTGGGACTATGGGCAGAAGAGAACACAGCCCAGTTCTGTGCTGTCCTTACGAGGCTGGTGACGTTACAGCCATGGGAGCAGGCAGTGGTTCGCAACCTTCCTAAGGCCACGACCCTTTCATGCAGTTCCTCATGTGGTGGTGACCCCCAACCAGAACATTATTTTCAATGCTACTTCATCACTGTCATTTCGCTACGGTGCTGAATCAGGCGACCCCTGGGAAAGGGTCGTTCGACCCCCACAGGGAGAGACCTGCTGGGTGCAGCCATCTTAGTCCATCTCATTGAGAGTCGTCCTTTTTGGTATTGACCGAGTGTGACGGCCTTCTCCAAAGTGCGTCAGGTGACGTCTCACCAGCCTGGCTCCTAGGGAGCAATCTGGCTGCACTTCTTCCAAAGCAGGTTTGTTCGTTCTTCTGGCAGTCCATGGGATCCTTGGTATTCTTTACCAAAACCGGGATTCAGATGCAGCGCTTCTTTCCCGGTCTTCCTTATGGGGCCAGCGTTCACAGGCAGAGGGGGCGACTGGGAATACCATGGCTCGGGTCAGGCGCACCTCCGTCTTCATAAGGATATCTTGGCCCTTCAACACTTGAAGGAGGTCTTTTTGCAGCAGACTTCCTCCGCGTGATACATCAGCAGCTTCTTGACTGCTGTTTCCATGAGTTTTGACTGTAGAGCCACGCGCATAAAATGAAATCTTGGACAACTTCTATCTTTTCTGTTTATCATACTGTTGTTTATAGGTCCAATTGTGAGGAATTGTCTTTTATGTTAAACATCCATTGCATTAGGCCTTTGAAAGGTCTCTTTTGGGGGGCGGGGGGCGGGGGGGAAGAAGAAATTTTTAGATCTTACAGGCATTTCTAGAGGTGCTTGGAAAGTTTTAGCCCCAGGTCCTGTACACTCAGAGGAAACCCCAGCTCTCCTAAAGGACAACAAAGTTAATGTGCTCAAGTGCAAACGGAAAGGTTAGATGTTCGAGTTCACCCACGGGGGCCTTGGAAGAAGGCCTAGGGATTTCCTTAAAAGAAATCGGCCATTGAAAACCTTACGGGGTATAGTTCTACCCTGTCGTACATGGAGTCACCAAGTGTCACAGTGGACGACAATCGCTAGTCAAGAGCAACATGGAAACAGGCCCAGAAAACACAATGCTCCTTGTGGTAGCGATTGTACAATGCGAATTGACGTGATTGAATGCTAGAATGACGGATCCGTGTTAACTCCCGAGAAAATGGTTTTGAAAAAAAGCAAAGAAGACACAATCCTCCCCAGAAGAGCCAGCCTTATTGTATTGTGGAGCTCAAGTCTTGACCTCACCCCAGCCCACTGACCTCGGCAGAGTGCTGTTGACATCTTACTTCTTACCTCCCAGAATCCTGGCTTCATAAACCAGGATGCTCCTCCTAGGCCCTCAGGCCCTGCCATGCCCAGCTAGAAGTGCCCAAGGCCATCGTTGTACCTTCCTGTACCACCTAGTGTGGTCTTCTGCCCAGGATCCTTCAAGCATGCTTGAAGCCAAGATAAATCCCTCTGTGAAAGGATCCAGGTTGTAAATCAGGAAAGAAAGATAGAAAGATAGCTAGTTGCTTGTCTGAATGGGACAGATGGGAAGGAGCCCTTAAGTACACCGGCTACTTATGACTCAACATGCCTCCAGAGCAAGGAGAGGGCAGGAGAAGGCTTTGGAGAAAAATGGTACTGAGTCACAGGCAGAGGCAAGGGGATTTCTGACAGAGAGAGGAGCTGTGTTCAAAGTGAGCAGGCTGACAGGGGAAAGATCCACCCTGGATGAGGACAAGGGGAGGCAAGGGCTGACCAAGTGGCAGGAGTCTCCGCCTCCTCGGTCTGCAGACCCTCTCTGTTGCCTTTGGAAGTGTCTCAGGGGTTGACCAGCCCCCCACTTCACTTCTCCTACTTTTCATACAGGAATTTCTCCCTTGGGAAAAGAAAACAGGCATCTTTGGGTTCAGAAGACCAAACCAAATTAATTGCCACCTGTGGGGGAAGGGCCAGCTCCCCACCACTAGTCGCAGGTTCGATAGGCACAATTGTACAGTTGAGATATATAAATATCATAATAAAGTCACAGAGCACATGACAGATAAGAGAGAGATTGAAATAATGTAATCAGACACATTTCATAGTAGCATGCTCACCTCAGCCCCTCTTGGTGGTCCACATGGAGAGAGGGGGAGGAGAAGGAGGACAAGGGGAAGGGGAAAAGGGGAGCAAGGATGGGAGAGGAGATGGGGGTCCAACTAGAGGCCAAGAGGGGGGCCTGAGAGAGCTTTTTATTGCTAAC
>NW_022105908.1:20722891-20731416 GCF_000313985.2 Echinops telfairi | reverse complement strand
GAAAATTGGATCTGAGCTCCTTGCCTTCCTTACACCACGGCATCTGGTCCTGGTTGGCATTATACAACTAAGAAAGAGAGATGCTGGCCAAGCAGGGCCACGATAGCCTGCAGGGCAAATCTGAGATGCCAACAGGCATGCCGTCAAAAAGAAAAAAGTGAATTGTTGCAAATACAGTTGGGATCAAATTTACCACGCTATCATTTGATCTCCTTTATGTTTGCTCTATTTTTAAGTATTTTCTGCTTTCATTTCAGTTGAGGGTTTTGTCTGTTTTACTTTGTTATTCTCGTCCGTTTTTGTTTGCTTGCTTTGTAATGTTTTTCTGTATATGAAATCCAGGATAGGTAAATCTATAGAGATGGTTACTGGATTCATGGTTCCTTGGGGGGTGGGGGGTAGTCACTTAATCTGGTGTCAATTTAAGGATTAAGAGTGTAGAGGTGGAGTCTAGGCTGTCAATCTGGAGATAGCCAATGAGACTTCTGTGTGGGCATGGCCTTCTCCTGAGAATACTGGGAAATCTGGTACTTCCTCCTTGGAGGTGGAAGACCTCTCTCTCTCTCTCTCTCTCTTTCTCTGCCACCCCCTGGGAGACGCTGCAGAAAGCAAGCCACATGGATGCAACCAGACCTCTGAAGCCGGAGAAGCCACAGAGAGAGCCCTGCCAGCTGAGATGCTTACAACGCCACTGGACCCAAAGACTTTCTACCCACTGGCTTGTGACTGTCCTGCATTTGGCTTCGTTGCATGTGTTTTGTGAGTCTGAAGAGGACTTTATAGATTGGTATCGGACATATAGGCTAATATCAGACTTATGGCCTTGGACTGGATAGGATGAGGATGTTTTCTCAATGTTCAACCACTCTTGTATATAAAACTCTTTCTTATACACATAGGTGTGTCAATGGATTTGTTTCTCTAGTCTACGCAGACTAACACAGGGTGTGACAGAGAAGGCTGGAAGGAAACGGGAAGCTAATAATGATGAGGACAAGAATGAAGAAAATGTTCTAGAACTGATTGTGGTGATGTGATTGGACTACTGAACTGTCTGATAGGTGAATTATATGCCAATAAAACTGTTGGAACAAACCAACAAAAAAAGACCGAGGTCTTCCAATCAAGTATCAAGGTCCAGCCTGGGGTTAGGCAAGAGAAGACAATATGTCCAGAAAACCCAGGTAGTGAATTCTATAGTGAAAAAAAGAGAACTCAGGTAGCTGGCAAGTTGGGTAGGGCAGAGGGGAGACAGCAGACGCCAGTCCTGACCCTTTGTGGTCTGAGCCCTCCTCTCAGAAGGGGCTTTCTATCCCATAACGAGTTCCCCGGAAACTCACAGGGGCAGTTCTGCCCTTCCCCCCAGGGGCACCAGGACTATGAGTCAGCATTGACTCCAATGGTCCTGAGTTTCCTTTTTATTTTGGCTTCACCTATAAAAAGATATGGGTGGAGTCCAACCTACCTATCAGGTCACAGCCGAAAGACAGGTCCATGGAAGTGGGGCCTCTTTAGGAGACCCTGCGGAGCGCTCGTCTCTCCCCTCCTGCCCTTCTCTTTCCTGCTACTGTGGATCCTGTGTCTAGCTTTTGGGGCTGGCAGTCCATATTTTCGGTGGCCTGCCATGTTCTTGTCAACCTTGGAGCCATATGATCTGGCCTTTGCTCTCCCAGCTTCGCCTTTCTGCTTCATTGACAGCTGAACAAGGCTGGAGGGGCCTCCAGCCAGCATCTGACTCAGGGACTTAGACTGCACTGAGCTGGGCCGTTTCCTTGATACACATGTCTTTCTTGAGATAAAGTGCTTTCTTACATAGATGAGTAGCATTGGTTTGGGTCCGCGAGGAAACCCACCTGAACACAGGCCTATGCAGGCTTCAGCCCATGCCTTCATGGGGCAAATAAAGCCTGACTCTGGATCTACTGTCTAGTCTACAACATCCCCAACCAACACCTATTCTGCTACCTGGTTTCCTGCCCTGAGATCCTCGAGGGACCAGGAAATCACCTGGGTTGGGGGAGATGGAAGGAGGAGAGTAAGATATGGCAAAGGGGCATGGGGGGAAGCTAAGAAAAGTAGAGTATCATACACAATAAAGGCACCTTCACCTAAACTTTTAAATCTGTTCTGACTCACAGCGACCCTACAGGTCAGCGGAGTAGAACTGCCCCTGTGGGTGTCCAAGACTGTGACCCTTCGTGAGAGTAGAAAGCCTACTCTTTCTCCCACAGAGCAGCTGATGCTTGCGAACTACTGACCTTGCCGTTAGCTCCCCAACGGCATCAGGACTCCTCAGTGACGTCATACTGCACCTTACCACCTGCACCGGGCCCTAACATTGTCTGCACCAAGAGGACTGGGGGAAAAAATAGGCTTCTAGTGCCCTGACTCTCCAAGATTTCTCGCCACGGTGTTATGGTTTACCTGGTCTCCAAAAAACACCAGCTGACGGCAATCTAACCTGCTCCAGCTCATGGCCACCCCCACGAGTTTTCAATGACTCGGTTTCTGTTTTGTTTGTTTTTAAAGTAGACTGAGGTGCCTCTGGGTGGATTCTAAGCAACCAGCCTTCTGTTTCGCCATTTTTGTGCTCTTAGGAACTCCACATGGGGGTCCTCATGCCAGATCGTTGAACCAGGGTCAGGAGTCCGGAAGAGGAGCAAGTCTGAGTTGTTAGGGTTGGGTGTATTTTGAGCTGTTCGTTTCTAGGCAGCTTGAAAAGGAGCCTTTGCTTGAAAAGTGTTACGGAGTCGCGCCCAACAAAAGACCACTGACCCACAAGCAGCTGCAAAGTAACAAGGCAAAAAGTTTATTAGAGAAGAGCAAAGGTTTACTAGAGAAAAGGAGAAAAAGCAAATCCGGATTTGGGCTACAGCATGGCCACGCAGGGTCCAAACTGAAGCAACCGGCCCAAGTTTCTTAGCTCTTTTTATACACTTAAAACCAGTAAGGAGTAAGGAGGGGGGAGTGTGTAAGGAATGTGGAAGGGTGTCTGCATAGGATAACAAGATGTGGGCAGTTTGGCCTGCCCAGCTTATCTTGGTCCAGGTCCGCTCGTAAAACTTTTTCTAGCTGACATTTACAAGCGGTGGTTTGCAGGGTCACAGTGGCTTACTCTTATGACTTGTTTTTCATCTGCTAAAGATAACATAGTTTTACTTTTACAACTTATTTTTCTAAAAACAACATTTTCTTCTTAGGGCTGGGGGGGGGATGACCTTTAGACTCTTCAAAATGGGGTAGCTTAAGTTAAGCTCTTTTATTCTATTGAGCCTTAACAAAAAGGAGCCTTTGCTTCAACCGCGGGCTGCAGAGTACAGAGCTGAGGCTATCTATCTGTACAGCAGGAGGTGGAGGGGAACCAGGCTTCCAGGGGTTCTCAGAGTGCCTGCCAGGTGGCAGGGGCTAGAATTAGAACCCTCCCTGGGATTCCTGAAAAAAACAAAACAAAACAAAAAACAAGATGTCTAGCCTCAGAAACCCTTTGTAGCGGGGTTCTTCGGTTTGCTTTGCTTTCGGAGGCCCTGAAATGGGGCCCTGGTGGCGCCGTGGTTAAGCACCGGGCTGCGATCTCCAGGTGGGGCCCGCCAGCAGCTCCTAGGGAGAGGGGTGTTGTCAAGAGGCGCCTGGTGGGTTTACTGCCTTGGGAACGCGGTGGGCAGTCCTACTAGGTCCCGCGGGCTCTGCGTTACGTTAGAGTGGACTTGAAGGCCATCCTGTGCATTTGCGTAGCCTGGTCCTTTATTGGGGGGGTGGGTGGGGAAGGGGTACTCCAAAGCAGCAGCGGTCCCAGGCTAGGGACAGAACACACCTCAAACTCACTGCCCTCCCCGGGGTCCCAGCCCAGAAAAGTGGAGACGCTCACCATTTTACCTCTGGCCCCTTTTCCTCTTAACGCCCCTCGCCCCCCCGCCCCCGAAGGTCTGGAAACTCCAGAAGTGGTGTCCTCGTTCTTGCTCCCTCCAGCCGCGAAGCTCCTGCCAGGGGGAGGAAGGGCCACCCTTTGGTCTCACCCGACCTAAATCTGCTCTACCATCTCCCCTTTGCGCTCCGAAGGGCCAGCGCGGCCCTTTCCCAGAGGCCTGCTCCGGGAGCGCAGGTTCAGGCTAGTCTAGGGCGGGGACTTGGGAGTGCCTTCCAGTAGCGAAAAGGGCGGGGACGGAGACCCATCTCCTTAAAATCTGGAGTTGGCCCACAGGTGCCTAGACACCGTGGGTGGCGTGGGGAGGTCGGGACTGGGCTCCCGCTCGCCGGCGCTGTTGGCCGAGGCGCCATGGGCCGCTACCGCATCCGTGTGGCCACTGGGGCCTGGCTCTTCTCGGGGACGCACAACCGCGTGCAGCTGTGGCTGGTCGGGGCGCGCGGGGCGGCGGAGCTGGAGCTGCAGCTGCGGGCGGCGCGGGGCGAGGTCAGCGGCCGGCGGCGCCGAGCCGGGGCCGGCGGGGCGGGCCTCGAGCGGGGGGCGGAGGGCCGGCGGGAGCGCGGAAGGCTGCTGGTGACCGTCCCCCGGGCCTTCCGGGGCGTTGGGGCGCCGACGCAGGAGGGGGGACGGGTCGGCCAGGAAGGCGGATCTCGGGATGGAGACACTGCTCCCAGCGCTGACTCCGACTCCTCCTCCGGGTGAGCCCGGAGCCCGTGCCCATCGGCCACCGGTGGCCAGACGAGCCATTGCTCCCCTGGAGGGGTGACTGGTCTCTACACACCGGTTCCAGACACGGACGCCAGCCCCACGCAGCCCCTCTGGTCCTCCCGGGGCCCCCGCCCCGGCCCCGCGATGCAGGCTTCCCTGAGCTCCGGATGGGGTGATGAGGTCCAGGGAGGCCCTGCGAACCGGAGGCTCACTGGAGGGGCTGCTGGCCGTCACCAAACGCCCCTTCTGAGCGCCCTGCTGCTAAGCCTTGGCCGTCCCCGCAGGAGGAAGAGTTTGAGCACGACGTCTCGGAGGACGTGGGGCCGCTGCAGTTCGTGCAGTTGCGCAAACACCACTCTTTGGTGGACGACGCGTGGTTCTGCGACCGCATCGTGGTGCAGGGCCCGGAGGCCAGCGCGGAGGCGACCTTCCCGTGCTACCAATGGGTGCAGGGCGAGGGCATCCTGAGCCTGCCAGAGGGCACCGGTGAGAGGGCAGGGGCAGGGAGGGATGCCGGGCCTTGGAAACTTCTGGAGGGGGCAGGATGGAGCTAAGGGAAGTTGCGGGGAAACTAGAGAAGGGCTGGACGGAGGCAAGATGCTAGGGAATAAGTTGAGTGACCATAATAATGACGGTGTCCCGAATGTTTGCGCGGGCTACCAAAGACAGGGCCAGGAACTCCGCGATCTGGCATTCCGTCTTCGCGAAGCTGAGGACGGGAGATGAGACTTGCTGCAATGATGAGAAACAGGCGAGTCAACGTAGGAACATGATCTCGGGGTGACTCACAACCAGCAGGGGCAGGGACAAGTCAGGGAGCCCGGGGACCTGGAGGCGATGGGTAAGCAGGTGACAAGGAACATCGAAGGGGCAAGCACGAGGGCTTTGGCGAGCTCGGGGAAAGCCACGGAAGACAACGGTAGAACCGGAGAGCCTATTGACAGGGTGCAGGAAGGAACAAAGGTGAGAAACAAGCAGGCCAGATGGATACAGAGAGAACTGAGGGGAGGGGTCTGCATGGACATGCACAGAAGGTCTCTGTCTATTGGGGACAAAGGAGCAAAATACAAAGAAAACCACTAAGCATAGGTTATCCCGGTAAAACCAGGACAGGTGAGCCAGGCAGAGGAAGCAAACATGGAGAATCCTGGAGACACGTGAAGGTATGGACAGGTGAGGCCAGGACCTGTGACGTTAGCAAAGCAATTATGTAATCCAAGACAGATTTGAGCATATGCTGGTTTAAGACATTAAACCCTCCCCCCAAACAACAACAACAAGTGATTGATCCAGTCATCAGTATTGATGAAGTATGAGCAGAGCAGGTAGGATAGAGGAAGAGGCGATAAGGAACAAGAAGAGGTGTCAACCGTGACATGTTTTGTCTCATGGCAAGAAGTGACACCTTGTCTCATGGCAAGAAGTGAGGGCCTGAGAGCGGTGAATCAGGAGTGTGAGACAAAGACAGGGCTAACATGTCTGGAGATCAATCAAGTGCAGCAGGTGAGATAAAAGCCCCGGAGCAGGACTATAAACAGAGGAGGCTGACTTCAAAGGGCCAGGAGACAGCAGGGGGATAGCGTTAAGACCAGACAAGCAGTGTGGTGAGTCCTCTTAATGCCTCCCCAGCCTGCCTGGCAGGAAACAATGCCTTGGACGTGTTCCAGAGGCATCGGGAGAAGGAGCTAGAAGACAGACAGCAGACCTACCGGTGACCACCCACCCTCAGACCTCCCAACTGCCCATCCTCGCCTCGCCCCTGGCCCCATCACTGACCCTCCCCCCTTTCCTGAATCCCCACCCCTAACCCCTAGCTGGGCCTCCTGGAGGGACAGATTGCCCCTGACCATAGCTGCAAGCACTACGGATGATCTACCTCTAAATGTGAGATTCCACGAGAAGAAGCGGCTGGACTTTGAATGGACCCTGAAGGCAGGGTGAGGAGGGGGCCAGGGTGGAGGGCTGGCAGCTCCCAGAATGGGGGCAGAACGTGATGAAAGGCGGAGGGGGCGGATGATGGCCTCTAGCTTTCAAACCTATTCCCAGGGCTCTCGAGACCATCCTCAAACGGGTTTATACCCTCCTGAGCTCCTGGGACCACTTGGAGGATTTCAATCAGATCTTCTGGGGCCAGAAGAGTGTGCTGGCTGGTCAGTGACTCCTCACATCTTCATAACCCCCAGATGGCTCCTTCTGATGACCCATCCCACCCCTCAACCCTCCCACCCCCAGAGTCCCCTGTCCAATAAGAACTTATCATGCCTGGTCATTTCACAAAGGCTTCCAATGTAAAGGCAGGGTTGAGGAGGGGTGGTCATTATGCCTGGACCCAGGCTGTGGTCAATATACTTCTCGGTACCCTCTAGAAAAGGTTCACCAGTGCTGGCAGGATGATGAGATCTTTGGCTATCAGTTCCTCAATGGTGTTAACCCCATGGTGTTGAGACGCTCCGCATCTCTGCCCTCCCGGCTAGTGCTGCCTTCGGGAACAGAGGCGCTCCGGGCCCAGCTGGAGCAAGAGCTCCAGGTACTCCTCCCACCCTCGGCTTCCTTCTCCTGGTTCCTGTGGCCAGGATCACTGGTAAAGGGGAGGAAGCACAGATAAGTGCAAGGGGAGGGAGGCTGCAGGAACCCACTGTCCTCGATGCAAGGTCTTGGGCATCTAGAAAAGTCCAGAGATGATCGAAACATACAGGAAAAGCTGCAAGGAGCTCCCTGCATGCATGGTGATAGCAGATGCAGTCACGGGGCAGACATACTAGGGGACATGGCATTTCTGGCTGGCTATCAGTTCTTCGCCACCAGCATCCATGGGCAGGGAGAAGATGGGCGCGTGTGCTGTTGGGTGAAAGGAATTGAGAACTTGCTGGCTGGGTTTGGATGTAAGGCTGACCCTAGAGAGATAAGTGTGCATGCATGTATGCCTGTGTGCCGGGTGGCAGCGGCAGCTAGGGGACCCTCCCTCGACTCCTTGCAGATGTGGGCAGGGAAAGGCAAGGAGCAAAGGAGGCTTGCTGGGCTATTACACAAGTAATAGGCCATAAAAGATGAGGATGTGGTGGGGGAAAGGGTCCAAAGAGATAGCTTGGCAAACACTTCCTGTGGCTCTCACTTCAGATGGGTTATTCCACATCCCAGAGCAAGACGGCTCCCCTTGCTGGGCTTGTTTTATGCCTGAGCATTGGACCGAAGCATCATTCGGGTTTTGCCACTAGGATTCTGGCACCAACACAGACTGATTACAAGAAGTGAGGCTTGATTCCTTCACGAGTCTTGCCCTTTGCCTGTTTTCTGGAGGACACTGCGTGCTAACCCTGGACACCCCTCCTGTCCACAGAACAATTCCTTGTTTGAGGCTGACTACATTCTGCTGGATGGGATTCCACCCAACGTGATCCGAGGACAGAA
This sequence comes from Echinops telfairi, assembly GCF_000313985.2. Lineage (NCBI taxonomy): Eukaryota > Metazoa > Chordata > Mammalia > Afrosoricida > Tenrecidae > Echinops > Echinops telfairi. Next base: position 20,723,378 of record NW_022105908.1, on the reverse strand, counting down.
GCAGTACCTCGCTGCTCCCCTTGTCTTGCTGAAGATGGACCCCCGTGGGAAGCTGCTACCGCTGGTCATCCAGGTGCATGCTCCCCTCACAACACTGTTCTCTAGTCCTGTCACCCTCTGCTCCAAGGACCCAGGCACCCACAAACCCCAACTTCACTCGGCACCCGTGTCCTCAAGTCACTCCATATTTGCTGGCAGCCTGGTTTTCCCTGACTCACTCAACTGGAATTACTTGTTCACTAGTCTTAATGGCCTTTTGGGGTTCTTATCCGGTAGCCCAGTGGTTGTCAGAGTCTAGTGTGCCTCCTCCGAATCAAGCTGAAGGGCTTGTTTCAACACAGGTGTCAGCCCCAACCCTGAGACTCTGATGGAGTAGGTCTGGGATGGGGCCTGAGCACCTCGTTGCTAGCACATTTTTTTTAAAATCATTTTATTAGGGGCTCATACAAGTCTTATCACAATCCATACATACATCAATTGTGTAAAG
>NW_022105908.1:20711350-20721921 GCF_000313985.2 Echinops telfairi | reverse complement strand
TTCTCTCAGGAGTATCTTCTCCCTCCATTCTCCCCACCAGTCAGGGGGATGAAGTCTGTCAGTTCTCCCTCACATCCAGCTGCTTCTTCCCATTCCACCATCACATGTTTCCAAGCCACTATCAGTCCTGCTTCCTGGTGCCTGCTCCCAGTCTCTCCTGCATTCCAGCAAACCAGCAAGGTGCTCACACAGCCCCAAGTGAATCAGAGGCAGGACTGCAGGGCTTCGATCCTCACACTCCATTCCAGTTCCCTGGAAGGCAGTAGAGGAGCGCTCCTGGTATGGTGGTTTTGCGTTGGGCTGTGATCCCAGGTCTGCTGTTGGAAACCACCAGCCGCTCGCTGGGAGAAAGATGGGGCTTTCTACTCCCATACATCGTTACAGTCTGGGAAATTCACAGGGATAGTTGTACCCCGTTCCTATAGGGTCGCTCTGCATGGGCATCGATGCGATGGCAGTGAGTTTTGAGCTTGGTTTTGGAAGGCGGTCATGTTATCTTAGTCATGCCTGTTATTGTGTTTTTTTCTAGAATGCTGAGCACAATGTTCCAGAAACAGTGGAAGTTCAATCAAAACGTAATTTTTCTTTCCCCAGCTCCAGCCTCCCAACTCCAGCTCCCCCACCCCAACCCTCTTCCAGCCCTCTGACCCTCCACTGGCTTGGCTCTTGGCAAAGTGCTGGGTCCGCAACGCAGACTTCCAAGTGCACGAGCTCCAGTATCATTTGCTGAATACGCATCTAGTGGCCGAGGTCATCGCTGTCGCCACCATGAGGTGCCTCCCAGGACTGCACCCTCTCTTCAAGGTACAGGCTCAACCCTCCCAGTCCATCCCATCTTTCTGAGACCCCAGGGACAAGAAACCACCTAATATCAAATAATACTGCAATGACCAAAAATCTAGATAGCAATTAATGAACGAAGATGGAGCAAAGAGAAAGCAGACTATAATAATCTTGATCCTTGTGTTTTTATTAAGGCAAGTCCCTTAATATTTCTCAGGACATATTATAAGGCAAAACAAAACAAGCAACAACAACAAAAGAAAAGCCAACCCCAAACCTACCATTACGTTGATGCCAACGGGTAGTGACCCAATAGGGCAGAGTAGAACTACTCCATAGGGACTTCCACGCTTTCAGTCTTTACCGAAACCGGCTGCCTTGTCTTTATCCAGCAAAGTGGCGGGTGGGTTCGAACTGCCAACCTTTTGGTTGAACCATTGTACCACCAGGGCTCCTCTCAGAAATGTAACAATCTAGAAATGGCTTGGGATATAGTTGGAATGTAGCTAGCTAGCCAACCAAAAGTCTTATTAATGTCGTAAGGGAGTTACTATTTAGCTAGGAAGACAAGTGGTGTTCCTAAGACCAACCAGAGAACACTGTCTGAAAACAGTGTTTAAAACTACAGAGACAGTCTGTCAACATTATTGACTGGCTGATACAGGAAGCCTCAAAAGAGGATTGTTGGAATACAGAGAATCGCTGTAGCAAAAAATGAATTGGTTGACGTTCAACCAATTCACGAGGTAGCATCTGATCCAGAACCAATGGTATGGAAGCCTAAAATCCAAGCTGCAGTGAAGACATTAGCAAAATACATGGATCGACACAATGGCTACAACAGTGGGCTCAAATACAACAACTAGGAAGACGGTGCAGACCCAGACCGTGTTTCCTCTGTTGTTCGGGAGTCACTGTGAGTCTGAACCGACTCAATGGTACCGCGCAGCATCAACACTGCAGTATTAATGGAGGAGACCAATACCAACCCAAGCAAAGAGTCTTCTAAGTAGAAGCAGAGTTGTTTACTGCAAGGAGAGTAGCCCAGCAGGGATACTAATACATGTCCAAGAGAGGAGTAAATGCATACATTCGCAGGGTGGTGATGGGAGTGGAAGGCCAAAAAAAAAAGTCTTGGTGACAGGAAAAAGGAGCCTTCATGGCACAGTGGTTACACGTTGGGCTGCTCACTGCAAGGTCGGCAGTTCGAAACCACCAGCTACTCCACAGGAGAATGACGGGCCTTTCAACTCCCCAAAAGAGTTACAGTCTCAGAAAGTCACATGGGAGAGTTCTACCCTGTCCTATAGGGCCGCTATGCGTTAGCATTGACTTAATGGCAACAAGTTTGGTTTGTGGTTTGCAATAGCTAGGTGGAACAATGGGTTGAGGGTTGGGCTGCTAACTGCAAGGTCAAGGGTTTAAAACCACCAACTACTTTGTGGGAGCAAGATAAAGCAGTCTGCTCTGGGCATCCTTCAAAACCTTGTGGAACAGTTCTACTCGGCCTGCAGAGCCTCCTGGAGTCAGAGTCAACTGGAGACAATGGGCTTGAGTGGGCAGAGCCCAAAGAACGTTTTGCCAACCTCTACATTATTTTTTATGTTTTTCCAAACATCTATAATTTTTTAAATCATTTTATTGGGGGGGTCATACAACTCTTATCATAATCCACACATCTACCCATTGTGTCAGGCACATTTGTACATATGTTGCCATCATCATTTTCAAAATATTTTCTTTCTACTTGAGCCCTTGGCATTAGCTCCTCTTTTTTTCCCCTTTCCGTCCCCTACCTTCCTACCTTCATGAACCCTTGATAATTTATAATTATTTTTATTTTTTCATGTCTTAAACTGACTGATGGCTCCCTTCACCCACTTTTCTGTTATCCATCCCACTGGGAGGGGGTTATATGTTGATCATTGTGGTAGGTTCCCCTTCTGTCCCCCCTACCCTCCTGGTATCACTACTCTCAATATTGGTCCTGAAGGGTTTATCTGTCTTGGATTCCCTGTGTTTCCAGCTCTTATCTGTACCTGTGTACATGCTGTGGTCTAGCCGGATTTGTAAGGTAGAATTGGGATCATGATAGTGGGGGTTGGGGAGATGCATTAAAGAACTAGAGAACAATTGTGTATTCATCGGTGCTATACTGCACCCTGACTGACTTGTCTCTTCCTTGTGACCCTTCTGTAAGGGGATGTCCAATTGTCTACAGATGGGCTTTAGGTCTCCACTCTGCACTCCCCCTCATTCACAATGATATGATTTTTTGTTCTGGGTCTTTGATACCTTATACCTAATTCTATCAACACCTCTTGATCACATAGGCTGGTGTGCTTCTTCCATGTGGACTTTATTGCTTCTCAACTAGATGGCTGCTTGTCTTCAAGCCTTTTAGACCCCAGATGCTATATATTTTGATAACTGGGCACCATCAGCTTTCTTTGCCACATTTGCTTATGCACCCATTTTGAGTTCAGTGATCGTGTCAGGAAGGTGAGCATCACAGAATGCCCAGTTATTAGAACATAGTATTCTTGCATTGAGGGAGTACTTGAGTAGAGGCCCAATGTCCATCTGCTCCCTTAATACTAAACCTATAAATATATGTACAGTACATAGATCTATTTCCCCATCATCATATATAAATATATTTACATATGTACATGCCTGTATATAGACCTCTATAAATGCCTTTTGCCTCCTAGTTATTTCCTCTATTTCCTTTTACTTTCCTCTTACCCTGCTATCATGTTCAGCCTTCATTTGGGGTCCAGTAATTCCTCTCGGTTACATTCCCTTGATCAAGCCCAACTAGGCATCCTACACCCTCCTCGCCATCAATTTTGGATCACTTGTTGCTCCCTTGCCCCTGGTTTGTTAATACCCACTTCCTTTCCCCCACCTGCCCTTCTCCCGTGTGCCTCCAGAACCGTCAGTCCCATTGTTTTCTCTTCCAGCTTGTTTATCCCACCTATCTTATCTAGATAGACATGTAGAGGCAATAATATGCACAAAAATAAGAGCAAAACAAAGCAATAAAAGAAAACAAAACAACAACCACAAAAAACAATGCCCCCCCCCCAAAAAAAAAGCCTATAAATAGTTCCAGGTCTGTTTGTTGACCCTCAGGAGTGTTTTCCGGTTGAATCTGATGGGGTGCCACACTCTGGCTGCACAGTCTATTTTTGGTATTCCCCGGGGACTTCATTGCTTTGCTCCCCTTGCTGTTCTATTGCATACCCTTAGTGTTTCCCCCCACCCCCGTGTGGTGGTGTCTCTACTATAATTTTTTCAATGGTATGTCTAGTTTCCATTGTTATACAGAAGACAAAATTAGACTTATGAGAGTTTTAAAGTGTTTTTGAAATCATTTGAACCAGAGGAACTGTCAGAAACAGTCCCATCATGAAAAGAAGCCCATTTAAGGTCAAAGACAAGGTGTTCAGTTGTAGACATAGGTGTTTTAAACAATGGCAAGGTTTCAGGTGAGCACTTAGCATATATAATAAGAGAATGTGTTCCTGCAGGGCCTTTCACCCCCACCCCAAAATCCAGTCAAGAGTAAGTGTGGTCTCTTTGGGTTCTGGGAAACATAGACTGAGGGAGACCGGACTGGTGAATGGTCTTGGGTTTATTGATCTCCAGATGTCTCCTGCATCACTATCTTCTGCCCTGAACAGGTCAAGCTACTCTTCACACCTAAACCTCCTCTTACTAGTTCAGCTCCTCCTCACCTGTCTCCATAGCAAACAGCTGAGTCATTACTAGCACACACAGTTGGGCCCTGGATTATGAGGGTCCGAGTCTGAATACTGGATGAGTCTCACCGTGTGTGTGCTGCAGTGTCCTCCTCTAAAGGAAGGTCACCAGCTCTCTATCAGGGGTTGTTCGGATTAAATGGCATAACCAAATGGTGTGACAGAGACTAAATGCTCCCCCAAAATATAATTCTTACGAGGAGGAGGAATGTTTGTCATCAGGCATCTCCCCTCCTCGTGTGAATTCTGGGAGTTTCAGGACACTCATAGCATCTTTCCATAAAATGTTTGTAAGTTTCTGACCTAGGGCATCGGTTGGCAGGAGCCAGGATCAAGTTTGTGTTCAGGATCTAGTCAAACGCTGTTGTTGGTGTTGTTGTTGGTGTTGTTGTTGTTGTTGTTAGGTACTGTTGACTCAGCTGCAACCCATCATGACCCCGTGTGGAACAAAATAAACCAGTGTCTGGTCCTTTGCCAACCTCACAATAGTGGGCATGCTGGTACCCCTTGTGACAGCCATTGTCAATCCATCTTGGTGAGGGGCTTCCTCCTTTTTGCTTATCATCTACTTTACCAAGCATGCTGTCCTTCTCGAGGGATTAGTTCTCACTATTCTCTCTTCTAAGGAGTTTCTGGCTATACCTCTTCCAAGACAGCTATGTGCCTTCTTCTGACAGGTCATGGGAGAGTTAATATCCTTCACCAACACCATCAGCCATTTGTGCAAATCAGCGGTTCTCAACCTGTGGGTCGCGACCCCTTTGGGGTCGATTCATGACAGTAACAAAATGACAGCAATGAAGTAGCAAGGAAAATAATTCTACGATTGGGGGGTCACCACCACATGAGGAACTGTAGGAAAGGGTCACGGCGTGAGGAAGGTGGAGGACCCCTGTTGTCAATCCTAGAGTCTTCTTTTGTTCACCATTCGGCTCTCCTGTGCTTATGCGGATGTGGTGATGGAAAATACCATGGCTTGGGGTCAGAGGCAGCTTAGTCATCAAAGGGACACCTTTCCTTTCAGACGCTATAAAGTCCTTGAAAAGCTTTTGTGCAGGCCTTCCCACTGCAATGCCCGGTGCTTCCTCAGCCGCTGCTTCCATGGGTCCCAGGTAGAGGGAATCTTTGGCAACCTTCGTCTTTCCATGATGTCACTGACTGGTCCAGTTGTAAGGGTTGACGTGTCCTCCACCCTGAAGGCTGTAGTCCTTGAACGTTGTCAACAAGGGTTGCAAGTCCTCTTCACTTTCAACAGGGCAAAGTCGTGTCATCTGGATACTGCAAGTGGTCAGGGAATCTTCCTCCCAAATCCAGCTTCTTAAATTATCTGCTCAACATATGGTTTGAATACGTCAGATAAATACCTAAGTTGCATGGATCCTATATACCAACCAGGGCAATATGAGACAAAATAGTCTAAGACCCAGGAGATGCATGTGAAGATCAGGCAGCCTTTTTGACAAGGTAAGCAAAGGCTTAGCTAAGGGCTAACAGTGCCTAGGAGCCTTGCGTAGTGGGTTGCGTATTGGCCTAAAGTCAGTAGTTCAAACCCACCAGCTGCTCTGTGGGGGAAAGGTGACGTTGTCTGCTCCCATAAAGATTTAGTCTTGGAAACTCTATCTGAGGTTGCCAGGAGTCAGAATTGGCTGGATGGCGGTGGGCATTTGTTTTATCTAATAGTACCTAAACGTGCAGTAGGGCTGTGATAACAGTAGTGGTGCACTGGTGACGCATTGGGCTGTGATCCGCAAGGTCCACAGTTGGAAGCCAGCAGCCGCTCTGCAGGGGCTGACCTTTCTCCTCCCGGGAACAGTTGCAGTCTCAGAAACCCACAGTAGGGGTCGCTCTGAGTCAGCATTGATTCTGTGGCTTTGGCTCTTTTTGCCCCAAAAGTGAGTTTGACTTTTTGGAATTGATGCTGTGGGCCCAGTGCTTACACGCTGGGGAGCTAACTGCAGAGTGCACTGTCTGAAATCACCAGCCGCTCCAAAAGAGAAGCACGGGGCTTTCTACTCCTGTGAAGGGTTACAGTCTCAGAAAGTCAGGGAGCAGCTCTGCCCTGTCCTGAAGGGCCACGGGGAGGGAGCAGTGAGCTTGGTTTCAGCTTTCATAGAGGCTGCAGCAGACTGATGAAGCCCCTTGGCTGCAGAAGGAGCTAGCTCTATAAAGCTCCTCCCACTCTGACCGGAGATAAAACCAACCAACAAACCCAAATCCCTAAATTTGAATAAAACAACCACAGGTCTGCTTTGAGGATGTGAATGAGAGAGGAAGTAGCAACGCACATCAAATGTTAAGGAGTGATTCTGAGCGGACATTCAAGGTGGAAATAATAAAGGCAATGGTAACTATTTGAGGACTTGGGCGTGGCAGGCCAACGCTAAAACCTCTTCATTACTTACCCTCCCATAAGCATCACCACAGCTGCTGGGGGGAAGAGACTGACCCTATCATTCCCATTGGACAAGTGAGTAAGTCGCCCGTTAGAAGGTTTATTGCCTAAGCCACAGAAGTGATGAACCACAGATTCTAACCCTGGTCAGCACAGTTCCAGAGCGCAACACACGGGGGCAGCAGAGAGCATGAGGGTGAGGGACCAGAGAAAGGGGAGACCCGGCTGTCCAGGCAGCTGCAAGGAGGAAGGCATGCAGAAAAGTGAAGGGCACCCACCACCTGGGTCCCACTCCCTACAAGGCATGGCCTCCAAAACCATCTCTCCCACTCCTCTGCACCCCAGCTCCTGATGCCCCACATCCGCTACACCATGGAAATCAACACCCGTGCTCGGGCCCAACTCATCTCCGATGGAGGCGTATTTGATAAGGTGGGTAAGGAAGGAATGAGCTGTGGGGCCCTGACCTCTCTGTGACCGACCCTTCCGGGTCCCAGAGCCTGTCTATGAATATGTGACTGCCCTGCCCCTGGGAACCCCACAACTTCAGTCTTCAAAGCCAATGGCTGAACCCTTTGTAGACTATTCCAGGACCCTAAGACCTTCCCCTCAAGACCTCTCAACTCTCTTGCCCCAGGCCATGAACACAGGCGGCGGTGGCCACGTGGTCTTGCTGCAGCGGGCATTGGCGCAGCTGACCTACTGCTCCCTCTGTGTTCCCGACGACCTGGCTGAGCGGGGCCTGCTGGGACTCCGCGGGGCTGTCTATGCCCACGATGCTCTGCAGCTCTGGGGGATGATTGCCCGGTGGGTGACAGTGGGAACCGAGCGGTGAACGGGCGGTGGCTGTAAGCACAGGGAAGCTCTTCCTGCCCGGTCTGCATGAGGAAAAGAACATTGTTAAAAGGAGAAGACCAAGGGTTCTAACCAGGAGTTGCAGAAACATGAAGCTTAGAAAAAGTTTAGTGAGGCAGTGACGGGAAGGATTGGACAGGAAGAGACTGTCATGAGGCAGGGAACCCCGGTGGGGGGGGTGGGGGGGTGAGACTGTGGGGTCTGCAGCGAGCAGGAGCTTTGTTAGCAAGACCATGTGGTATACTTGGATCGGGACATCCAAGAACTAAGGGCTCATTTCCCTGCCCTCTCTACACTAGTTAATAGCAAGCAAGGGCTGGGACCATTCAAAACACAAGTCTGGCGTGGCAGATGCAGTTAGGTTAACATGTAGCACCCTATCACTTGATCTCCTTGATGATCCATTTAAATTTGTTCACGTTTTAAATATTTCCCGCTTTCTTTTTTTGAGGTTTTTTATCTGTTTTGCTTTGTTATTCTTGTTAGTTGTGTGTGTATGTGTGTGTGTTTGTTTCTAATGTTCTTCTGTCTGTGAAATCCCGGACAGGCAAATCTGCAGAGACAATAACTAGATGAAAGGTTCTTTGGGGTCTGGCAGGAGAGGTTGGGGGGAAATAGGGAGCAAAGAACAAGGAGTACAAGAATGAAGAAAATGTTCCCAAACTGGTTGTGGTGATTGTGCAACTCTTCTTGTCGTGACCGAACTATTGAATTTGATGATATGTGAATTGCATGCCAATAAAACTGTTGGGGGGTGGGGATGGGAGAGACAAATCTGGGGGCATTCATTTGTCCTGAGATGCAAGCAGAGGCCACAGAGGACAGTAGCAATCAGAGCCTCCTGTTCTCCTAGAGGTCACCCCTCCCCCCCACCCCCCACCCCCAATGGCAGGTACGTGGAAGGGATCATCCACATCTTCTATCAAAAGGATGATGTCGTGAGACAAGACCCTGAGCTGCAGGCCTGGTGTCGGGAGATCACGGAGGTGGGGCTATGCCAGGCCCAGAACCGAGGTACGATCCCTCCTCCAGACAGGAGAGCTCCTCTCAGCCTGGCCCTAGGAGACACAAGACCCTCAGCCTTCATCACACGCCAAAGCCTCCCCATCCCATTCACCCCCAAGACACAGACGGTCCCAGCTGAGGACAATTCTGGATACTCAGGGAATGGCCTCTAGACACCTTGGCCATCAACCACTACTCTCTCCCCCTAGCCAGTCACAGAGGCCCCTGGCCTGCCATCCAGGGTGGAGCCCAACCAGGCTAGCATCACTCAGTGAAGGGTTTCTGTCTGGGTCCTTCTGATCCCTCCGTGGTTCCCTCCCTCCCTCCCTCCCCAAGGGTATCAGTGGGGAAATGTCCTCACAGAAGTCCATGCTGTCCCACTCTGTCTGCCCACACAGGTGGCCCACGCTTACCACAGGGCAGGGTCATTTCAGGATGCAAAGACAATATAGTAAATCTGAACTCGGTGCCTGAACTCCAAGGTTCAGATGTTTGGGCCAGTCCACCCTCCTCACTACTGCCCAGTCATTATCTTTATTCCCTCGCCCATTTGAATCTGTGAGGAAGAAACCGCCCCTGTTGCTCATTCCGGGTTCAGACTCTTTTCTCTAGCACACATGGAAGCAGGTTGGACTGCTTTGAATCATCACTCAGTCCCTGACCTCTCCCTTCTTCTGACCAAAAAAATGAAATCTCTCCTCTGCCTTTGTAGGATCGTTCCATTAGCAGGCAAGCGTTTAACCGTTTGCACGAGCAGGTCTCCTTGTTTAGGAGGTAGGAGGGCAGACATTTACACAGGTGAAGAAACTGAGGTTCAGAGATTAAATAATTCGCCAAAGGTTACCCAAGCTATAGGTCCTTGAGTAGTAGAAACGGTTTGCCCCCCAGTCATTAAACAAGAAGTTGGAAGTCCAAATCGTGGTGCCACAAAAAAAAGGCCTGGTGATTTTCTTGCCTAGGATTACAGTTCTTGAAAAGCCTCTGGAGTGTAACTCCACTCTGAAACACATGGGGCTGAGCTTGGATTGAAACCCTGTCTAAAACCTGTTCCTTTCCATCCCAGGCTTCCCTGTTTCCTTCCAGACCCGGGATCAGCTCTGCCACTTCCTTACCATGTGTATTTTCACAAGTACCGCCCAGCACGCTGCCATCAACCAGGGCCAGGTATGGACAACTGACAGCCCAGGTCTTTGAGGGCAAGTGCCTGGATCTTGGGTTGCCCAAGGGAGAGGGGGAAAGGTCAGGACCTTAAGTACCAGGGTTGCTATGGTTGCAATTTCTTCCCCCAGGTGGACTGGTATGCCTGGGTCCCTAATGCCCCATGCACCATGCGGATGCCCCCACCCACCACCAAGGAAGATATCACAATGGCCACCGTGATGGGGTCATTACCTGATGTACAGCAGGCCTGTCTTCAAATGACCATCACATGGCATCTGGGTCGACAGCAACCAGATATGGTAAGAAGGGATTCTGGGAAGGGGGGGAGTGTCGGAAGGGAAGGATCACAGTGAGGCGAGGCTGTAGGTCTCGGGGCTGGAAGCTAACTGATCTTGGCTCTGTCTCAGGTGCCTCTGGGACATCACAAAGAGAAGTATTTCTCAAGCCCGGAAGTGGAGGCTGTGCTGATGCGATTCCAAACAGCCCTGAAAACCCTGGAAAAGGAGATGACAGCTCGGAATGAGCAGGTTGACCTGCCTTATGAATACCTGAAGCCTGGACGCATCGAGAATAGCATCACCATCTGAGCCCTAAGCAGCCCCCCCCCC
>NW_022105908.1:20707749-20711250 GCF_000313985.2 Echinops telfairi | reverse complement strand
CCGTCTCAGAACCCCCCACGGGCAGTACTCCCCTGTCCTACAGCGTCAACCGTGAGCACATCGACTTCCTAGCAGTGAGTCTGGTCTGGGGGTTTTAGGCTTCCCTCAATATCTGCTGCGAAAGCTCTACAGGGCAGGGAGGGTGTCTGAGACGCATGTGGGAAAATTGACTTGACAGAGAATGGCACTTGCCTGTTCACTTTTTGAAGGCCCCTAGTGTTTGCCAACTGAGTCAGACAGCAGCTCGCACCCTTATGGCTCTCGGCACTTGTGGGCCACACAGGCTGTCACCACTAGCCGACTCTCCTTGCAGCAGAAAAGCAGCTACAAAACTTAAAGCAACGAGTGACCACGTTCCGTAAAACTTTATTTATGGACACTGCAATGTGAGCTTTGTGTGTTAAAAAATGTCTGTCCCCCCCCTTTGGGTGGGTGGGGGCAATCATTTAAAAATGTAAAAGCCGTGCCTAGTTCAAGGGGTGTGCCCATGCTGGCTTTGACCCTCCTGGTTGTACCCTGTCCTAGCCCAAAGCATTAACACTACTTCCAAAACACCCCAGGTCACCTGGTGGGGAGGAAGCGGGAGAGGGGTATTTCTTGGAGAAATCACCTCAGCAAATACTTCATTCCCAAGAATGTTCGGTGGCCAGCTTACGAAAACCTGTGCTCTTGGCAACTGGCCACCCCCACCCCCACCTCACCACACCCCCATTCTTCCTATTCATATGTGTAACCCCCAAAGACTGTAAATAATCGCTGGAAGATCCCCACTAGCCACAGGCAAGGGTTTCAAACAGCTTTACTTACTAGCAGATAGCAATCACTGTAATTGATCACACTTGATACTTGGTCAGTGTACCTCCCCCTAGACCCAACCTGAAACTCTTCTAGGTGCAAGGATTTCTTGCTAGTTCCATGACAAAAATGTCTTCCCTGGCCTTTAAAATATCCACGGTGGTCTCTTCTTTCTTACTCATTATTTGTATTTTTCTCTGTGTATTATTATTCTTATGGTATCCTTACCACTTCATTTTTCACTGTTTCTGTTGGGGTTTCCTGTTTGTGGAGCACAGAAGGAGTAGATGCATAGAGATAAGAACTGACAGCAAGGGCTTATAGGAGAGGTTGGTGGGGGGGAGACAAGGAGGGTGAGGGGGAAAGGGGGTAGAAAACAATGTATGTGGGAGTGGGAGGGAGTACTAGAACTGATGGTGATTATCCAACTCATTTTGAAAGTGTTTTAATCCTGGGGGGGAAAGAAGAAAGTGTTCTGAAATTGTGGTAATGATTGTACAACTCTTATTAATATGATTGAACTATTGAATTGTGTGATATGTGGATTAAGTGTTAATAAAACTTTTTAAGGTGACTTAACCATGGGGGTGGGGGTGGGGAGAAAATTATCTAAAATTGAGTGTGGTAATGATTGTACAACTCTTCTAGATATGATAGAGCTATTAAATTAATTGTGTGATATGTGGATTAAGTGCCAACAAACTGTTATTAATAAAAGAGACTAAATAAGAATGGTGGTCCTAGAAATAACATCAATGTCCATCAATATGCCAACGGGCGAAAAAGAACACGTATAGACTTACATCCAATGGAATATTGTTCGGCCATAAAGAAAAATGATGTTCTGACCTTGAAAAGGCTACGCCGCCGAAGGAAGCAAGTCAATCACCAAAGGACAAATACAATATAGGACCACTCACCTGAAAGGCCTCACACAAGCTGAGTTGAAGAAATAACTAGACAAGGCAAATGTATAGAAATCCAAGTTTATTAGTAGTTTCCAGAAGCAGGAGAGAGGGGGACAGCTGGGAAGGAGGAGTCCCTGTTTAGGAAGCTCTGAATCTCTGGTCACGGAAATCAGTTACCATATTGGTGATGGTTGCCCAACTGAGTAATGTAGCTGATGCCACTCAACCTTAAAGGTGACAATGTTACCTTGGCAAACAATCTGTTATATGAGGGGTGGGGAATCCAGTAATTTCTTCATTTCCTGTGAACTTTGGGAAGCCCCTTCCTGCCCTGGCAACAATTAACATTTAAAATAATATTTCTAAAGCAGACTAGAATCCTTCACCCAAAGAGGCTTCTCTCCCCAGCCAGGCAGTCCCCAAGAAAAGAAAAATGAGGGTTGTATTCAAGGCCACTTTCCCTGCCTCTTATCCTGGGATCTTCCGGTGTTCCCCAGGTCCCAAGTTCTCTTACACAGCCCGTTGAAGAATAAAAACCCACCCTCTGCCATCAATTCCATCCCCACTCATAACCACCCTAAATAGAGTTCCCGAGGCTGTAAATGTTCAGGGGAACAAACAGCCTTATCCTTCTCCCAGGAAGAGGCTGGTGGATTTGACTATTCTAACGCTTATCTGACTATGCCACCAGGGCTCCTCATAAACTAGACTCACTGTCATCAGGTGGGCACCCACTGACCCTGGCCCTATAAGACAGGGCAGAACTGCCTCTGTGAGACTAGACCGCTTTAGGGGAATAGAAAGCCCATCTTTCTCCCAAAGAGCAGCTGGTGGGTTCCAACTGCTGGCCTTGCAGTGAGTAACCACTACACCACCAGATCTCCGTAGACATCCTTATACTAAAATAAACAAATTCACCGCCATCGAGTCAATCCCAACTCCTACGTGGCTGGAATATCGCTCAGCTGGGAGAGTATTAGACTGAAGAGCTAAAGGTTCCTGGTTTGATCTCAGGTGTTGGTAACTGTACGTGGGCGGTCCTGTTCAAAGTAACCTGAACAAAAGCCGTGGAAACACACCACTAAGGGACCCTAGCCACGGACAGTACTTGTTTGGGTCTCACTAACTCAGTGCAAAATTGTGTTCTCAATACCTCAAATGCCTCTACTTCCCTGAATAGTTATTACAACTCGGTCTCTTTCCAGAGAAGTATACAAACTTTTTCATTGAAGGGGCAAAATAGGCGTGTCTTTAAAAACTGTATACCCTCCTTTATGCAAAGGATCTACGATCACCTTCCTAAGTCTACAGTAAGAAAGCAAAATGACATTTTTGCATACTTACGCATTTTTCTGGGAGTCCCTGGTTTGGGCAAACCATGAAGTTTGCTGCTGCCAACCGGAAGGTTGGCAGTTCAAACCCAGAGAGGTGCTTCAGAAAAGCGATCCGGTGATCTTTCCCAAACACTACAGCACAGCGTTTCCGGTCACAACCGACTGCATCATAGCTGAAAGGCGCATCCTTTCTTCTGGACATTAAAAACATCAAACGTCACAACTTGCTCCCCCACGCCCCTCGCCATGGACTTTTCCTAGCTCCCACATTGTTTCCTTCTTCTCAATTTAGCATGCAGAATCATACGGTATTCCAAGTGTGGATAACAATATTTTAATTAAGAAACGTTTCCAGTGGCTTAGCAATTTTAAATTGTACTGGCTATCATAGTACAGCTTGGCTTCCGGGAGGGGCTCTAGTCCCCTTTTACTGTATCAGTTATCTGTTAAAAAAAAAAAAAAAA
>NW_022105908.1:20697785-20707263 GCF_000313985.2 Echinops telfairi | reverse complement strand
TGCCCCTACCCTCCGGCTCTCGGTCCTGCGCGGCGCCAGCCTCCTGGTCCGGCTGAATTCCCCTCTGCGCATCCCGGGCTTTCGGTCCCCGCTTTCCACAAGGCCCACGTCCAGGCGATCCCCGGCCCCCTCGTGATGGCGTCGCTCCTGTGCTGTGGACCCAAGCTGGCCGCGTGTGGCATCGTCCTCAGTGCCTGGGGAGTGATCATGTTGGTGAGGGGGCTGCCCGGCGAGAAGCGCAGAGGGCCTGCAGGGGCCCTGGGGTGGAGGGCTGGGCGGCTGCCCGGGTAACTGTACTCCGCGGAGAGAGGGAGGACTGAGATTGAGGAATGAGGGCCTGTGGGGGCCACGGGGGTGCTGGAAGAGGAGCCGGGGCTAGCAATTTTGGGGACCTGTCAGTGTAAGAGGCAAAAGATCTGCACTTCCCAGAGATCCCGGAGCTGAATGAAGGGAACCGAAATGGGCTCTTTCCCCGGGACCCTGTTTGCCGTGGCGACTTCCCCTTATTGCCTCTGCCGCGTCCCGTGATCTTGACGCCCCTGGGGAGGTCGGGGTGAGGAGGATCACCCAAGTTCCTGGGAAAGATGGGCTGTTCGCTGTGCTGCGCATGTCCCAGCTACTCATGTCAATGTCACCGCCTCACCCTCGACTTCAGGTGGCCCGGTCCGAATCCGACCGCGACAGCTCCTAATCCTAGCTCCTTCTGGTTATTACCAGACCCGGGTGTTGTGGCAACATCGGGCAGAGGTGGGAGTGGCTGAGGCAGTGACCTGGAGGCTAGGTGCCCCAGTTCAACAACCAACCCATTCATCTCTCTCCAGATAATGCTCGGGATCTTTTTCAATGTCCATTCCGCGGTCCTGATTGAGGATGTCCCCTTCTCGGAGGAAGATTTTGAGTGAGTCTGGGAGGTGGCCGGGCCTGTGGTCACAAGGATGGGCGGAGAAATGCGGGAAGCTGGCACAGTGGGCTAAGCATTGAGCTGCCGACGGCATGGTCAGCTGTTCGAACCTACCAGGTGTTCCACGAGGGAAAGAGGAGGCTGTATATTCCTGTAAAGATTTACACTTTTAGAAGCCCAAAGGGGCAGTTCTACCCTACCCTCAAGGGGCACATGAACCGACTGGATGGCACTGCATTTAGAATTTGGGGTTTGGACAGCTGGAAGGAGCCATGGTGGCAGGGCTACTTAGAGATAGCGGTACTTAGAGGCCCAGAGGCTCTTGGGATCCAAGAGATGCTTTGGGGAGGCTGACTCGCCAGTTTAGGTGCGGCCTCTTTAGGCATTTCATCTGACTTCTCAGTGCCTCAGTCTACGCCTGCAAAATGGGGGTGGAACTCACCTCGCCAGAATTGTGACAATAAGACACATTAATGCATCTAGAACGATACCAGGCACACAGTTAACGTGCTCCATAAATGTTGGATGCTGTTAATATTCTGACGCTTCTCTGCCTAATCCCCACCCGCCCCTAGGAACGGCCCCCAGAAAATATACCACCTCTATGAGCAAGTGAGCTACAACTGTTTCATCGCCGCGGGCCTGTACCTCCTCCTAGGAGGGTTCTCTTTCTGCCAAGTCCGGCTCAATAAGCGCAAGGAATACATGGTGCGCTAGAACGACATACTCGCTGTCTCCGCTCCACTCCTAGAAGACCGCCTCCCCGGAGACCCACCCATCGGGCACCCTCTGCAGGACTGGGTTTCCCTGGCGACGGACGGACTCCCTAGTTCTCCCCGGTGCCCGGCGCTCTCGCCTCGTCCTGTACCACAATAAAGAGAAACTGCTCTCTTAAGCCTTGTGTCCCTGCTTGTGTGCGGGAGGGGAGAGGGCGGAAGATCGGCCTCCAAGCAGGGGGCATGGGCCCCTTGGCGGAAGTGGAGGGAAGCGGGGCCCGGAAGTGAGGCAGATCTTCCCTCCCTTCCCTGCGGGCGCGGAGGCGGCCCGAGCCGTCGCGGCGGGGGGAGGTGTTAGCGGCCGCGTGCAGCCAATCAGCGGCGGGCTTGGGCGGGACTTCCTGCGCGGGGGCCGGCACGGCGCGGCGCGGGCTCCGGCTTCGCTGTGGTCCCGGTTCGCGTGGCGGCGGCGGCGGTAGCGTCTCCGTGCGGGGGCGCGCAGGGCCATGACGTCAGCGTCCACCAAGGTTCGGGCTCCCTTACGACAGCGCTCTCTGGCGGCCACGGGAGGGCCCCCCCCACTAGGCTTCTGGTTTATTCGCCCCCCGGCGAGTGCCGCGGGAAGTGGGGTACGGGAGCGGCGCCCGGGGTGGGGCTAGGGGCTTCAGGTGGGGCCGCGCGGCGCGGGGGCGCCGCCGCCCCCCAGTAATGCTGCCCCGTCCCCAGGTCGGAGAGATTTTCTCCGCGGCGGGCGCCGCCTTCACGAAGCTCGGGGAGTTGACAATGCAGCTGCATCCTGTCGCCGACTCTTCTCCCGCGGGGTACGTGAACCCGGCCTGGGACGTGGACACCGAGCGGGGACGCTCGGTGACAGACAAGGACACTCGCTAGAGCAGGGACAGGTGTTAGTCTTCCTTTGTGCCTGGCACGGTGTAGGGTAGGCGTTAATAAACGATCGCTGCACGAATGGCAGGTGAAAACACAGCCCCATCGAGTTCCCAGCTCTGTCCTGCGCCTGACCAGCGGATCTCGGACCACCTGCCCTCCCCAGACATCCCAAAGCTCCTGGAATTCCTCAGACGGCTGCCGCCTGTGTTCAGGACCTCTGTCCCTTACCTGGCCTGTTGAACTGGTCTCAGGACCCTTTACACAGAAGCAGGCTGATACCGTGGGGCGAGGGTGGGGGGGAGTGTCGGTTATCAAGTGGCTGAGGGTCCTCAGGCTTCCCTAATGGACCCTGAGTGTTTTGTATAAAGGCCCTCGTTACACTACTTGGAGGAGGTCTCCAGAGATGGGCAGAAGGAGGCTGGCGGGCCGGGACTGCATAGCTCTGCTTGGCTCCACACCCCTCCTCCCTTTCTGCTACCCCCTCTCCCTCTGACAGTGCGAAGTGGACCGACACGGAAATAGAGATGCTGAGGGCTGCCGTGAAGCGCTTTGGGGACGATCTTAATCACATCAGCTGTATCATCAAGGAACGGACAGTGTGAGGGCGGGTGGCTAGCAGAGAAAGGGGGTGGGTGGTTTTCTTCGGAACGCACTGCTCCACACCTGCCCAACTTTGTTACCAGTTGTTAGCATCCCCCTGCAAACTGAACAAATAACAAGAATGACCACAGAATGACCTCGGTTGGTCCGACATGCTATGGTAATCTGGGCATCCCAAGAACTGGGTTTTAGGTTGCCTGAGATACCCAATTATTGGATTTGATCAGGTTTCCCTGATTATTTTTATGGAACCTTTGAGACTGTGACAGGATTTTCCAGGAAGAGTGTGGTTCTGAAATTGCTGTCAGGCCACCTCATGCTTGTCCTTCTGCCTGTAGATGACCTGGCCGCTCGCCTGGCGGGCCTCTCTCAGTGCCTGTATTCAGAGCTTCAGGAAAATGAGACCCCAACCAAAAAGGCTGAAGCCCTCACCCAAACGCATAGGGTGGGGCTCCCTAGAATACTTACAGGGTGACCCATTGCCCTCTCCCCTGCCCCCTTTCTTCCTCCAGTCTGTTGACGCCTTCCTCTCCCTTCTCTCAGGGCTCAGATAAAGGCCACCGTGAAACGCAAGGTATACGAAGACTCTGGCATCCCTCTCCCAGCGGAGTCACCCAAGAAAGGGCCCAAGAAGGTGGCATCTGGTGTTCTGTCGCCTCCTCCAGCAGCCCCTCCAACCAGCAGCTCCATTGTCCCGGAGGCCGGGGGTCCCCCCATAAAGAAGCAGAAGGCTGGTGAGGGCTACGGAGTTGCTGCCTTGGGGTTAAAGATCCCAGCTGAGGTTCAGTGAGAGAACTGGGCGTGGGCCAAAGACAAATCTCTCTTCTTCTTCCCCCATGGAGGTTCCCAGAGCGGCTTGCAGGGGAGGGGGGGGGGGCAGCAGGACACCTTGGGAAGCTGTGGGGGCAGCTAGGGGAAGCTAGAACCTAGCGTATGCCCCCCTCCCAGATGTGACCCTCAGTGCCCTGAACGACTCGGACGCCAACAGTGACCTAGTGGATATTGAAGGGCTAGGAGAAACCCCTCCAGCCAAGAAACTCAACTTCGACCAGGGTAGGAGTCCTCCTCCCCACACACCCACTGAAGGGGAAAGGGAGGAAGTGCTCACCTGGCCGGCAGGGGCTGGTCTTAGCTGGAGCCCCTTCCCTTATCCTGGGGCTCTGGACAGGAAGTGCCCTCTTACAGTCCAGGGGGCTGACTCAGGCAGGGGCAGGGGCTTTGGCGAGGTGGGGGATTTTCCCGGAACCATGTTTGGGGCTCGCTCCATCTCTGCCCGTTTTACTTCCTGTTCCAGACAGCCTGACCCTGGACTCTGGCCTTCTCATGACCTCTGCGGACCCTCCTCTCCTCTCCCACTGAAGCCTTCTGCTTCTGACCCCTCTCACTGGTCACCTGGACCCGGAGATGACCCAGGACTCCCCCGAGGCTGGTGCGAGAGGTCCAAAGGCTGCTAGGGCTGGAAGAGCCCCCCCTTGTCCCTGAAGAGCCATCTGCTGCCCCCTTCCCTCCAGCCCTTTGACTTCCACCGGATAGACATTTTTATACAGAAAATGAAAACAATAAAAACCTCTCTCTCTGCCTGGTGCCTTATTGGTGTACAAGGGGTCGTTCCATCCCCTCCGCCCTCAGGGTTTGGTGTCCTTACCACCACCACCATCCCACCACCCCGGCAGCGCTTGCCACCCTGCCTGGAGCAGCACAGCCAATATTGGTAGACTCACTTCCCAGTGCCAATATTTCTGTGCTGCTAGAGCCAGGGGAGCTGGGTGTGGGCAACAAAGACTCCCCTTCAGGCTCTCCGGAGGCAGCAGCGCTTAGTCCCAAGGTCTCTGGCAGCCAAGAGCCTTGACACTACGTTGGGGATTTTGAGACGTTGTTTCCAGTGCTTTCAAAGCCCTGACAACCCACCTCCCCCACCCAAGCCCCACCACCCCACGCAACAGCAAGGAGTTTGTCCCAGGCTCCTGATGTGTTCTGTGCAGCGTCTCCAGGATGGCCTCCCAGGGCCAGGCCTCAGCGGAGCCTCCCCCACCCTCGCTCTAACACCACAGTGTGGTTTGGACGTGGCCACAATGCCGTGCAAACCACAGTGTGCTGCTGGGGCGGGGGCAGGACTGGGTGGGTTGAGAGGAAGGGAAGATTAGGCGGTGCTGTGAAGACCCCTTCCCCACCGCCACCACCAAGAGCAGGGCGCAGAGACGGCTTCAAAGGCAAACATGGCCCAAGAAAGGGGGGAGGGCAGGGAGGCAAGAAACCAGGGTTAGAAGCCCAGCAAGCAATTGGAGGGAGAGAGGCCTGAGGGATGAGCTCACGGTGTCCTAAGATTGGAGCCATCATTCCCCTGTCAGGACTCACCTCAGGGGGGTCCCTAGGGTGGGGTTAGAAGCAGTAACTAGGGAATGACTGAAGGGCCAACCAGAAGCCTCCAACTCAGCTCGGGCAGGGACCAAACTTCCTGTGTCCATTCCACCCCTCCCTGGGTCAGACCCACGAGAGCAGCAAGGAGAGACAGGGCCAAGGCCGGCAGGGTTGGGAGCTGGCAGTCCAGAGGTGGTGGGGCTGGATCGTGATGGGAAGGGGGGGGCCGGAAGCCGCCCTGGGTCCTGGGCCTGACACAAAATGGAGGCCAAAGCCGGGAATGGAGGCCGGTGGGGAAAGGGGAGCAGCAGGGCTCAGGAAGAGGGTCATCTGGACTTAGGGGGTCAAGTCTTCAACCCCTAGTGCCATCCTTGCCCCCCCAGACCCAAGGCCCACCCTCAAAACAGCCCCCATCAGCCCATCCACCAGGCCCAGGCAGGCAGGCCCACCCCAGAGAGCCACGTTGAAGCTGACACACACATGCCTCTCCCTACCCCCACCCTGGGCCTTCCCTCAGCCTTTTCTCTCCTTTCCAGGGCTGGATTCTCCTCAAAGCAGACCCAAGAAAGCAAAATCTAGAGACCAAAATCCCTCCTGCAAGTCAAAATAATGCCCTCTAACAGCCAAAAGTTCTTTTCCTACCGCCCATCCCACCCTCCACTAGCCCCCTCCGACACACCCCCCAGAACTCTCTGCAAGCAGAGCTGTGACATGGTGGGTGTAAGCAGTCTTTTTAGGCCCTGAAGACCTCCAGTCCCACTCCTCCCCCAAATGTCCTATATCAAATCTTGTCAGGGCCTCATGCCCCTCACTCCACCCTCTAAAGCCCCCAAACTGAGCAGCTGCCCCCCAGCTCCCATCTTCGGCAGAGTCTTGATAGGGGTGAAACAGAAATCAAATACCATGTTAACGGCTGGGAGAAGTTGGGGGGCCCTCTAGTCTCAGTCTTTGACTTCCATCTGCTAAATGCAGTTTAGGGGCATAAAAGAAAGTCTCTTTTATCATCCCCCCAGTTCCAAGACTCACAAAGCCCAACCCCACCCCAGCACGCACCTCCAAACCGCCCCCCCCAACCGCCACGTCTCTCCTGAAAACAGGGGACACTGTCCTCCCCACTTACCTCAGCTACTCTCCCCTGAGATCCTGGTCCCCTATTTTTGAAGGGAGAAAAAATTGGGGTGCATCCCTCACATTTGGGGTGCAGAAGAAAGGAGCCACCCCAGTCGCATCGCTGGCCTCCTTCCTCTCGACTGGCTCTGGGAGTGGGGAGTGCCCTAGGGAGGAGGGACCCCCACAAGACATCTCAGAGGGGGGTTTCTTCACTCCCAGTCAGAATTGGGGACACCCCCCACAAACCCGTCCCAGCCCATCCGTCTCCAACTCGGCGGGAGAGGCAGCTGCAATGCCCCAGTCAGATTCCCCCAACACTACATTCCTCACCCCACTTAGAGGGGTCCTGGAGCCCCCCAAAAATCCCAAAAAAATCTAGGATGTTGGGAGGACGGTCTTGGACTAGTTCCCCAAATTTGGGGTCCTCAGCTAGCCCCGTTTTTTCAGGAAAATTCTGCCTTTCTCCTGCCTCCCGCCAGCCCTGCTCTGTCCAGATGCCAATTTTGGAAGTCACTCCCTCCTTCCTCCTCCCGGTCTCTTCAGGCGCCCCCCCACACACCCCACCTCGCTCGGGGACTAGGGTCCAGGACACCTAGCTTCCAGACAAGGGGGAAGGCACTCCCCAAAAGGTTAGGGGCCAGGAGGTCAAGCTCATTGCCCCCGTCTTAGGAAGGCAGGAAAGCCCGATCCTCCCTACCCCTCCCCCCTGGCTGGTCTCGGTGGTGGTTTAGGAAAGCCTGGAGGATTGGAATCTGCCATTGCTATTGCACAGGCAGCTTTTTTCCCCCTTGGGTTGTGGGGGGGCGGTGGGAGGGAGAGAGGGGAGGAGAGCCGAAAGAGCAGAGACCTAAGCGTGCAGCAGTGGCCTGGCTTACCCCCTAACCCCTGGTGCCTGGAGACCCCGCTCCCCGCGCCTCACCCACACCGAGTCCTCTGCCTACTTTCTGTTTGGGGCTCTCCCCACAGAAACTCAGGGCTCGGGAATCCCTTCCTTGCCACAGTTCCAACGGTACTGTGATAGTCCCGGGAGTGCACTTAACCACGAGGGACCCCCGTTCTCCCACCTTCCCCCACACGGAGGGGTGCTCCCTTAGGATTTGGGGTTCGGACCTGAAACCATCACTTCCCCCTCAGATCTATTAGGCAGGACATATCATAGGAGGACGTAGTGTACTCCCATTCCCAGCTTCTTCCTTCCAATCAGAGTTCTAACGTACATCCCCAACGGGGCTGATTTAGGGGGTCACCAAACACGGAGATTTCTAGAATCTGGGGTGAGAAAGAACCCTCAGCCAAGAATAACACCCAAGCATCAGAGTGTCTGCAGTTAAGTGACCCCATAAATCAGACTCACCTTATGTTCTATGTATGAGCATCACCAAATGTACCCAAAGAGCACATGCCCCCCAAATAATGACACCCCAAAATGTTGTCTCCCGCTCTGGGGGACCTCCCTTTGTTTCTTGCCCCTTCCCCAAAAGGCGTCTTGGATATCCTTGCACATAGAGGAATGTCCCCCTCAAGTAAAATTTCCACAACTTTCTTCTCCCTGCCCCCCCAACTTTCAAAAATAGTTTAGATCCTCCCATGGTGACAAGAACCCTCAAACACAAAAGGCCTTCCAACTTGCTCCCAGCTTCCTAAGATGCTTCCTCTCGAGCTAATCAAACACCGCCAAGTTGAATTTTATAACCCTGACCATCATACTGAGACTTGACACTTACATTGTACCCCCAAATCGGCTCTCACTGACAATCAGCAAGAATGCCATGCTTAAAACCAGACTGGGAAGAAGCTGACCTGTCAATATAGAGTGATGACTTTGAATCCCCTTCAAATCAAACCCTCACCCACTTCTTGAAGAAGGCCCAGCAGGCTCTCCTGCTATTCCAAGAGGACAGATCATACAACCCCCAAATTGTAGGTGCCAGGACACCCCCTCCCCCATCAGAATGAGTTTAGTTTCAAAATGAAATTCCACACCTTAAAATGACCATAGGCTCTCAAGTCTAAATAGGGCCCTAGTGTTTATAACCACAGAACCCATTCAACACCCGTAGTAAGTAGAGACTCCACAACTGAGCAGTTAACGGAATATCGAGTCCACCTGATGTCAAAGGGAAGCCCCCTAATTTAACCCCTACCTCCAAACTGGGCAGAGACCACTCCCATGCCAAAACCACCTTACTCTCCGGAGTCCTTAGTGGCCCCATGATGCCCAGTGTCAGGGCTCCCCCTTTGTACACCCCAAATAAAGACACTATCAAATCTAAAGGGGGTCAGGCCTGGACAAACAGTTCTGTGGACAATAGTCAGGGGTCTCTTGTGCAGATTCTCCTGAGCCCAAATCCCGGGGGCTTCTGCTTTGCAGCTGAAGTTAACTAACTCTGGGCCCCCTTCTCCAAATGAATCTTCCCCCACCCCCAGGTCTGCTCACACAAAGTTGGAGGGCGCTGTGCCTGCCTAGTTACTAGAGAGGCTTCCGCCCTCCTGCCTTCTCCAGCTCCCAGACCCCTTCCCTGCTTTCCCTCCTCTGTTCACCCCACCCCACTTTCAGAAAGATGTACCCCCCCAAAGAGCTCTGCATAATAGTGCTGAATCTGTTTTGATTAGAAAACAAAGCCCTGAACTCAGGCCCCCCTCCTGGCTCCCAAAGTCCGAGGTGTTTCCCCTTAGGAATTCCGGCTTCCAGACCAGGGAAGGGGGAACTCCACCAAAGGCTAGAGGCCAGGAGATCAAGCTCTTGGTCCCATGCTTCAGGCAGTCCAGTTGGCCCTTCCTCTGCCTTTTACCCCAGGTAGAAATCCGCCAGGGGGAAAGTCCCCTCTGCCCTCTCACTCTCCTTCCAGCCTCCCAACCCTCCCCCTGGGATACAGAGGGGCTAAATAAGTCAGCGCGTGGGGGG
>NW_022105908.1:20674747-20697524 GCF_000313985.2 Echinops telfairi | reverse complement strand
GGTCAGTCGGTTTACCAGAGGCCCTAGCGAGCTGGGACAGGGAGCAGAAGGCCGGGCTTTGAATATGTATGTCTCTCTGGACCCCTAAAAGGATTCAAAAGAGAATTGGGAGCGTGAGGATGGACGCCTAGGTCTCTCGACCCCCACTCGGGGCTTTCCCCACCTCCTCAAGGGGAAGGAAGCAGCTGCCTCCGGCCGCAGGACAATGGAAGGAAACCAACTAGAAATCATATCCGCCACCTCCCCACCCCGCCCAGCCAGAGGCTCCCTTTCTGTAGGACCCTTTAGGCAGCCGGCCACTTGCACCATGCGCTCTTACGTCGGAGACCCCACGGGAGCCCACTAGCCTCCCTAACCTAATGGCTCGCCGGGCGCCCTCGCTTCTCCTTAACACAGTGCGTGGGTTGCAGGAGTATGGATGGCTCGGTTCACTTTCGTCTGCAACACGCCCACAGTACCGACGCCCCCAAAACCACCGCACCAATTTTCCCTGGCCCACGCCCTCCAAAGATCCAGTTCCCCCTGATCTCCAACCTCGGTGTCCCCAGCTTCCTCCTCAATTCCAGCATCCCCATCCTCAGCTCCACCGTCGGTGGCCCAAGAAGACCCCCCTCACTTTTCGCTTACGACCACCCCTGGTTTCGGAGGTCCCGCCCTCAAGCCGGAGACCCCGCCCCAGACTTGCCAGCTGGAGGGCGAGGGAGGAAGGAAGGATACAGATCCAGGCGGTCACCCCACCTCCACCCCCGCCCCCGACATCCCGGCCAGATAAAGGCTCCTGGGCCCTGAGGAGAGAGCGACCCCGCCCCCCTGGAGAGGAGAAGCCGCAGCCCCTGCGGGACGGGGGTAAGAAAAGTGAGGCTGAAGGGTCCAGGCTCCTGGGGGTCTTAAGAGAGTTTGGGGCTGGTTGATGGGAGGAAAACTAAGTATCAGGAATTGGGCTAAACCAAGGATCGGGGACCTGATGGAGGAGGTTTCGGTAGTTGGGGAAAGGAGCTTCGACTGAGAACTGGAGATGTTTGTGGGTAGGCTGGGGTGGACTCAGGTGCGAGGCGAGTGAGAGGGGAGTTGGGGTATTGGGGGTCAAACTGGGGGCGCTGCGTGCCGGATACTCCACGCTCCCCACCGACGCCGGGGTGTGGGAACCTTCATCCCTCCCAAGTGCAGTGGGAGCTGGAGGAGGAAGAGGAGCGGCCGTGTGTGGTTGAGAACAGAAGAAATATGATGAATTAAGAGAGCGGGTGAGCTGAGGCCGGGCCTCTGGCTACACCTCAGAAGGGAAAAGCAAACTGAAGAAGGGAAAAGTCGTGGAATCTTCAGAATTAGACCTGCCTGGACCCCTGAGCCCCCACCCCACCCCACCCCCGCCCTTGGCAGGCCGGCGTCGCTATGGGTTCCTCGGCAGGTCTAGAGGAAGCGCTGGGCTACGTCCGCGAGTTCACACGCCACTCCTCCGACGTACTGGGCAATTTGAATGAGCTGCGCCTGCGCGGGATCCTCACTGACGTCACGCTGCTGGTTGGCGGCCAACCTCTCCAAGCGCACAAGGCGGTTCTCATCGCCTGCAGGTTCCTAGCGCCTGAAGGGCGGGGCTCACGGGTTGGGGCGGGGCCAGAGAAGGGGCGGGGCCATCAGGTCCACCGGAGTGAAATTTGAATCTTGCTCAGAGAAGCAAGAGGTGGAGCTATCCGGAATTGGGGCGGGGTGATAGTGAGGGAGGAGGGGCTTCTGGAGGTCTGGCTTTGTCGAGTGGCTAGAGCCCTTGGTTTTCCATCCAGTAACCGAACTTCTCTGCCCTCTTTCCAGTGGTTTCTTCTATTCAATTTTCCGAGGCCGTACAGGAGTAGGGGTGGACGTGCTCTCCCTGCCCGGGGGCCCCGAAGCCGGAGGCTTTGCTCCTCTGCTGGATTTCATGTATACTTCGCGCCTGCGCCTCTCTCCGGCCACCGCCCCAGCTGTCCTGGCAGCTGCCACCTATTTGCAGATGGAACATGTGGTCCAGGCATGCCACCGCTTCATTCAGGCCAGGTGAGGAAGCCCTGGCTCAGTTCAGCGTAGATGAGGTGGTGCCCCAAGTTCAAAGGGCAAAGGCCAAGGTTAGCCAATAACACTAATATCTATGAAACTTTTCCCCAGCTATGAACCTCTGGGCATCTCCCTGCGTCCCCAGGAGGCAGAGCCCCCCACACCACCAACAGCCCCTCCGCCAGGCAGTCCCAGGCGCTCCGAAGGACACCCAGACCCACCTACTGAGTCCAGCTGCAGTCAAGATCCCCCCAGTCCGGCCAGCCCAGACCCAAAAGCCTGCAATTGGAAAAAGTACAAGTTCATCGTGCTAAACTCTCAAGCCAGGAGTCTGTCAGGAGAGAGGAGTTCTGGTCACCCTTGCCCCCAAGCCAGGCTCCCCAGTGGAGATGAGGCCTCCAGTAGCAGCAGCAGTGAAGAAGGCCCCATCCCTGGTCCCCAGAGCAGGTACACAATCTGGAGCTAAGGCTGTGAAAAGGCCTTGTGTGGTCAGGAGATTGGGGGTGGGAGGCCTATCAAAAGTACCAGCCCCCTAGCAAATACACTTGGCTGCTAAATGAAAGGTTGAAGGTTCAAGGCCACCCAGGGCCACATCTGGAGAAAGACCTAGCTATCAAATCCCAAATTAGCAATAGCCATCGGAAGCCCTATCGAGTCAGCCCTCTGACATGCATGGGGTCGCTGTGCGTCAAATTGACTTGAAGGCAACTGGTAGCCTTAGGGAGTGAGGCCAGGCTTACTTAATAGGTGGGACTCTGGCAGCCAATTGGGAATGGCTCATTGGCGGGTAGTAGCTCCAGAGAGTAAGGCTTTGGTTGTAAGTGCTTCAGGGAGAACCCCATGTAATCATCTCTCGTAACCCTTTTCTCGGGGCCTTGCCCTCTGATAGGCTCTCTCCAGTTGCTGCCACCATACAGTTCAAATCTGGAACACCAGCCAATACCCCTCATCTCCTCACACCCCAGGCTCACAAGACCACTGGATCGCCCTCTGAACGGGCTAATCCACCACCAGGTGAGAGCCCCTTCTTCCTGACCTTTCTCCTGCAACTGCTTCTGGCCACATTGGGCCAAAATGTCTCTGGAAAGGCCTATTGCAATGGTTCCTCACCTTGATTACCAATTAGAATCCCTTAGGGACCTTTTGGAGCCCTGTGGGGTAGCGCGGCATTACGCAGCAGTTCGCCTCCACCAGCCACTCTGCAGGAGTAAGATGAGGCTTCCGGCTCCCATTCATATTTGCAGCCTCGGAAACCCACAGAGGCAGTTCGACTCTGTCCTATAGGATCTTTATGAGTCAGCACTGCTTGATGGCAGTGAGTTTGGAGTATGGGGGACCTTTGAAAAAGCCTGATGCCCAAGCCACATTCCTGAGATCAGAACATCTGGACATGGGAACCAGGCATCCTTCCCATTCAGTGAGCAGCAAAGTTTGGGAATGCTCAGCGCCCCCTGCAGGGCTGAGTTGTCTTCCCAGCCTTTGGCTGGACCTCTTTGGCATGCCAGCCTCAGAAGGATGCTAGAGGAGAAACACAGCTCCATCCACTAGCAGGGCCCTCCACTGCCCCGCCACCACTAACTGAGAGGAGAGACGCCAAGGGGTCGGGTCACAGGTGTGGGGTCACTCGGTCTGTCCTCTTTTCAACCATGTGGCCTTGGGCATGCGGAAGGGGTCCTAGAAACTTTCACTGTAAACTGGGGGAGAGGAAAAAAAACAAAAATAAATACCCTACCACCGTGTGGCTTGAGAATTCGCTGATGACCGATGAAGTACTC
Organism: Echinops telfairi; assembly: GCF_000313985.2. Taxonomy (NCBI): domain Eukaryota; kingdom Metazoa; phylum Chordata; class Mammalia; order Afrosoricida; family Tenrecidae; genus Echinops; species Echinops telfairi. The sequence continues at coordinate 20,693,724 of NW_022105908.1, read as the reverse complement.
TTGTCATTACCCCCTCGCCTGCCCAGGAAGTGACTTTTTCAGCTGCCAGAAGTGTGAGGCCATGGCTGGGTGTGTGTCAGGGCTGGACCCCTTGGCTCCTGGGCAGGAGGACAAGCCCTACAAGTGTCAGCTGTGTCGCTCTGCCTTCCGCTACAAGGGCAACCTGGCCAGCCACCGAACCGTGCACACAGGTAGTAACACAGCTGGGAGTAGAGGGCCCTGGGACCTTCCTGGCCACTGGCGTAGCGGGGCCGCGGGCCTGACCTCCGCTCCTCGCCGCCTACAGGAGAAAAACCCTACCACTGCTCTGTCTGCGGCGCCCGCTTCAACAGGCCCGCCAACCTGAAGACACACAGCCGCATCCATTCCGGAGAGAAGCCTTATAAGTGTGAGACTTGCGGCTCCTGCTTTGTGCAGGTAGGGAGCCAGCCTGGAAGGGGGTCGGTCGAGAGGCAAACCTGCGGGAGGGCCGGCAGGGCGGTGTCTGGAGGGTTCTGTCTCTCCCAGAAGCTCCATCTGAGGTCTCCTCCCCTCCCAGGTGGCTCATCTACGTGCACACGTGCTGATCCACACCGGGGAGAAACCCTACCCTTGCCCCACCTGTGGGACTCGCTTCCGCCATCTACAAACCCTCAAGAGCCACGTTCGCATCCACACGGGAGAGAAGCCTTACCACGTAGGTATCTGCTCTGGCCCATAGCCTTAGAAGGGCCTTCCGCCAGCCCAGGGACAGAGCTTTGAGGGATGGGGGGAGGGGGAGAGGGGACGGTCTTGCAATCCTCAGATCTGTTGGAAATGGGCAGGGCCTAGAGGGGTCCAAAGGGGCCCTGATGGCATAGTTGTTAACGTGTTGGGCTGCTAACCTCAAGGTCAGTAGTTTAAAACCACCAGCCCGCTCAGGGAGAAAGATGGGGCTTTCCACTCCCATAAAGAGTTACAGTCTTGGAAACCCCACGGAGGCAGTTCTACCCTGTCCTATAGGCTGGCTATGAGTTGGAATTCACTCGATGGCAGCGAGAGGCATCCAGGAGCCCTGGTGGCACCATGAGTTAAGCGTTGGGCTGGCGAACCTTGCCGTCTGCCGTTTAAACCCACCAGCCGCTCCCTGGGAGAAAGATGCGGCTGTCTGCTCCGGTGATGATGTGTAGGCTCTGACACCCCAAGTTCGGGTCTACTCCGACCGATAGGGTTGCTGAGTCAGGGGGGTCTGGAGGATTCTGTGGTGATTGGATCAGGGTTGGGGGCAGGGAAGGGCAGCAATGACGCAGAAGTTAATACTCCAAGTTGAGGCCAGCAGTAATTTCCCCTAGAGGAGGTAAAGAAACAGAAAAGCCAACCGGCTGCCCTAGAGTGCTGCCCTCCAGCCCCTGGTGCCTCTGCCGCAGCACAGGGCTTTCCGGGCCCTGGCTGACCTCCCGGAAGCAGATTGCTAGGGCTTGTGCTATGATGCGCTGGTTGAGTTCCAACCCACAGTCTTTCGGTAGGTAGCCCAGTGCCACCCAGAGGCTGCCTGGTGAGGGGGAGGGAAACCAGCAAGTAGGAAACCTTTCCTGAAGAGGGTGGAGGTCCAGGTGGGGGAACCTCTCCCGGGTTGCCCTTGGGGGTGTGGGAGGACATGTGGGCTTCACATCTGGCTGAGCGTGGAACAATTCCGCCCTTGTTGAAGAAATAAAAGGCAGCTGGGGCCGGGGAGGAACCTGACATTCTGTTCTCCCACAGTGCGACCCCTGTGGCCTGCATTTCCGGCACAAGAGTCAACTGCGGCTACATCTGCGCCAAAAACACGGAGCTGCCACCAACACCAAAGTGCACTACCACATTCTTGGGGCGCCCTAGCCGAGGCGGGCCCAGGTCCCCTTTGCCTCCTGGAAGCCAGGATGCTGCAGGCTCAGGCCTGGCTTCTTCCGGGCCACACCAAGGCAAGGGAGTGGGCAAAGCCTCGACAGTATCAGACACTGTTCCGCCACCTGGATTTCTCCCCGGGAAGAGCTGGGGTGGCAGGTCCCGGCTAGATCTGCCTCTGTTTTGCTGGCCAAAACCTCTTCCCCACAATCAAAATTGCCTTGGAGGAGAGAGCAAGCTAGGGGAGCAGAGAGATTGGAGGGCTGATTGCCCTAGGAGAACAGCCCTCCACCGTAGCCCCCCCACATCTCATTCGGTTTATGTGTAAATATAATTTATTGAGGCCTTTGGGAGCTACCCAGGCCTTCATTCAATTGTCTTTCCCATCCCACCCCTCCCTTCCACAGTTGTGATAAAAAGTGACCCAAAACACAGCATGTGGGGGTCACAGCTCTGCTGGCAGAGATTAGCATTTGGCTCTCTCCTTTGGCCTGAGTCTTTTGTATTATTGTTGTTATTGTCATAACTTCCACCTTTGGAGTGAGTGCTTCTGTGTCCGGTCTGTGTGCCTGATGGGTTGTTTCGAACAGAGCGCGGGTTCCCTTTGTTCTGTCCCTTCATCCCCAGGCCGGGATACGTTTCCTTTGCTCCAGTGTAGTGTAGGTCTGGAGCAGATGGGCATTGTAGAATTGGGTCAGGAACCCTCTCTGACAGTCTGGACATTCCAGGTTCTCTAGCGGGCTAGAATTGGACCTAGGTTTTTTCCTCTGTTCTTCAAGCACGACCAGAACCTTGCTGGTGAGCCGGAAATGGAAGTGAAATGCCCCCTAGCGGCAGCAGGTATGGAAGTTGATCGTCCCAGCAAGGTGGTCCAGAGCCTAAGCTGTCCACTCATCTGGGTCTGGTTTCACTGCAGTTGTAAACACACAAGTCTATACGTCTGTTGTGACCCTGGGTTTGAGGGAGCCCGTAAGCCTCCCAGGGAGGCCTGTTCTGGACTCCTGGTTGATCATTTCATGAGAAAGAAGTCTAAGCTATTTTAGTAGAAACTATATAACTTCTGGTTCTCCTAGGGGAGAATTACAAAATTCTGCCGTGTCTAAACCTGAGATATGACCCATCCTGTACTGAAAAGGTGTCCAGATTTTGAAAGGTGCTTTGGGCTGCCAGATTTTGAAAGGTGCTTTGGGAAGGACCCCTTCTTCCTGGAACACTTTTGTGGGTATTGTCTGGCATCTCCCCTTTGCCTCTAAATGTCACGGGTGCTTGGTAACTGCCTTACCTTTGAAAAGCTGGGTCCGTGACCCAGCCTTTTGGTCCCTGCCTTTGTGTCTGGACCCAGAGAATGCACCGGTACCTTCCACAGGGAGGAAAAGGGGGCTGTTTCATTTTGGAATTGCTGTAGCTTATGGTTGATGTTATTGATGGGCTCTGAGGTTTAAAGAGTTGATTGCAATTGACTGACTGATGGGCCAAAGGCCCCTAGTAGTTAAAAGGTATCCCAGGAGGATGGAGAGTTGGCTGAGGGGAGCAGTTTCGGGTATCCGCCAAGTCGGGGGAAAGTTAGGACTGGGTTTGCCTCCTGGCTGGGCAGAGTTTCTGGAATGTCACATGATATTCCTTTATTTACTGTCCTGCACCTTGGTGCCTGAGGACTTATTTGAGTATGAGGTGAGGGGTAGAGGGTAAGGAGCACTTTTGAATTGGTGGTGGGGAACTTCCTCATGATAGGTCAGTACTAGTGGGCGACACTTAGGGACTGGTGACTACTACTGGTCACCTACTACTTATAGGTCTCTTTCCCTCTCGCGCCCCATGGCCACTGCAGAATTGGAGGGAAAGCAGAGGGGAAGGGTGAGAAGGAACTACAGCTTGTATTCAGCAGCTTGTATGGTCAGGTGGAGAGGGCCTGGGGGCCTGGGGTGGGGGTGGGAGGCGGAGGACTACAGTCAAGATGTTAAATCTTGTAAGACCAGATTCTTGGAATAAAGAAGCCTCTCTATGGTGACTGGTGTGTCCTGGGTTCTTGCCAATGGGAAAGCTGAGGACTGAAGGAAGTGGGTGGGCAGGCTGGTGAAGAGGGTGGGAGAAACAGAAAGATTGGATTCTGCGCCCCCTTGACCATCCCACCCCACCAGCCTTTTCAAGTGGCTCGTGCTCCTCCCCACCCCCCACCCCACCCACCCTGTGACTTCATGAAACTTCTCCGGAGCCACCTGCATCCTGCTGCTCTGAAGTCACTTCCTGCCTGAGGTGTGGGGGCATCAGGGAGAACACAAAAACCCACCAAATACTTATCCTAAGAAGCAGGAGGGCTGAGTCTGTGCTGGGAATGTTAGTGCTTGAGGGGTGAAGTGGGGGCAGTGGACAGGATTGGGGTCCTGTAAAGGTGACGGGGCTGCGGGGGGAGCGGGAGAAGCTGTTCCTTCCAGAGTTAGCAGTTGTCGTTCCAGCTTGTCGTTCTCAGTCTTCAAACCCATGACCTGGACTTAAATTTTACAACAACACCCCTCCCCTCCCCGCAAAATAAACAATGAAGGGGAGGAAGAAACCGAACTAAAACCTCTCTCTTCCTTCAGCCCCCTCCCCACTACTATGTATCGCTTAATTGGAAATGTCAAAAACCAACTAATGGTAAGAAACCCTTACCTAAGCCTTTTAGAGCACGGTTTTCTAACCCAACGGTCTCCCCCCCCTCCCCCAAATCCCACCCCAAACAACAATCTTCAAAAATAGCTTCTATTATCATCTCCAGCAGATGAGGAAACCAAGCGTGTGTTGACTCTGAGGAGTACACTGTGTCACTATGTTACACGACCATACCCATTTCTGCATTTTTGGCAAACTAACAAAAGTTTTGACTCTGTTTTAGAACAGATTGGCGGGGGAAGGGGGTGCAGGAAGCAGCCGAGAATAATTATTTTTATTTTCCACATGTAAAAGTATAAGTCTCAGATGGTTGTTTTTTTTAAAAAAACTGCACATCTTCCCTCCTCTCTTCTTCCTGTTCTGCCTCTGCCCCGTCGGGGTATGAACCCTTAAGTCCAAGAGCTCAGGGTCCTAGAAAGCTGGAATTACAATGAAGCCCAAGAGAGCTGACTTGGGCAGGGTCATAGAATACCTACTTAGTCTTTACATCGTGGAGGGGAAAGGGGGCTCGGAAGTGGCTATTACTAGAGTGAAGAAGAAAATGTTCCAGCCAGCCCCAGTGAGGAAGGGGTGATGGGGGGCGGCGGGGTGAGTGGGGCCCTTGGTGAACTCAGGGCTGCCCTTCCTCTCAGTTATTTTTGGTCTCTGTAGCCTGTAGGTTTCCTGTTGGTGGTAACAGTTTCCACAGGGAGTCCACCAGCTCCTTCCCTTTCTCCCTTCCCTAGTTCCCTCAGGCATTTAGGGATCTTGGAATCTAGATACCTGGAATGTGGTTTGAGCTTCATCTCCTAACCTCTGTCCTCCCCATCTCCAAGGACTTGCAACCCCTGGGGCCCTCATTAAGCAGCCCCAGCTTTCCATTCCTAAACCAATTTACCCACCAGCCCCCCTGACCTTCCCAGCACTCATTGGCTTTAAAAAAAAATCATTTTATTAGTGGCTCATACAACTCTTATTACAATCCATACATACATCAATTGTGTAAAGCACATTTATACATTCATTGCCCTCATCATTCTCAAAACATTTGCTCTCCACCTAAGCCCCTGGCATCAGCTCCTCATTTTTCCCCCTGGCTGTTGACATGCGGTCTTGGTACTGATTGATGAACGAATTGGTCAGATTAGCGATTTGTGGAAACAGCTGCGTAGCAGGTCCCTAAATGACTGGGCCTTATGTTCAAAATAACCAAACTCACTCGATTCCAACTCGGAGCGACCCAATAGGATAGAATAGAATTGCCTGCCGCTTTAGATTTCTGAGACTAACTTTTTACAGAAGTAGAAAGCCTCATCTCTCTCCAAGGAACGGCTGATGGTTTCGAACTAGTGGCCTTGCTAGTCGCAGCTAATCCACCTCTAAAACCCCCTCTTTACGCATGCTCCCTCCTCATCGCGCAGCCCCCCTCCCCTCCAGAACAAGACCCTAAACCCCGCCCTACCTTTTAGGTCCCACCCCCCGCTCCTGTATGCTGCTCCTCATTGGTCAGCTGTGCACCAGGATGTTGGCCCGGATGGACCAGGTGCTGACAGCTCCAGCGAGAAAATAGATAACCTGAAGGGAGTCTGGTGCGTCCCAGGGGTGTGATCTAAAAGCAACCTTGCTCTCCGGGTCCCAGACTAAGCCTTGGCCCCGCCCCGACCTGCAGGCTCAACCAGCGGAGCCACGCCCCCAGTAGTTTAAAGAGAGCCCAGCGCCCGCCAGGTCTCACCTCCCGCGGCGCCCCTCTTGGTAAGGGCGCAGGCGCTCATAGCTGTTCCTTAGGCAGTTTTTAATCCTACGTCACTCCCTTCGTCTCCACCAGCCTCTTCAGCCCGGACCCGCCGGGCTGGGCGGCTGGGAGGGGGGCGAAGGGGTGGGCAGAGGTGGAACATCCTGAGCCTGGTGCCTTGGCGGCAGCCCTGTGACCACGCAGATGGCGCGCAGGGCTGAACCCCCAGACGGGGGCTGGGGGTGGATGGTGGTGCTCTCAGCGTTCTTCCAGGCGGCACTGGTGTTCGGGGTGCTCCGCTCCTTCGGCGTCTTCTTCCTGGAGTTCGTGGCCGCGTTTGAGGAGCAAGCCGCGCGCGTCTCCTGGATCGTCTCTATAGGAATTGCGGTACAGCAGTTTGGGAGTGAGTGCTGCGCTTGTGTCCAGAGTCCTGTGTCCTTCGGAAGGGAGACTGGATGTGGAGGGGACAGGGGCCGGGGAGATGAAGGAGGAGATGCCGGGGAAGGATGTCTGAGATCTTGAAAACCAAAAAAAACCCTCCTCTTCCCTAGGCCCAGTGGGCAGTGCTCTGAGCACCAAGTTCGGGCCCAGGCCCGTGGTGATGACTGGGGGCATCTTGGCTGCGTTAGGGATGCTGCTTGCCTCCTTTGCTACCTCCTTAACTCACCTATACCTGAGTATTGGGCTGCTCTCAGGTGAGACCCTGGGCAAGAAGGGGGAACTAAGATGCTTGGGTTGTTAGCCTCTGGGCTTTTCCCCCCTGCTCCTTCCAAAAGGCTGGGGAAAGTATGGCTAGAATTGAAGTGCAGAAGGGAATTTTTAGGACAATGACTCAGAGAGGCAGTTGATAAACCAGGCTTGGGAAATGAGGGTAATGGGTTAGAATATTCGTGGGACGGAAGTGGAAGAGTGAGAACTATAAAATCGTGCCAGGTTCTGTGAAGTGGGTAGCATCACCCTCTTTAGAGACAAAGACTTTTTAAAAGGGTATGCATGTTGACAAATGAAGGTCATACTGCCAGATCTGGCGCCCCAGTTCTGGACTAGTTCCTTTGTAAACCTGGTCTCTAATCCTCCCCTATGCCATCAGATAAATTGCCTCCATTTTGCAGATGAAGCGATTGAGGCGGAGAGATTCAAACACACAAGGTTACACAGCTACAAAGTTTCAAAACCAAGACTTTAATCCAGCCCTTGGAGACTGCTAAAGCCGGGCTACTTTCTGCTGCTGGGCAATGCTGGGATTGCTGGAGGCTCTGGACCCCCCTAAGTCCCTTAACCCTCACTTCTTTTTTGGCAGGCTCTGGCTGGGCCTTGACCTTCACTCCGACCCTGGCTTGCCTGTCCCGGTACTTCTCTCGCCGGCGCTCCTTGGCCACAGGACTGGCACTGACGGGCGTGGGCCTCTCCTCCTTTGCCTTTGCCCCCCTCTTCCAGTGGCTGCTCAGCCACTATGCCTGGCGGGGGGCCCTACTGCTGGTATCTGCCCTTTCCCTCCACCTGCTGGTTTGTGGTGCTCTCCTTCGCCCCCTCTCCCTGGCTGAGGATCCCACTATGAGTGGCCCAGGGGCCCAACTCACCTCCCTCCTCCATCACGGCCCCTTCCTCCGCTATGCCGTTGCCCTCACCCTGATCAACACTGGCTACTTCATTCCCTATGTCCACTTGGTGGCCCATCTCCAGGACCTGAACTGGGACCCATTGCCTGCTGCCTTTCTCCTCTCAGTAATTGCAATTTCTGACCTTGTGGGGCGTGTGGCCTCTGGGTGGCTGGGGGATGCAATCCCAGGACCTGTGTCTCGACTTCTGATGCTCTGGACCACCCTGACTGGGATATCACTGGCCCTGTTTCCTGTGGCCCAGGCACCCACAGTCCTGGTGGCTCTGGCTGTGTCCTATGGCTTCTCGTCAGGAGCCCTGACACCGGTGGCTTTCTCCATCCTGCCGGAACTGGTGGGGACTGGAAGAATATACTGTGGCCTGGGACTCTTGCAGATGGTAGAGAGCATCGGTGGGCTTCTAGGAGCTCCTCTTTCAGGTAAGGGGGATGAGGTTATCAGGTGGGCCAGAGCCTCAGGTTGCACAACTGGAGGGGATGATATTCACGTTAGGGTGGAAGTGAATATCAGCTCCAGTCTTGCACAACCTGCCTGGCTGTTCCTAACAGCCCTGAGATGGATATGGAACCCTGGGGCAAAGAAAACAGGTGGGGGGGATTGAGTGGAGAGACACAGGGAACTAAGCATAACCCTTGGCTGCGTGCTTACATCTTGGATTTTCAGTGGACCTGGCTGGACCCGGCCACACTTAGCATGCCACAATAGCTTCCTTGGCCTACTGGGCCCCAGCCCAGGTGTCTGAGCCTCCTGGTCAAAGTTCTGGCTCAAGACGCCAGAACCGTCAGACCCATAACACTTTCCTCTAACGATTAACTAAAGTAGACAAGAGGTCACCATTGTCAGAAAGGCGCAGGTTTGGCTAGCGCCATGTGGATCCCCAGTCCCCAGTGATCGTTTGGAGCTCTTTTCTGAAAGCCCAAAAAGAGTTCAAATGACCCTTTGAAGCCCCTTGGGAAACCAGAGTGCTCCGCCCAGCCCTACCTTAGGAACAGAATTCTCCCAAGATGGGTGAATGAAGGCTTATTTTCTTGGCTCCTCCCCAAAATGTGCCTTTCGTTTACTTCAGCCCCGGGGACCGGAGCATTCACGTGTATTGTTTCTCTCTCACACCCTAGGCTACCTCCGAGATGTGACCGGCAACTACACGGCTTCTTTTGTGGTGGCTGGGGCCTTCCTCCTTGTAGGGAGTGCAGTTCTGGTCAGCTTGCCTGGCTTCTTTTGCTGCTCCACATCACCTACCTCCAGGTCCCAAGACCTTGGAATAGAAACCCTGGAAACCAAAGTCCCCCTGCCCAAGGAGGGTCTGGAAGAGGATTGAACTCCAAGGAAGGGTAACTAGGCCCGGAGAACATGAGCTCCTGGTCTTTTCTTCCCACTCCATCTTGGCCCCCGTGGAACCACAGTGCCTTAAGCCTCTTGATCGGCGGTCCCCAGAGCAGGCCTGGCTGCACAGGCCACACTTTGCATTTTGCTGAGGGCTTACCTCGCCTTGGCTTTGGTCGTCAATCTTCTCAAAGGATCCAGAGTTCAGCCTGTGGAAGCAGCTGTGAAAATCAAAGGCCAGGAGGCTGCTCGTGTTTTACATGGGAGCTTGAGAGTTGCCCTTCAGTTTCTTCTGATGACAGGGATGTGTGGGACACAGGAAGTCTTATGGAGATAAAACTGATAAAGGAACTGGCTCGTAAATCCTAACTTCCAGCAGGGTTGGGATCTGTCTACTTGGTTGGGCTAAATGGAGCCATGACTGGAAGGGCTGACATGCAGAAGCTCTGAAGGAGGACCCAGAGCATTTGAACATTGAGCTCTTCACTCTGGACACCTCCCAGCTTCTTACCTCCCTCTGCCCCCTTATCCCCTATGACTTAGAAAAGAAATTAAGGGAGTGGGCCAGGTTAGGGGGGTGGGGGGTGGGGGGCATCACTTAGAAGGATGGGAAAGAGTTGGGTCTGTGATCCCCGTATTTCCTGCAGGCCAGTACGGAAGAATGACCTATAGATACCCAGTCAGAAGAAATGAGGATGAGACTGCACCTGTAAGCACCCTCCTCCAACAGACTGAAGTGGACTGGCAGACAGCATCCCAAAGAGTCCCTGTTCTGATGACAACCATGTAGCGGAAGAAGATTCAACAGGCCAGCCAGGCAGACCCCCTTTTCCTCCCTCAAGGCCTATCCTGTTTGTTTTCCACCAGGTTTTTTTGATATCTTACATAGGATCTATTTTCCAGGGCCCTAGGTTGGCTAACAGTGGAACTTTCAGGGGAAAAAAAAGAGAGAGAGAGAATAGAAACTTTATTGGGGGAACAGCTTAAACAACAAATACTCAACAAGTGGTATCCAGAGTCGGTTGTGGGCCTTTGGAAGAGAGGGGAGCCACCTGCACCTGAGGATTGGGAAGCAGCTCCCCCATCTCGGTGGGTGGGGTGGCTGGACTTGAGGCTGGGCCACAGGAGGGCAGTGCCCTGGGCATCCCCAGGTAGATGAAGCTGCCGGTGAGAATGAAGGAGCCAGATATGAGGAAGGAGGTGCTGAAGTCTCCAGTCTCGTCCTTTAGGAAGCCTGAGAGCAAGGGTAAAGGAACTTAGAGGCTTGGTACCCCAGGGACAGAGCAAAGTTAGGAGTGGACCTGCTGTCTCGGGGCCCTTACCTGACAGGGGAGGACCCAGGAGCCCCCCGAGGCTCATCATCATCATCACCAGCCCGGTGGCCTGCACAACACCTCCGATGCCCACTAGCCCTGGAAGCACCCCAAAAACGAGTGGGGCATAACTTCCAGCGCTCAGGCCGTAGGCCCCTGCTGCGGCCATTAGGGGCACCCCCCATACATCGCTCCCCACCACGGGCACTAGTCCCACGGCCAGCAGCCCCAGGCCCGTCAGAGCCCCGAACACCACCAGCAGCCGTGGGAGAGGCACCCAGCCCTGGTCTGCCAGCCAGCCGCTCACTAAGCGGGCGCCTGCATCTCCCACCGCGGCCACTGCCACCACCAGGGCAGCCCCATACCCCCCCAGGCCCCGGTCTAAGGCGTGGGGGGCCAAGTGCACATAGGGGATGAAGTATCCACACCCCACCAGGGTGGTGCCCAGGGCAAAGACCGCGAAGGCGGGGTGAGTGAAGAGACCCAGGCCAAGGGCCGCAAGGGGTCCTCCAGAGGAAGCCTTAGAGTCGCCAGGGAGTGTCAGAGGGCGCAGCAGGGCGCCACAGGGGATGAGGTGGAGAGTGACAGCTCCCAAGAGGAGCAGGGCGCCCCGCCAGCCGAAAGAGTCCAGGAGGCGCTGCACCGCTGGCGCCAGGAGCAGGGAGGCGGCCCCATTGCCGGTAAGTGCCAGGCCCACGGCTAGCACTCGATGGCGCGAAAAGTAGCGAGAGAGGGTGCCCAACGCTGGGGCGAACCCCAGGGCCCAGCCGGAGCCTGCAATTGGATAATGCAAGGTGAGGGTATGGGACAGGGTGTCCGCTCCCAACATGCCCAGCCGCGATCCCTGCAGCCGACTCCCACCCTGCTCATACCCCTCCCTAAGCCCAGGCACCCCACCCCCACCTTCTCACCCACGAGGAGGCCCAGGCCGAGGTAGAGGTGCAGCAAACTTCGGGCAAAAGCCGAAAAGACGAACCCGAGGAAAGTGAGCATGCCCCCAACCATCACGACAGGGCGCGCCCCCCAGCGGGTGCTCAGGGCGCTGCCCACTGGACCTAGAAGGGGCGGGGTCTGTGGAAGGCACGCCCTATGGCCTCCCCCAGCCCAACACTTCTCAGTGGCTGTAACCTGTCTTAAGCTCCTCCCCCGGCCTAGTGGCTCCTCCCCCGTCCTCCAACACCTGCTACACTCCAGAGCTAGGTCCCAGTCCATGCCACACGCCCTATCTCAGGCTGACTGGTCCCCATCACTACACTCTCGTTCCCCCCTCCCTCCTGGGGGTTCCCCTCACTGGCTGCCTGTTGCACGGCCAGGGTCAGGGCGCTGATCCACGCAATTTCCTGTGCGCTCCGGTCGAAGTGCTCAGCAAAATCAGGGAACGTGAGGCCCAGGGAACGCAGCACCCCATAGGAGAGCCCATTCACCGCGAAGGCAGAGGCTACCACCACCCAGCCCCAGCCCCCATCGGGGGGTCCGGCCGCCTTGGGGGTCATCGCCGCCTGCAGGGGTGAGGAAACACCTATGAGCGTGGTCTCCAGGACTGGACTTCCGATAGAGATGTGGTATCCCCGAGACTAGGCCTCTAGCTGCCACCGTGGGGTGCACACGCAGGGAAGGGGCAGGAGGGGGCTGAAACCAGGTCTGGGGGTGGCGTTTCTGGGTCCACGCGAGGTAACGGGACGAGACACCCTGGTCCTATGCTCACCCCTGCTCCCCCTCCCCACCCTTTCACCTTACCCGACCTCTCCGGTGGGAGGAAGGGGAGGGCGAGAAAGATCCGGCCGGGCTGTGGCCCCCAGTGGGATCGAGGGCCGAGGAGGTGCCGAACTTGAACCGGATCTCTCGGTAAACACAGATCACCACCGGCGCCTGGGCCACCTGGGGCCGTGGGGGGTGGGGGTAGGAGGGAGGGCGGGGGCAAGGTGAGGCGGTCAGCCAATCCGCGGAACTGCAGGTGAGGCGAGACGCCGAGTCCCACGGGTATTGAATTATCCACACACGGCCCCAACCCCCGGGAAGGCAGCGGCGCCCCGCCCGCTCGCGCCCACGCACCTGCCGGCTCCTGCTCGCAGCTCACAGCTCACCACGGAGACAACAGCGACGCGTGAACTGCATGCAGCCCCCAGCTAGGCCAAGGGGCCTTCAGCAAGGCGTGGAGCTAGGGGCAGTGACCCCAGCCTGAGACGCTGTGGTTCCCAGCAAATGCTATTCAGGACCCCGTAAACCTCAGGTCTCAGACCACTGAGCGCCTGCTCCAGGCTCCACAATATCATGCCCTCCAGAACCTACAGGCAGGAAGAGGTAGGGGGCGCCTCCCACCCTGTTAGGAGGACATGGGATGCGCCAGACATCTCTCTTGGTTATCTTTTCAGTAAGTTGCCATTTCACCTTCACAGCCCTCTGATGAAGGCGGCATCCCTATTTTAACGATGACGACGAGGTGTTAGGTGAACGGCCCAAAGTCTCCCAGCGGAAAAACATTTGAATTTTAAAAAACCGATAGAAATATATGAACCAGCTCTAGGGAAGCACAGTTCTACTCTGACATACCAATCAGAATCCACTCCAGGTCAACTGGGGGGTTTTTGTGTGTGTGTGTGTGTTTTTTTGGAGGGGCGGGGCATGGTATTTGGTTTGGGGATAGAAAACAATCTTGGGTTCAGAATTTCTAAAGTTCTAGATTAGAAAATAATCTAGTTTTCAAAAGTAAGAAATCAAGGGAATTGAACCCAGATACTGATTCCTCAGGGGGGAAAAACTTGAGGAAAAGTATCCTTTTTACAGGTGAACTATGCTTAGCTTTGGTTTAATTTTTAGCTCACCATATGAAATTCTTGGCCACTCATGATTGGGCGGTGAATCGATCAAAAGCCACAGGATGGCAGTGTTTACCAATTGTTGAGAGGGAACCCGAGCTTCTTAGGGGTGGACCTGTGAACCTAAAAGCCACAACCAGACCTTCCCTGGTTCTCATTGCCTTCTGGAAGAAAATAAATTTCTCTACTTGGGGTATAAGGCCGTTCCACAAATGGAAAGGTGGACTCACGTTACCTTTCCATTCACTCACCTTTCTCTCTCTCTCCAGCCATTTGCCTCTCACCTGCTCCAGGGAAGCCCCAGGATTTTTCTCACACCTGAATTTTCCCACATTTCAAGGTGTCTCCTTGAAATGCCCCGGGTGTGGTACAGGCACCCACAAAGGCTCACGGGCCTGCCAGTAAACACTAGGAGAGTGGCTGCACCGGTTTCTCCAGCAAAGGACTTTTACTGTTTGTAAAAGTCATCAGGGAGGTGGGGCGGGGCGACAGGGCTCTTAGCCACCCCAGGGTGCCATCCTGGGAGCCACTTCCTGAAAAAGCCGCCTGAGGCCTCTGCCTCCAACGCGGTGTGTTACCAGGCTGGGTTGTCTGGTGAAACAAGCCCAGTCACACTCATAGATGTATAAGGAAGGATTTGATATGAAGGAATTTTATGTCAAGCAGGCTCCCGGCCCAGTCCAACCCAAGTCCCTAAGTCCAACGGATGCTACCTGGACCCCTCTTTCGTCTCACGTAGCTGTTGGCCGATGATGCAGAAAGGTGAAGTGGGCAGCAGGGAGATCCCAGACTGGTGGGTGCAAAGTTGTGTAGATCCAAGGTCTCTGGGAACATACGTGGCAGAGTGCTGACAGCTCCCAGGATTCACTGACAGCTCCCACATGGGGCTGTCCTGGAGGCAGATGCAGAATCCAAGAAAGCAGGAAGGCACAGGGAAGGAGCGAGAGATTGATGGTCTCCGAGTGGCTCTCCTAAAAAGGCCGCACCCACAAGGAAGAACCGTCGGCTGTGAGCTGACTGACAGGCTAGACTCCATTTCTACCCTGTCAGCCAGGTCCAAGTTGCCGTAACATCTAACCACTCCCCAGGACATGCAGATGAGTCCCTCTAGGTGGTGAGGCGCCTTACTTCCTTACTGCTGCTGTGACAGAAAGACCACAAGTGGGCGCTTTGAAAAGAACAGACATTTATTTTCTCACTGTTTACGAAGCTAGAAGTCTGAGGTCAGGACATCAACTCCAAGGAAAGGGTCTCTCAGTCAGCTCCAGGGGGAAATTCTTCTCTCAGCCTCTCTAGTGCTCTTCTTGGCGTGACCTCCACATGGCACCTATTTCCCCCTTTCATCCTGTCTTTCTCTGTGTGCAGTCTACTCCTTTATAGTTCTAAACATGATTGGTTTAAGACACACCCTACACGGACATGGTCTCTTTAACATAACAAGACTGTCCCTAAATCCCGAATGGAATTACATCTATGAATATGTTACAAAATATATACAAAAACACCTCACTGCCATTGAGTTGAATCTGACGGATGGAGACCGACAGAATAGAACTGCCCCTTTGGGAGTCTGGGGCTTTAAATCTTTACAGGAGTAGACAGCCTCATCTTTTGCCTGTGGAGCAGCAGGTGGGTTCGAACTGCTGACCTTATGGTTAGCAGCTTAATGCATACCCTACTATACTACCAGAGCTCCTTTCATGAGTATAAGGGTTAGGATTTACAACACATATTCATGGGCAACACAGTTCAGTCCATAGGGCTGAGGAAGAGACGGGCCCCTTTGGATCTGAGAGCTGTCCCAAATAATGTGATACTTAAGAACCCAGAAGGGGACCCCTGACCTTGGAATTGGAGTGATTCCTTGGAAAATAGCACATTTCTCTCTTACCCCACACTCCCCATATTCTTCCCCTGAATTACAACTACTATTCAAGTTTGGGTGGTTTTGTTGGTTTTTTTGCTGGCGTCCTGGTGGTGCAGTGGTTGAGCGCTTGCCTGCTCACTGAAAGATCAGCGACCAGCTCTGAGGGAGCAAAGACCTGGAGCCTGGCTCCCATGAAGACGACCATCCAGGAAACCCTGCGGGCAGTTCTCTGCATATAGGGTCTCTATGAGCCAGTGTTGACCTGACAACACAACAGCAATGGTCCACCTTGTGGCGTCTCTGGGGTTGCAAACAGTTAAGCAGTCCACTGCTGCCCCGAAGGGTGATGGTTCACGTCCATCACCTGCTTCTGAAGGGTCATACAGCCGCTGAAGATGCTACAGAATCCAGTGCTACTCTGACACACACGCGGACACCACCAGAGACACGGTGGGAGAAAGAGCTAACAACCGGCTTCTGCGCTGTCAGTCGTTGAAGGTCTATCTATTCGGACCGCAGGAATAAACAAATAGAAGAAAAAGAAAGAAAGGACCCCCAAACAATAACAACAACAACAACTAAACCCTGCTTTCATGGAGCTTGACAGGTAATCAACAAAATAAATATTATTTTGTGTCACATGGTAATGAGTGTTGTGGACAAAAATAGCCACCCTCAAGGAAAGTGGGAGAGGATCGTTTTTAACAGGGAGACCAGAAAGGTCTGACTGGGAAGGTGATATCTGAGCAAGAGTTTACAGTCGGGGAGGGAGCGAGTCGTGAGGAACTCTGGGATGTCGTGCTATCCAAGCAGGCGGCTTGGCAAGTACCACACCCTGAGGTGGGAGAAAGGCTCGTGTGTGTATAAGGGGGATCACCAATTCATAGACTTGTAGAGAAGCAAGTTCAAAAGGAGAAGAACAGTTAAGTCCCAGAGGAGAACGGGTTGCCGATTCTTTAGGGCCCTAGAAGCTCTTGTTAACGGAGTCAGGATAGATGCTAATGGTTGTGCAGTTGGCTGTTAATGGAAAGGTTGTTGGTTTAAAACCACCCGTCTGGCCTCAGGGCAAAGGCCTGGTGAGCTGCTTTCCGGAGAGTCACACAGCCATTGACAACCTCTGACACAGACAGAGGAGCACACCACGCGTTGGAATTGACGATGCAACTGGTTTGGTTGGTGAGTGTGTGTCTTCTGCATCTGGAGATCATGTCGCTTTTGTTGAGGTCGGAAGAAAGGACTCCTGAGCTAGATGGTCTGGGTGAAATGGGGACCACAGGGACAACCCAGTGGGGTTGGTTCTGAGAAGTGAGAGAGTCACTGTGTACACATCGGTAAGCGCCTGAAGGGTGGTGTGTTCTCTCCTGTCCCTGCAACCCTCACCGCAACAGGGAGGAACCTGGCTAGACCCTACCTCGCAGTTCAACTTCCCGCACCTGACTCCTTCTAATGCCTCCCACACTGGTCGCAGTAGCACCGCATGTTAAATGAATATTTCTGTTTGTTTGTTTGTTTTTAGCTTTGGTTTTATGATGCACTTGTCTCCTTAGCATTTTCCCAAAGTTTAGAAGACAATGCGGCCAAACGCAAAACACAAGAAAGGAATACGTGTCAACCCTTGAATACAACTCCAAAACCCAGCTCACTGCCATCGAATCCATTCCGACCCACCAGAGACCCCGTAGGACAGGGTAGAACTGCCCCTGTGAGTTTCTCAGACTGAGCGACTCTTTATGGGAGTGGAAAGCCCATCTTTC
Organism: Echinops telfairi; assembly: GCF_000313985.2. Lineage (NCBI taxonomy): Eukaryota > Metazoa > Chordata > Mammalia > Afrosoricida > Tenrecidae > Echinops > Echinops telfairi. The sequence goes on along the minus strand of NW_022105908.1, from coordinate 20,676,830 downwards.
TCCCACAGAGCGACTGGTAATTTCGGACTGCTGACCTTACGTAATTCATTTAACACCACCTACCAAGTATTTACCGACCCTGACTGTCTTCGTTCCTGAGTGCCCCTGCAACAGAAATACCACACGTGAAGGCCTTTGACACGGAGCTCTATCCTCTCACAGTTTAGGAGGCCAGACATTTGGCGCTAGCGTGCCAGCCTGAGGACACAGTTCTCTCCGTCAGCTGGAGAGAAAGGGCCTAGTCTCCTTGCACCATCCAGGGGCCCAGTGTTTCTTGAAGAGCTCCATGGGTCTTGACATCAATTTTCCCCTCCCATTCCCTGCCGTCAAGTCAATCCCGGCTCTTAAGCACCCTATAGGACAGAGTAGAACTGCTCCTGCGTCTTTGTCAAGGCTAGACATCTTTATGGGAGTAGAAAACTTGCTCCAGGTGGTTTTGAACTGCTGATCTTGTGGTTAGCAGTCCAATGCATAGCCCATTACACTACCGGGGCTCTGAATGGTCCCCTAGGTCTAGGACAATATTCATTCCACACCCAGCTCTTCTTTCTTGGTGGTTGTTAGGTTCCCTCTCTCTGATCGGTTCTCTCGCCTTTGATCTTTTGTAAGAGAAAATGTATCCTTCCGTTGCCATTTAATGCTTCCTGCTCTGTTCGATATTTTGCCCTTAGAATCGTTCAATATTGCGACAGCAGGCTTCACTTTGTTCTCTGAGTTCTTTTGGTAAGATGTACTGAACGTGTTCTTCTTTTTGGTTTACTAACTCTAGGTCTTTGTATTATAATATTGAACTTTGCCTTCTTGAGCTGCTCTTTGAAATTTTCTGTGAAGAAAATGTCCTCATTGCCTCCACTTGCCTTAGCCACTTTATGATGTATAGCAATTTTCAGAATCTCTTCTTACACCCACTTTGATCTCTTCTTTCTTTTTAGTGACCCTCTGCCTTCTTCGGGGATGTTCCTGATGTCATCCCACACTCATCGAGTCTTCAATCATTAAGATTTACTGCCTCAAATCCGTTCTTGAGATGTTCTCAAAATTCAGGTGGGATATACACGGAGTCACCGTACCAAAAAGAACTGGTCAACATTCAACTATTTCAAGAGGTAGCATATGAAAAAGAATTAATGGTATCTGAAAGAAGTTGTTTAAGATACACAGAAAGCATTAGCCAAAAACAAGGCTCCAGGAATTGATGGAATAGATATTGAAATGTCTCATAAAGCCAATGAAGCACTTGTCTATGCCAGGAAATCTGGAACACAGCTACTTGGCCAACTGATTGGAAGAGATCCATATTTGTACTCATTCCAAAGAAAGGTGACCCAGCAGAATGCTCAATTTATAAAACAATATCATTGATACCATATGCAAGTCAAATTTTGCTGAAAATCATCCAACAATGGTCTCAGCAGTACATTGACAGGGAGCTGCCAGAGGTTCAGGCTGGATTCAGAAGAGGACATGGAACAAGGGACATCATTGCTGGTTTCAGATGAATCTTGGCTCAAAGCAGAAAATACTAGAAAGATGTTTACTTGTGTTCCATTGACTATGCAAAGGTATTTGACCGGATGATAACATCTTATGAATAGCCTTGTGAAGAATGGGAATTCTAGAACACTTAATTGTGCTCATGCTGAATCTGTGCATCGATCAAGAGGCAGTCATGAGAGCAGAACAGGAGATTACTGAGTGCTTTAAAACCAGAAAAGGTGTGTGTCAGGGTTGTATCCTCTCACAAGGAATGAGAGAAGCTGGATTCTATGAAGAAGAACGAGGCATCGGCTTTGGAGGGAGGCTTCTTAACAACCTTCGGTAGGCAGATGACACATCCTTGCCTGCTGACAGTGAGGAGGACTTGAAGCACTTGCTGATGAAGATCAAGGATGGCAGTCTTCAGTGTGGATGACAACTCACTGTAAAGAAAATACAAATTCTCACAACTGCATCAACTGGTAATGGAATCAAGGGAGAAACGATGGAAGTTGTCAGGGATCTTGCCTTGCTTAGATCCACAACCAGTGATCATGGAAGGAGCAGTCAAGACATCGAATGATACATTACATGGACTAAATCTGCT
>NW_022105908.1:20666704-20673993 GCF_000313985.2 Echinops telfairi | reverse complement strand
CCCTTTGGGCTCTTGACTGAAAGGTCAGCAGTGTGAAACCACCAGCTGGTCCGAGGGAGACAGGCTTTCTACTCCAGGCCAGGGTGGCAGCATCTGACTCTCACAGGGCCAGTTCTACCCTGTCCGAGAGGCTCTCTATGAGTCAGCCTTGACGCGATGGCAGAGAATTTGGTTTTCAGTTTTTCTCATGTACAGGTGACCATTGGAGATTGAATAAGGAAGACTGTAGAAGAATCACTGCATTTGAATGCTGGCACTGTGAAGACTATTGAAAGTACCACGGACTGCCAGGAGAACCAACTAATCTATCCCAGAAGTGCAGAAGACTCCTTCAAGGCAAGGATGGCTGGACTTCGTCTCCTCTACTTTGGCCACGTTGTCAGGAGAAACCTGTCCCTGGAGAAGGGCGGCATGCTTGGTGAAGTAGAGGGGAATTGAAAAAGAGGACGGCCCTCAGCAAAATGGATTGGCACCGTGGCTGCAACCATGGCTTCAAATATAAAAAGCGTTGTGAAGATCGCACAGGACCGGGCTGTGTCCGCTTTGTTATACATGAGGTTGCTGTGAGCGGTGCCCACCAACAACAGGACTGTGTCGAGCTGCCCCACAGGGTTTCTGAAGCTGTTCCTCTTCAAAGAAGCAGATTGCCACGTGCATCTCCCTCGGGTTTGAACCACCAGCCTTTCTGTGGGTCAATACAGTGGAACCCCGGACCTCAACGCTAATCCATTCTAGGAGCATTGAGATGCGATGCCGTCGAGTTCTGAATCAATTTTCCCCATAAGAAATAACTGAAAACGGATCAATCTGTTTTCAACACACCAAGTTTTTTACCCTAACTTTGCCTTTTTATACAAAACATGACACAGACATTTTAAAGTAGATAAGTTCAGAGTTAAATAATATAATTTAAATAAGAAACACAACATTTAAAAAAATTTTAACAACTACAGTACGGCCCATATCTTGAGACTGATGAGGATCTGCATCTGTGGACACGGACGTGGAGAGGAGGGATGGAGAGAGAGTCCTTGTTTGGAAGGGGAATCCCCTTCCATCAAATCAACTGGCAGCTGCTTTTCAGTTTTTCCCCCCACTTCTTTGCCTTTTGTCACTAGGACCTGGCTGGCTTTCTCTTAAAAAAAAAATCTGTCTAATGTGGTCTGCTGTTGGCGTTTCCTTAACTGTTTTCTAAAAGGGTTTACAGCAATATCGATAACACAGTTAACCAGTTCCTTATCATGATGATTCTGTTCAAAAAAACCCATGTTTTTTACCTAAAAACAGTACAAAAAGCCATGAAAACGAAGAAAATTATAGCAAAACACTTGGAACACAGCCGCAAAAGTTTGAAACAATGCTTACTAACAATGCCAGCTAACGCCGAGTGACTGAAACACGAACTGCTTTTGTTTGCAAAAATCATGTGCATCGGGTCAGATTCCGATATTTTGTTCAAGCTTCGATGCAAAATGTTCTCGACATTTTGCACCCAAATCTGATTATATTGAGTACGGACGCGGTTGAGTACCAGGGTTCTACTGTAAGCACTTAACCATTGAGCCACCAGAGCTCTTTCATTAACACATAGGGTCAGGACTGATAATACATCACAAATGATGAATAATTACACCAGACCACATCACAGGGGTTGATGATACCATCACATACTTGCCAAATTGCATCATTACATAACTGCCAAACCACTGAGAGAAAGATTTGTTGCTCAGGAGGCATTGAGCTTATGTTAACGGTGGTGTAATCATTTGGGAAATGATATCAGTCAATGCACTGAATTATACATGTAGAAGTTTTGGAATTGGAGAACGTTATGTTGTGTCTATTTTTGCCACAATTAGAAAGAACGATAATTACAGGAACAACAGTGAGTACAAGAAAGAAGCCTGTGTTCTAGAATTGAATATATATAATATATATATTATATATATGAATATATATTATATATATATATATACTATGTATACATAGTATAGTGGTGATAACGATACAACTCTTCTTGATATGGTGGAATCATTGAATTGTACGTCATGGGGATGAAGTGCTAATCAAACTGATAAAAATTGATTCAGAAAATACCATTACCTTTGATTTACATTCTTCCATGAATTTTTTAAAGCACCCTCCTATTGTTTGGGGACACACTTCAACCATGACGCCTATCACACAAGTTGCTGTGTGTAGGGCTGGTGCTGGCAATATGAGTATGCTGCAGTCTCTTCCCCAAAGCCCCCACAATTCAATCAAAGAAATAGTTGCATGACACCTTCACAGTAGAGTGGTAAATGGCAGGAACTGACTCAAGCCTGCTCAGAAACTTCACAGAAGAGGAGCCCCTTGGGCTGAGTCTTGAAGGATGAGTAGGAGTTTGCCAGATGGCTATGTGGGCAGGGGCACGCCAGGCAAAGGGAGCGGCTTGTGGAAAACACAAAGACATAAAGCAGCTTGGCACATTGTGGATTGTCTGGAGAGCTGGAAATAAGCTCTGTGTGGAGAACAGAGAGTGTGTAGGAGAACCATGTAGCATGATGCGCTGCTGGGCAGAGCGCCCCATTATTAATGGCCTTGAAGGCCAGGCTAAAGAAGTTACATGTTTTCCTGGTGACGGATGCTTCTCAAAAATGTCCACTGAAGTAGCACTGGCTAATATTGGAACCTTCACAGAAGAGATAGAACTCATGCCATTCTTGAAGGAGCCAGGGGTGTCCAGGAGTGTGGGCCTTTGGTGAGTGGGAAATTTCTTTGAAATATCTTGTTTCACATTGGAAATTCACGTGGAATTTTACATCTTGGTTCTGTTACCTAATAGTCTTTGGTGCATATTTTCATGGGGAAACGGTGCTTTATTTAACTTTTTCTTTTCAAATATTCAGGGGGAAAGACCGCTCTCCAGGAAGATGCACGTGCTGCCATTGTCATGAGCCAGGGTGCATACTGGGGGACAGGGTGCAACCCAGGAGTTGGACATTGTCATTTCTGGGCAGGCCGCCCTTACCACCTCCTGTGAACTTCATTAGTCGTCCACCCCTACGAGCACCCCCATCAGAGCCTGCCATGAAAGCACCCCTTTTTTGTCTGCTGCCTTTCACTCTCCGTGTTGCCCCTACACCCTCAGGGCCTGCAGATGGAGGCCCACATTTTGGACTTCCTGGCATCTGGCATGTGTTTGGGCAATGCTGAATAAGAGGCTTGCTGCAGGAGTACATTCAGCACCTCATGCTGCGGCAGGTGTGGCACTGTTACAGGAAAGGGTCGCTGAGGGACCCAGCAGGTACTGCTCGCGTGTCCCCCATGAAGAAAGCCTCAGCATGTAGGTGAGTTCTTCTGGGAGACTGACAGAGAGGATGCAGGGCTGGCCCTAATTTGTTTTAGGGACCATCAGATCCGGGAGTGTGGATGTGTCTATGAACTCTGAGGTATCTCTGGAGCTTAGTCTCCCGGGAGCTTCTGCTGGAGGTCCCTGGGGTCTGCAGGCCTCAAGAAGTGAAGAGCAACCTAGGATGAGGGCCTCAGGTCAGCCCTGAGCAGAACTCCAACCTGAATAAATCCACCAGGGGGCTCTCCCTGCAGAAGATCGGTAAGGAAGGCCTGGGCAGGTCAGGTGGATTGCATCCCCCACAAAGAAGAGCTCACGGTTTGAGGCACTGAGAGGCATGGGGCATTCCCGTGCTTGGGGCAGCTGATCCTTTTTCTTCTGTGTTTCTGTACCAGAAATCCTCTAGCTTCCAGAGGGATAAGCATCCGATCACCACAAAGCTGGTTCCCAAGGCCCGACATCACGCTATTCTCCAACTTTTATTTCTGACGCCTACTATTCCCCTCATGTCCACTCTGCTTCTCTGCTGGGTTTAATAAATAACTGCCAAGGCCACATAACACTCACAGACCATACTCCCAATTAAGAAGTTGAATTGCTACAAGCTACAATTGGAGATCAGGAGCAAGGCGCATGGAGCCAAGGTCTACCCAAAGCCAAAAGAACCTCCGCCCTCCCCCTCTTCAGCACAGGACAGCTCTCTCAGCTTCTTTCAGCCAGGAACATCCCCTCTTAGGAAGGGTTCCTCTCAGTCTCCTCATGGCCCTCGGGCCTGGACCCCAACTGGCCTTAGGGTTACAACTTTCAGCACAGCCAGCACATCTGTCACGGGACAGGACGCTCATTAAGATGTTCAACCAGGTGTTGTTAGTAGTTGCCATCAAAGCCATTCTGCCTCCTGCAGATCCCATGTGTGCAGAGTAGAACTGTTCCATAGGGCTGCGACTTTGGGGAAACAGATCACCTGACTTACAAGGCACCTCTGAATGGGTTCAAACTGCCAGCGTTTGGTGTCCACGAGTAGGCATGTGCTTAACTCTTTGTCCAACTCAGACTTCTTGGAGCCTCACATGTGTTGTATACCGGGAGAGATCAATCCACACCACTTATTAATAACTAAAGCCTTTATTAACAGCAGGTTCGAGAGGGGGTCTCTCACTCAGAAAACACATTCGACCCAGGACAAAGAAGGTACAGGATTTGTATAGTTCAAAGTAGTGGGCTGGCTTAAGGGGATATTCAAGCAGTTACATTTTTATCAGGCTGACAGGGTAGAGGGGGTGGGGTGGGGGAGGCTGGGGGAACAGCGTAGCTGGAGGCAATAAGTCAAGGTCTAATAGGATAGTTTACATTTCTTGCTAGTTGGGCAGGCAGGGTCCAGAGACATCTTGGGAAAGTCAAGTTCTCTCAGGAGAGCAGGGATGTGGAGGAGGGGGGAATGGGGCTTGCGACTAGCAGGGGGTTGAAGGTAGTTTAAAAACAATGGAGTTCCTCATGCTAAGCTGGGTGACTACACACGTGTTTGAATATCCAAATTGGTCTTCCTTGGGATTTTCTGGTTGCGGGCGTTTGGCCAACATCTGTGTCAAAGTTCTTAATTGTGAGTCATGAGCACTGACTCTTTAAAGGGAAAAACAATTTGTTATATGAGGCTATATATAGCCTGGTAGCTCACAAAAATTCCAGTTAGATTACTGTGTTAGTCAGGGTTGACTAGAGAAACAAATCCAGAGATGCTCATATGTGTGTAATAGAGAACTTTATATCAAAGAATAAAGTTTTCTCAATATACAAATATATCAAAGAATAAAGTTTTCTCAATATACAAATAAATCATATATTGAGAAAACTCCCAGCCTAGTCCAAATCAAGTCCATAAGTCTAATATTAGCCCAATCTGTCTGATACCAATCTATAAATTCCTCTTCACACTCTCACAACACATGCAATGAGGTGGAATGCAGGAAGATCACAGGCCAGGGGGTGGAAAGTCTTATGGATCCAGTGGTGGTGGAAGCATCTCAGCACTGGCATGGGTCTCCATGTGGCTCCTCTAGCTTCAGGGCTTTGGCTCCATCAGTGTGTCTCCATGTGGCTTTGTTTCACAGGGAGACGCAGCAGAGAAAGAGTATGTCTGGCCACCAAATGAGGTCATCAAGCTGTGACCTGATTGACAGGCTAAACTCCACCCTTTCACTCTTAATAATCTCAACTTGGCACCAGATAATGTAACTACCACAGTTACAGAGTTAGATTTGACAAGAGCGAAGAGTCCCATTAGGGGTAAATGAATTGCTAAAGCCGCTGCTGCCCGCAGGGAGCACCAGAAGCTCCTTCTGGGCCTCTGTGACTGCCTGGCCTGGAAACCACCATGTGCTTCTCAGAAGTGCTCTTTGCCTCCTCACACTAAAAATAGATAAATAAAAGCAGCGGCCATTGGGTTCTCAGCTCAGATCTAATAAGGACAACGGTGAGATCGATTTTCCTATGGATACTTAGATTTTATCAATATAACTAAAACAAATGTGCATGTCTAGTAACACTATAACACTCACGTAAACATAAAGAGATTATATATATATATATATACATATTTTGCTGGACATTGATAAAGTTTGGATGGTCTTCGAGGTATTTGATAGGAGTAAAATGAAATGAAGTGTTATTCACTTCATTTAAGAGAAGATTCCACCTTTGTCGTAGTTCCAAAACAAAATGAAGGGTCGGGTTGTTAAAATGGGAATGCAATTCAAGATCAGGCAGCAGTAGGCGTATTCTGTAAAAAGCAGCCCAGACCTGGTGAACTGTATGAGTTCCTGAGTCCCACCCCAGCACTTCCCAGGCACTTAGACAGAGCAGCGAGAACTGCACGTGGCGGCTGCTGAGAATTCAATGACAAAAGCTCAGAAAGGACCCAGCCAAGGTCAAGCACACGGTCGGTGCAAGTGCAGGCTTCTTTCCATTCCCTTGCTTCGGATTTCCAGGACACCATCGCCTCCTTACCTGCTTCCTGCCTCTACCCTCAGTCCAGTCTCCACGCCAGCTCTCCACACACCTCATATCTGGATTTGCGCTGGCGTAGTCAGACCAGAAGGGCCAGGGGTGGTGTCTGCCGTCTCCTCACGGCTCTGTGCAACCTTCCAGTTACCTGGGTTTTCGGGACTCATTGTCTACTCTTGTCTAGCCCAGGCTGGGACTTGACATTTGACTCAAAGGTCTGAGCTTCTTCAAGGACTTGGTGACCACCTCCTATCTGCCCAGCAGGCTGCAGTGGCTCAGCCTGGCCCGAATCTCTTCTTCCCAGCTGGGTAATGTCAACCAGGGCCAGATGCCATGGTGGAAGACAAGGACTTCATAGCTGATTTTTCTGCAGCATTAAGGACGGAAACCAGATGCCCTGAAAGAGCTGATAGTCATCGGGCAGAGTTTTGTTTGTCCCTTCCCCAGATTGCATTATGAAAGATTTTAAACGTATGAAATATTGCACAGTGGACACCCATGTGCCCATCATCTAGGTTCTAATAATATTTCTAACATTTTACCATATTTGCTTCATTACATATCTTCCCATCCACCTATCAATCCCATCTATTAATCTACCTCCTTTTTTCAAAGCACTTTAAAGTAAGTTGGAAACGTCAGTGTGCTTCGGCCTTAAACACTTCAGCGTGCCCACAACATCATTAGCAAAGGCATACATTTGGGCAACACAAGTCCTTTTTGTTTTTTAACCTTACATTGCTAATATTCATTTAAATGTTGATATCTTCAAAGCTCTTTCAGAAAAAAATATTTTTTTTGGTGTGTATGTTTAACTTTTTAAAAAATGTTACTTTATTATTTTTTAAAATACTTTTATTACAGGCTGTTACATCTCTTATCATAATCCATACATTCCTCCAGTGTGTCAAGCACATTTGCACATATGCTGTCATCATCATTTTCAAAGCATTCT
>NW_022105908.1:20663728-20665819 GCF_000313985.2 Echinops telfairi | reverse complement strand
AGGCCCAATGTCTGTCTGCTGCCTTAATTCTTAACATGTAGATATGAGTACATAGTTATATTCCCCTCCTTATATAAATATTTACATATGTATATGTGTGGGTGGAGGTCAGCTCACAATCATCCTCCCTGCTGCCAGACCATTGTCTCCCCATATCATAGAAGCGAGCCTGCACCCTGCTGCTGGGGGCAATGGACAGGCTCCTGTAGCAGAGTTCACATCCTACTGATAATGGTCTCTATCAGTTGGGCCAAGAACAAGCCAAACCGTCTCTGTGATATCAAAGTTAGGCTGCCATCCTGTATCTAAGACCAGCCCATCTTGCTGTGTGTATACCCCCAATCCCTCCTCTTCTATTGCCTGGATACCCCTAGGTCACCCCCTTCCATCACTGTAATACCTATAGCACAACCCTTTCCTGTGACGTATGTCTTCACCTGTAATTAGAGGGCTTGCACGCCCCCCAGAGAGGATAAAAGCTTGGGAAGCATTAAAGTTTCTCTCTCTCCCTCCACGTGGACCACTAAGCAGGGATGAGGTGAGCAATGCTACCATGAAACGTGTCTGACTCCATTTATTCCTATATAGCTCTCCTATCTCTCATGCTCTCTATAACTTTATTGTGATCTTTTCTTATTATCGCTGTACAATTGTGCCTACTGAACCCGTAAAGATTGTGCTAGGAGCTGGTTTCTTCTGGCATGCATGCCTATATTTAGGCCTCTATAAATGTCCTATGCCTCCTGGTTCTTTCCTCTATTTCTTTTTTACTTCCATCTTGTCCCACCATCGTGTTCAGCCTTCATTAGGGTTTAGTAATTCCTCACTGCTACATTGCCCTTGATTGAGCCCCACTAAGCATCCTGCGACCTTTCTTCCATTAATTTTAGTTCACTTGTTGCTCCCTTGTCCGTGGGTTGGTCACCACCCACCCTTCCTTTCTCCCAATTCCCCTTCTCCCATATCCCCCCAGAACCACTGGTCCAGTTCTTTTCATCTCCAAATTATTTACCCGCCTCTTATCTAGATGGACATGCAGATACATTAATAAGTGCAAAAACCAGGCAAAGCCAAAAAAATGAAGGTAGTCAAACCCAACAAAACAATAACAAAAACAGTAAAAAGCAAGAACAATATAACAATAACAAAAAGAAAGCCACTGACAAAAATGGAAAAGCCTATAAATAGTTCAAGGTCTGTTTGTTGGCTTTTATGATTGTTTTCCAGTCGAGTCTGATGGGGTGCCACACTCTGTCTCCCAAGTCCATTTTGGGTATTCCCTGGGGGCTTCATCAGTCTGCTCCCCCTGCTGCTCTGCTGCATGCCCTCAGTGTCTTGCCTCGCACGTGTTTTAAATTCTCTACCACTGGCAAAATTAATGACACTATCAATAGAATTACCTTATGCCCAGGGGCTGATTGAAAATATTCTCTAACATAAAAAGGTGATGATGTCTCTAAAATGAACCAGATAAATACATATAAACCATAGATTTATGAATGAAATTTTGGGCCCACAGTTCATTATAGCCCCAATTTAACAACAATTAGTTCTTATGACATGGCCTTATTCAGTACTCACCTCATGAAGAGGTCACTGAAGACATGTGTGTTATAGCAATGTGTGGTGAAGGAACTACATGGTGCCCAGATATCAGAAAGAATAGCATCTGAATGAGGCATCTATTAAGTCCACATAGAAGACATACACCAGCCTGTCTGATCCAAGGATTGTAAATAATAAAATTCAAATCCAAAGGAGGGAATGGGATCGCTTCTCGGCCTTTTGGCTAAGATCAAGTGTAGTACCAAAGGAGGGAATGGTATCAGAACTTAAATTATGAACACCTAATTTGCAGAAGACTATGGATGGCAGTGGAAGTGCAAAATCCATTTGCAGGGTCTACAAATGGATTAAGCTTCTGGTGAATACACTCTGACCATAGGTGAATATAGTGAATAGAGTCCGAAAGTATTGTAAAGTTGAATATGGCAGATATAATTAGGGTAAAAAATGTAATATTTTATCATTTGATCTCCCTTTTGACCCATTTAAAATTTTTTCAGTTAAAAAAAAAAGTTAAGGAGAAAT
>NW_022105908.1:20660964-20662787 GCF_000313985.2 Echinops telfairi | reverse complement strand
ACTTTGGGATCCAAGGACATGGGTGATGAGCAGAAGGCAGCTGAGGCCCAGGGAGAACAGGAGGAGGTGGGATCCAAAGGGCTGCAGGAAGGACTGGAGAGGGCGTGGCCCTGCAGGATGAGAGGGATCAAAGGAGGGGGGGGCTTGGGCAGTATCAGACAAGGAAAGATGGCTTGAGGAAGCTGTCTAGGCACGAAAACTGGGTACAGGAAAGGTGAGGTGTGGGGGGAATGCCAGCTCCCCACAACTAATCACAGGTTCGATAGGCACAACTGTACGGTTAAAATATATAAAGATTATAGTAAAGTCATAGAGGTCATGAGAGATAGAAGACAGATTAAAATCATGGAGTCAGACACATTTCATGGTAGCATGCTCACCTCCTGGATGGCCACGAACTTACCAGCCAGGTCCGTGCACAGCGTGGGCCGAGGTGGGGCGGGGCGGAGACCCAGAGAAAGCCAGCAGGCTGGAGCCCCATTTATTGCTAACCAAGGGTTATATCTACTGAGGGGGCTGTGATTGCAGGTAACCACACGTCACAGGAAGGGCCAGTACAATCAGCATACAAGCAATAGTAGGGGCATATACAATGGGCATAGGTGTAACAGGAAGGGGATGAGCTAGGGGTGTACACATGAAAGGAAGGGGCGGGACTAAGGGTATACATGTGACAAGAAGGGCGGACCCTAGATTCATGATGGCGGCCTAACCTTGGTCACCCTTGGGTGGGCTTGACCTCTCTGAGGTCTACAAGGAAACCGTCAACTACTGTCCTTATCAGAAGGGAGCGGGTCCTACTTGTTGTGGGATAAACAGTGGTGTCTGCTTGCTTTGGATGGCTGATTACCCTAGGGAGAATAGCCCTGACCTACTTCTGTTGACCTCCAAGCGTATTCACCATATGTAGCAAGCAGCTAAGTTTGGCATATATTTGGGGGAGACAACTTGGGAGAAATCTTTCTGTTTCCCACAGTGAGGGAAGTGCTAGACTAGAATGATGAGGAGTTGGGGCCTGTCCAGGCCTTTGACTTTCCCCATTGTGGACCAGGCACCATATCCCTCAGGAGCACACATGTACTCACATGTGCACACAGAGGAAACTAGTAATACATAGGGTCCTGTCATTAGAATACAGGGAGGTGTCTGGAAGACACACAGAGAGCTGGGAGCATTCTGGACCCTTACCAAGTTCACATTCATCTGCAATATCAGGCTAGCATTTCCCTTCCAAACGCAGCCATTCATTACCTTCTCCAATCCTACCCTAACCTCTCCTCCCCTCCCTACAGAGCCCAGGAAGCCAGACAAGCAGTAATTTCCCCTCTGCTGCTGTAAGGACTTCAGACCCTCTTCAGATGAGGACCACCAGAGGCTGAGCCCTTACTCCCCCGAGTAGTGACGCCACCAGTACTCCTGGCAAAGATACGAGATCACCTGACAGTAGAAACCCTCCTACATATATTGAAAGTGTGTTTTAGGACAGACTGCTTCTCTGGGGGGCTCCTCTTCCTCTTACCATTCCTAAATGTTGGGGTTTTTCTCCTCAGTCTGCATGGATTGGAAGGGTTCGTATTTCACTGACATGCTGAACTCACACGGCCTGTGAGGCTTTGCGGGAACAGCGGCAGGTCAGGGTTAACGGGAGCTGGACTACAGGCGAGACTTGGACTGGAGGTGAAAGTGAGGTGAAATGAGAGCTGGAGTTGGAGCAACAGATGAGGTTCAGGTTGAGAATGAGTCCAGGCGGAGGACTCGGAAAGAGAATGGCCCACGCTTGCAGCTAAGGTTGGCAGTGGGGTCAAGACTGGGGACTGTGACAG
>NW_022105908.1:20650582-20660402 GCF_000313985.2 Echinops telfairi | reverse complement strand
TTAGAATGCAGGTGGGTCGCTCATGTGTGTATGGGAGGGGGTTGGAGTCAACTTTGTCCCCTCCCCCAGCGTGTGCCGTCTTTCTTCACCTCTTGCTTCTGGTTCCCCTAGCTTCCTCTTTGTTTTTGGTTTTTGAACCACCTGAGAGAGACTGTCAGACCAGAGGACCGCAGAAACAGTTTGTTGTTTTTGCTCCACATCAGACCTATTTTCACTTCCAGTCTCAATTTCCTAGAATTGTTTATAGTCATCACACCAAGGTTCAGGGGAGTCCATTTTTCTGTTCTTGCTAAAAACTAGCCTGAGTCCTGGCCTTTGACATTGACTCCAGCTTCCTTTAGGCCGGGACTGGGGGTGAGGGTGGCGGGGCATTCCATCAACCTACAAGGTCGTCAGACACCAGAGTCCGTCGGGTGGCAGCTAACAGCATTGACAATGTGCTTACCCACTGGGCCTCCAGGATGCCAATTCTGAAAATCTGATATATTCTCCCCCTCAAGGTTGTCGTTGTGGCCAATGCTGTTTGCTTGCTTGTTTATTCATTTTTCAGAATCCATTTCGCACAATATGTGTTGTGGGTTACCACGGAGGCTTCTGCTCAGTGAAATTAGTTAGAAGTCTCCCAGCCTTTGCCCATGGGCTCTGTGCGTGTGTTGGGGCATGCGTTCAATGCTCCCCCGGTTAGCAACTCTGCCTTTGTCTTTATTTCCTGCCTGAGCAAAGTCTCAAGGTCAGCCAGAGGGGAGAGACTGGGACCTTCTGGGGTCTTTTGTGGGCATGCCTACAGCCGGGCACCATTACATTGCCTGCTAGAATCAAAACATGATGGAAGTGTTCAAAGCCCCTTAGGGAAATCTCATGACTCAGTTTTCCTCTGGTAGGCCTTTGGTTTGTCCCCACACTTAGCCCAGCCCCAGGCGGCTGTGATACTAAACAGTTGCCACTGGTTGTTTAGAGCAACGGTTCTCAACCTGGGGATCGAGACCCCTCCGGGGGTCGAATGACCCTTTCACAGGGGTCGGCCGATTCCTAACAGTAGCAAAATGACAGTGATGAAGTAGCCGTGAAAATAATTCTATGGTGGAGAGGGGTCACCACCACATGAGGAGCCGTATTAAAGGGTGGTGGTAGTAGGAAGATTGAGAACGACTGTTTTAGACCAACTCCAAGGAACGGCTGTTAACAGTGAACAAGCTACGAACCAGAGCAAATAAAAATAAGTTCTCAGAGCTGGGGAGTTACAGTGTTGTAAGACAGGTCAAGGAATAATTCTCTAGGAATGAAGCTTTGAGGGAAGCTCCCAACCCTTTCTAGCCCCTCCCGCGTCTGCTGTCTTTCACAGCTCCTGCAGTTGCAGGGAGTCCCACAGGCACCGTGAGGATCAAAAGGTCAGTGACTCAATAGGAGGAAGATGGAGCAGTCTGCTGGAAGAAAGATTAGAGCCTTGGAAACGATGGGGCAGTTCTCTGTCCTATACGAAGACTTGGAATCTCATGGACAACAATGGGTTAAGTGTTGCGGTTGCCAAGCTACTGGTTTTCCAGGCAATCACAGGGTTGGGGTGCAGAGACTAGAAATGCAACATATTAAGTTGTTCTAAAGCCAACCGTTGTTACCCAAATTCGCTTTTCTTGAATCAGCACTTCTTACATTTTTTTTGGTTTGTTTTACTTCTTACATTCTTGCAGCCTGCGGTTCACTTCCAGATTCCTGAGAAAGTGGATTGTGACACGCTGTTCCCGTCACTCTTGTTTCAGGGGGTGGGTGGGGCATTTTCGTAAGAGCTTCCGCGGCTGTTCCAGATACACTCTCTCCCTGTTTCTTAAGAGTTCTTCCTATAGCTGAATCAGTTCTATGTTAATCATTGTCGAAGAAAAAACCCTCTAGGTTCTTTTTAAGTCAAATTCGTCTAAATAAGAGATGATTCGAATGAGGGACAGCATACCATCCCCATGTGTAACCTATGAGTTCAAAATGGGAAATCAGCAGACATATGTACTTACATACAACATACCCCAAACTATGTGACCAAAAAAAGATTTTACAATGATCACAGGAAATAATTGGTATTCCCAAACAATGTGACAAAAAGCAAAGTTTGCATTGATTATAAGAAACAATTATCTATATCTAAGTTTCTCCAGAGGTTACCAGACCACCATCCCCTAAAGCCTTACACTGTATTGTTTTGTAAAACATGAAGTATGGGATGCTCCATGCCTGGCCTTACCAGACCACCATAGTACTCCATTGTTGATCTAAATGCTGGGGATGTTTCAGGCCTGGCTACTTATCTTTATGGCCTTACTTCCCACCTTTCTGAGTTAGAATACCCCTACTGATTAAGAATAAAAGGAATTTTTCCTGCAAGAGAGGGGACTGTTAGATTTTGGGTTTCCATTAAGCAAAATATTAAATTGTAGTATAAAATTTAAAAATTGGCGCTGAAGGAGGTGAGGGGCCAGCCCCCACCACTAATACTCCTATTGCTACTACTCGGACTCAATAATACTACTTCAGGGTTCGGTAATGCACAATTTTACGGTTGAGATATATAAGTATTATATTAAAGTCATTGAGAGCATGAGAGATAATACAATAATACAGTCAGACACGTTACATGGCAACATTGCTCACCTCAGCCCAGCTTGGTGGTCCACGTGGAGAGAGGGGGAAGGGAAGGAGGGAAAGGGAACAAGAGAGAGGGGGAAGAGAGTCAGGGAGGTCAGAGTCCGAGTGGTCCGAGTCCGAGCGCTCTATATTGCTGACCCATGCCTATATACCTTTTGGGGGCATGCCAGCCCACTAATTACAGGTAGAGACATACATCACAGGGAGGGGTTACACTATAGGGTACCCAGTAATGAGAGGGTGGTCTAGGGGGTGGTCTCTGGGTCTCCATAGGAACATTATCAGTAGGGTGCAAACCCCTCCTACAGGAACCAAGCTAATGGCCTTAGGCTCCAGAGAGAGGTAACCCATTGTCTCTAGCAGCAAGGAGTAGGGCTAGTGCAGCCTGGCAACTGATTGCCCTCAGGGGGGGAAATGCCTGCGCATCTGACCTCCCCCCACATTAAATTATACTATATTGCTAGTAATTTGATTAAGAGCAAGCTAATTCATTCGTCCCCTTTATCAAAGAGGCAGCATGAGGAGTTATATGGTTGTTAGGTAGTGTGACACAGGGCCAAGGGTTTGTCCCTCTCCATGCCTGAAGGCTCCCTACAGGAGGTTGGAAAAGAATCAGGTGAACCTCAGCCAGCCATAAAGACTACTGGGCATGCCTGAGCCAGGTGGGTGGTACACCTGGGTGGCCTGAACTAGGCCCAGGTGAGCTTAATTCAGCCAATGGGATCAACCAATACAGTTGACCACGCCTCCCTGTCAAAGGCCTCAACTACCTGGACCGCAAGACCACCCTCTCTTTTTTTTCTTCTTTGCTCTTCCTTTCTGCCTTGCCTCAGGCCACCACGTGTGGGTGTGTGGTACCATGAGTTGCCCTTGTTCAGTGACTATAAAACCTGAAGCGTCTTCCCTCTTTTATAAAAACCCACTTGGATCACAAACCAGGCTTCCACGTGAATTCTTTCTCATGCAAAGCCAAGAACCGAGGTATTTCCCACCCGAGAAACCTAATAAGGTAATTTGGGGGACTCACTTGCTCCAGCAAAATCGTGCTTGTCTGCAGTGGTTCTGAGGACTCAGAATGGGTGAGACATGGTTTCAGAGAGGGGCCTGATAGCTCCTGGAAATCAGGTTATGACATTGGCTCAGTTTAACGACAGAGAGGAAAAGAAAAGCAAAACAATGCCCTCCCTGGGTTCTATTTCATCAGAGGCCGTATCCAGTAAGTCAAGGGCTAAACTGCAAACCAAACCCACTGTGGTCCTGTTGATTCTGCCCCACAGCAACCCAGAGGACTTTAGAGACTGCAAATCTTCACAGAAGCCAACAGCCTCATCTTTCTCCCATGGCACGGCTGATGGATTTGAACCGCCAGTCTTGAGGTGAGCAGCCCAAAGACTATGGAGACATCAGGGCTCTTCAAGTCCCGTGTTAGCATATGTCATAAGAAAGGTAAGATGTTTGAGGGCCCTAAGCCCCAAAGCAGACATCTTTGCTTCTGTGAAATAATGTGAAAATGTTTTCTCCCAGCCTGGGCTTTGTCTTTTCATCCTTGTGATAAAATGAAATTACTTGATATTGCACTTCCATCCACAGCCTTCAGTATGGATTACCACGTAATATAAAGAAAACAAAATTCCTCACAAGTGGATGATTAGGGGACATCATAATGAATGGGGAAAGATTGAAGTTGTCCAGGATTTCATCTTGCTGGAATCCACACCCAATGCTCATGGAAGCAGCAGTCAAGAGATGCAATGACGCATGGCGCTGGATAAATCTGCATGGGACCTCTTTAAAGTGTTGAAAAGCAAGGATGTTACTTTGAGGCCAAAGATGCCCCTAAAGATGCCCCTGACTCAAGGCATGGTATCTTCCATAGCCTCCTATGCGTGTGAAAGTCGGACACTGAATAAGGGAGACTGAAGAAAAAACGAGGCCTTTGATCTGTGGTGCTGGCAAAGAATATTCACAGTACCATGGTCTGCCAGAAGAACAGCCAGGCCTGTCTTGGAAGGAGTACAGCCAGAATGCCCCTTAGAGACAAAGATGGGGAGACTTCATCTCAGGTACACTGGACAAGTTATCAGGAGAGACCAGTCCCTGGAGTAGGACATCATGCGGGTAAAGTGCAGGGTGGCAAGAGAGGACGACCCTTGATGAGCTGTCGGGATGAGTGGCTGCGGCAATGGGCTCGAACCTGAGGGCGATGGTGAGGCTCCTGCAGGACTGGGTGGTCTTCGGTCTGTGGCACAGGGGTGGTTCTGGGTCAGAACCAACTCCAGGGTACCTAGCAACAACAATCTTGTCTCCTGGGTCAATGACCAGTAATTGACAGTCACTTTCCCCCTCTTGTTTGTAGCAGCAGGTCTTCCGGCCATCTGGTTTTAAAAACTTAAATTCCTGCTTCCTTAATCTTCCAGGGAGTGATTTTGTGACACTCCTCCAGCACATTCCTTCAGCAAATGTTATGCATCAAGTTCAAGCTCCATTGTCCAGTCGCCGGCTCTTGACTCCGACTCATGTTGACCCTGACTCGTGGGCAGCCTGGGCAGGTGAGAGTAGAACTGGGCTTCACAGGCTTGTCCATGGCTGGTTTTTTGGAAGTAGATTACACGGGTTTTCTTCAGAGGTGCCTCTGGGGTCACTTTCACCTCTAACTTTCTGGTTCAAAGCCCAGCACTTAACCATTAGCATCACCCAGGCTCTCCCAAGCTCCATTAGCTGCAAGGTAAACCCAGTCTCCACCTCTCCCCATCTTCCCCATGCCGGTGAGAGTGGCGATACCTGGAGGGTGGAGGGAGGGTGGGGGAGAAAGGGGAAACCGATTACAGGGATCTACATATAACCTCCTCCCTGGGGGACGGACAACAGGAAAACGGGTGAAGGGAAATGTTGGACAGTGTAAGATATGACAAAATAATTTATTAATTATCAAGGGTTCATGAGGGAGGGAGAGTAGGGAAGGAGGTGGAAAAATGACGAGCTGATGCCAGGGCCTTAAGTGGAGAGCAAATCTTTTGAGAATGATGAGGGTAACAAATGTACAAATGTGCTTTACACAACTGATGTATGTATGGATTGTGATAAGAGTTGTATGAGCTCCTAATAAAAAATTAAAAAAAAAAAATCTCCCATTCTCAGTTCCAGCCAGAAGAGCGGGTTCCTAAGCCTGCCACAGGGAAGTTATTTGCGGACTTTCCACTCATCCTGGGAATTACCTAAACCCTTTTCTTTCTCTCCCATTGAGTCCTCAGTTCCCTGGGCCCATTTCCTTTTCTTTTTGAATGCTTTCCTTCATTTGTTGAATTACGTATGTCTTCCAGTAGCTTCCGGGGCAGGGGGAGAGTGTGTATGGGTGAGGCTTTTTTTTTTTTCCATCGACAGAGAGGCAATTTGAGGAAATACAGAGCTCTAGGTTGATATTTTCCTTTCACCATGTTGGAGCCCCCGTTTCATAATGTTGAGCATTTACAGTGCTCTTGAGAGAGTAGTTATAGTCAAAGGCTTGTTCCTTTATAGATGAAATTTCCTCCTCTTAAGGTTATGCTCTTTATCCCTGGTGCTTGAAAAGTCCCAATAACGTACCTTAGTGTGGACCTTTTTCATTCAGTGTACTGAGAATTCGATCTTCCTTCCCCTCGCTCTCTTTTTACTTTTTTCCTTATTGAGGTGGAAGCATCGGAAGCAGCCAGGTCTCATTCCTTCCTTCCGTCACCTTCTAGCAACCACCAATCTGTTTCCTGGATCTCTGGACTGACCATGGTATTTTCAATAGCCTCGTATGCATGGGAACGTTGGACATAGACTAAGGAAGACTGGGGGAAAATCGATGCATTTCAATGATGGTGCCGGTGAAGAATATTGAAAGTAGCCTGGGCTGCCGAAAGCACCGGCAGGTCTCTCTTGGAAGAAGTACAGCCAGAATGCTCCTTAGAGTCAAGGAGGGGGAGTCTTCGTCTCATGTACTTTGGACGCGTTAGCAGGAGAGACCAGGCCCTGGAGAAGGACATCACGCTTGGTGAAGTGGAGGGACAGCAAGAAAGAGGAAGGTGCCTGACAAGGTGGACAGACACAGTGGCTGCAGCCATGGGCTCAAACATAAGAACAATTGGGAGGGTGGCGCAGGACCGGGCCGTGTTTTGTTCTGTTGTCCACAGGGTCACTACGAGCTGGAATGGACTCAATAATGACCGCAACCGTAGTCTTTATAACCCGCCGAATGACTGGGTAGGTGCGTGAAAATAAGATGTAGGTGACTGTAGCTCGGGGATTGATCTATTTTGCCGTTCTAGTGGCTATCGGGTGAGCCATCTCAGGAGAAAGAATAGAAAATTTCACAACCACCAATAATGAAGAGGGAAGAGCAGATCACAGAGCGCCCAAGATCCCTGGGTGGACAAGTGGCAGCAGCAACAAGGACACCAGAGGACTCCCACTCAGAGACCCTGAGACAAAGGTTCAGGCTTCCTGCCCATGGAATGGGTAAAGCTGAGTGTCTTTAGGCCTCAGAAGCTTGAGAGAAGGTTTGTCACACTTGCCTGCATGAGGCAAAGACCCCAGGGTCACATGACTGAGAGATTGAAGACCAGAGATAGAGAGAGGGAGAGATGTCTGCCAGCATAGCTGACAAGAACTGTATCCTTAAGCTTTCTGATCCTGATTTTGGACCAGTTGACTTCCTAATAGACAACCATCCTTGGGAATGTTGTCGAGGAGTTCTGTGCGGCCATGGCAATGGATGACTGAACTCAGAAGAGAAGCAGAGTGCCATGGGAGGGACAGCCGTGTCAGGTGTCATGAGGAAGATCAGGGTGTGGACGCGTGTTCCACTGCGGCCTCACTGAAATCAGCCTCGGGCTGGGCTGCAGTTGGATCCTCCATCCTTCTTGTACAGTCAGAGGAAGTCAGATAGGAGCCCCATACCATTCCATCAACCCTCTGGCATTGCTTGAATTTTTAATGGATGCTTCTTCTATGAGGTACTGATTTACTAATGTAAATCCTATATTTCTATGTTTACATTTCATCCAGTCTTAATAACACCTTTAAATCAACTCTGTTTAATTCCTACATTCACACTAGTTTTTTTACAACTCCAAATCATCTTGAATCCATGAAAGCAGAATTCGATTATGTGATTAAATTATTATGCTAATTTATATTATGTTTTCATTATAACTTGTATTCAAATGTAACACACGCAAGCTGTAAGTATACTGCTCGGTTAATTTTCACACAGTGAACTTGGGTAAACAACATCAAGGTCAAGAAATAGCACCTTGACAATTCCTCAGAATTGCCCTCACGATACCCTTCAATGACTAATACCCCCCCCAAAAAAGAACACTATCCTGATCCCTTATACCACAGCATCACTTTTCCTAATTTCAAACGATATTTCAATGCTCTCACACAGCATAGACTGTTCGTTTTTTTAAATGTCTGACTTCCTCACACAGCAGCATGTGTGTAAACCCACCACGCTATCATATGTACTTCTCCTTATTCAATTCCATTGCTGCACAGAAGTTCAGTATATCCTGTATTCATTTTCTTGTCAATAACCATTTGGTTTATTTTCAGCTTTTCACGTTCTGAACAGCACAACTGCAAACAGTCTTGTATTAGCCTCTTGATGAATGGATGTAAATGTTTCACGTGACTTCCACTCGGGATGTATGAGAACACACTTTTCTCTTTTTCATTTTTGCCATTTAGAAGAATATGTTGTGCCCTCCCATTGCGTATTTTAAGTCAACTTTATTGAGGTATAATTCCTATACAATAAAATATACAAAATTTAAATGTGTAGTGCAGTGCATTTTAATAAGTGTATCCAAAGGATTGCTATGAATGAGAATGGACTCAGTGGTGCTTAACAACATGCATCCAGATAACCACGTTAATCAAGATAAAGAACATTCCCATCACCACAAACATCCTTGAGCCATCCCCAGTCCATCTTGCCTGATGCTTGACTCTGGTAACCATGCTTCTCCATTCTGTCATGATTCAAGTTGAATCAGACAGATATTTTCTACTTCCGTATTTCTTTGCCATTTCTGGTGTTCTTCTGGTCTTTATATAGGTCCGTGTGTCGGCATGGTAATAGTTCTTCTCCCTGAAAAACTTCCTTGAAGAGCATGAACATTGATTCTCAGGGTTTGCCATTTCTTCCCAGTCAGCAGTTAGCTCTTTGCCAGAGGAATGCCTTCCAGCGACCTCATTAGGACACACAGGGTTGTGGGGAAAGACTTTGGAGTTTATCTTCTCCCCCACTCAAACCAAACCCATTGAGTCCTTTCCGACTCTTGGTGACCCTGTGGGTTATAGAGTAGAACTGAGCTCGATATGGTTTTCTTGCCTATACTCTTTACATAAGCAGAGCACAAAGCCTTTCTTTTGTGGTGTAGCTGGGTAGGTTCAAACCGCCAACCTAGTCATTGGCAGCCCAAAGCAAAGGGACCTCTAGCCAACCAGAGGCAGCGCTTCATTAATGGCTGTTCAGTGCAATAGTAGGTGTACTCCAGCTCCCGCTTCCCGTGGAGACAGCTCCAATGTGTGACTGCCCCACCTTGTCTCCATTGTTCACCTGTAGGGATGAGTTAAAGCTACACAAATGCACCGTCATCATATGACTTTGCTTGCTATTACTGCAAGCATTGCTTAATAAATCACTGCTGCAAGAATTTTCATCTCACAGTCAACTTCTCTTGAACACTGGCTTGACTTCCTTCCCTTCTTCTTTTTGTTATCCCACCCAGTTTTCCTGGACACACTTCCTATTAGATAGCTTTTACAAGAACTGTAAAGGAGCCACTCCTGGGGAGCTAGGACAAGAGTTGTAAACTGTTTGGCTTCTCCTGCTTCTTCTCCCTGTATTAACCTTCAAGCGTTGGGGCAAGGTCAAAGTGAATCAAAGGGAAAGAGGCCCATGATCTGATGTCATGGTGGTGGTAAGGATGCTTTTTATTGCAGTGCGTTAGACAGGGTTCTCTAGAGAGATAAAACCAAATTCCTGATAATTCAATATATTTATTTATAAAGATAATTAGATATATAACGAGAAAAGAACTGTTAAATCATTTACAGAAAAATATATAATACAAGAAATAAACAGTTAAATTAGAAAGCACTACAAATGGCTCAGTGCAACTCACATCCGTGAGAGAAAGTTGAGAGACTAGCAGTC
>NW_022105908.1:20646334-20650115 GCF_000313985.2 Echinops telfairi | reverse complement strand
AATGCAGCTCATTTTGCCTCACTCTACCATGTGATTCTCTTTAGAAGGTCCACATCCTTCCAAAATAGGTCAAGCTTCACATTCATGGCTTCCATTACGTGCCTGTGTTCTTTGACATCCTAACTCTGCCAGAGAAGCAATCCAGCTTGATCAACTTATCCATAGGGGCAACTCTATCCCACGTTTTTGTTCACAGATTTCTACTATCAAGATGCAAAGATGATATTTTCCTTTTGCTAAAATTGATCTTTTAAAAAATTGATTGTTTTCTTTGGTAACTGATATTTTATTGGTTGTTTTGAGGATCAGTACAGAGAAATTATAACAATTTGTACATATTTTTGGAGGGGGTCACACTGGCTGTATTTCTGATGTTTGGGTTGGGAAGGGATGCTAGCATGGGCGGTTTGTCCACTCTGCTGCCATTGGCTGAGGATGTCCTTGGAAACTGACTTCGCTCACTATCCACACCTGTGGGGGGAGGTCAGCTGCGCAGGCATTCCCTCCCCTGAGGGCGATCAGTTACCAGACCTGCACTGGGCCTGCTCCCTGCTGCTGGGGACAATGGACCGGCTCCAGCGGGCGGAGTTCGCATCCTACTGATAATGGTCTCTATCAGTTGGGCCAGGGACAGGCCAAACAGGCTCTGTGACATCAGAAGTTAGGCTGCCATCCTGAATCTGGGATCCACCCATCTTGTCACCTGTATACCCCAATCCCTCCTCTTCCTATTGTGTGTATGTCCCTAGACCACCCCTTCTCATTGCTGTGTAACCTATAGTGCAGCCCCTCCCTGTGACGTATGTCTCTACCTGTAATTAGTGGGCTGGCATGCCCCCAAAAGGTATATAGGCGTGGGTCAGCAAGAGAGATGCTCTCTCTCACTCCCTGGTCACTCCCCTCTCTACCCCCTCTCCTCTCCCATCCTCTCTCCCTCCTTCCCTTCCCCCTCTCTCCATGTGGACCACCAAGCTGGGCTGAGGTGAGCAATGCTACTATGTAATGTGTCTAAGTGCATTATTGTATCTCTCATGCTCTCGATGACTTTAATATAATACTTATATGTCTCAACCGTACAATTGTGCTTACTGAACCCATGGGTAGTATTAGTAGCAGTGGGTGGGGGCTGGCACCTCACCCCCCCTTTCACAATTTAATTTAATACTACACACACCCAAAGGAAGACAAAAGCTCTGCTCCGGAAGCTTTTGGGTTGTTGTTTTTCCAGTTACATTTTTATCAGGTTGGCAGGGTAACAGGGTTGGGGGGGTAGGGGGCATAAAACAGCTGCAGGTAGTAATTCATGATCTTACAAGATAGTGTACATGTTTTGGTAATTGGGCTGGCAGAGTTTGGGGATGTCTGGGAAGAGTCAAGGTCCTGTTTGGAGAGCTGGAAGAGGAGAAAGGGGGTAAACTCGGTGCCACATTCCCAGATGTCTCCAACAAGGTCTCTTTTCCTCCTGAGAACAGGTAACACTACTCAAATAAATAGAGGACCAAATAGCAAGCTATCCTTAAAAGAGAAGTTAAGCAAAATATATTCTGGGCCTTGTGTTAGTCTGGGTTGACTAGAGAAACAAATTCATAGACACGCATGTGTGTAAGAGAGAGCTTTATATCAAAGAGCAATTGTACATTAAGAAAACATCCAGCCCAGTCCAGATCAAGTTCATAAGTCTGATATTACCCCATATATCAATACTAGTCCATAAATTCCTCTTTAGACTCATGAAGTCATGCAATGACACTGAATGCAGGAAGATCACAGGCCAGTGGGTGGAAAGTCTTGTGGACCCAGTGCTGGTGGAAGCATATCAGTGCTGGTGTGGGCCTCCACGTGGCTCCTCCTGCTCCAGGGCTCTGGCTCCATCAGCATAGCTCCATGTGGCTTGTCATCAGAAATGCGAAGCAGAGCCTGTGTCTGACCTCCAGTGAGCTATTTATCTCCATAGTGCCTCTAGATGAGGTCATCAAGCTGCAACCTGATTGACAGGCTAAACTCCACCCCTTCACTCTTAATAGTCTCAAGTTGACACCAGATTATGTAATTACCACAGCCTTCTTTTCCCTTTAAGATCTGAAGATCACTGTGCAAAGGACTATCAGGATCAACCTTCTGCAGTTTAACATGCCAGTCATATAAACTGCCATTTTTGAGTTCCACTGAAAAAATCCCTGTTTTATAACTGTGAGCTGTAAATGCCCCTGAACTCTTTCATCAGTCTATCTGAAGCTGGCACTGACCCAGACACAGCACCATTTAGATGGTCTTGCCTTTGAGTCCTCTTAATTTTTTCTAATATGGCCAAATTTCCTTTCCCAATTCCTTCATTCTTTGACTCCCCCTCCACCCCACCCCACCCGTAATAGGCCCTTCTTCCTTCCTCTCATGGTGGTCCAAGTCTTCTATATCATCAGCCATCTCTTCCTCTCCCTCCTCATCTGAGATAACTTCTTCTGCTGTCCCATTCAACAATGACACGGGATCAGGCAATGTTTCCTTCTGGTTCTACTGTGTCCAGGAGGGGCAAAGCAGCACCTGGCCCATGGGGAGTGGTTGATCTAGCATCTCAAGACCCAGGTGCTTAGGAAGGTTATATAATCTGCAGAGTTCACATAATCAACCACTTCAATTGATGATGAAGAGAATTGCTGATGAAGCAAATTGCTGATGCAGCAATTTGCAGGTTTTAGTACCTTCTAGACGTTCCAGAATGAATGTCAGATTTGGGTCATCAGAACCCACAAACCATCTTGGTGAGGAAGGTGGATAAGATTCCGTGATGGTGCCAGGGAGGGTGAGCGGCGCACCAGGAACTGGCGATGTGGAATTGCTCATGGTTCTTGTTGAAAATGGATGCTGGGAACTTCAGCTTGGTCTTAAACCCTGGCACTCACATCTTCCCCTCTTCTCCTGGGGGAGGGGTACAGAGGGAGAACCGGGTCAGGAGCCATGGCACGATCACAACCACCCCACAGGGGCGGCTAGTCCCCCTCAAGCTGGCTCTGTGGGTAGAAGGCCTAAAATTGATCTATTAGTAATTCTTTCAGTGAAAGTCTGAGGGTAAAATCTTCTAGTCTTTCTGGGGGGGGAAAGGAGCCAGCGTGACCAACCAGAAAGAGGAATGAATTTCTAATACACACTCCAACATAGATGGAACTTGAATACATCATGCTGAGTGATGCAAGCCCAACAGAAAAGGACAAATACTGGCTGACCTTACTCAGATACAAAGACAAGAACAGGCATGGACGTAGAGACCAATGTTTATTAGTCATTACAGAAAGCAAAGGGGAGGAGGAGAGAGGGGAATTTCTGCATATGGACCACCAAGTTTCAGTTTAAGGTAATGGAACCATCACACTCATTAAGGGGAAAAGTTGCCTAGCTGATTAAAAGTATCAGTGCCAATCAGTTGTATACCTGTGAGAAAATGAGGAGGGGGAGGAAAGGAAGGGTTATCTGATATCCCATGTCTTCCCTAGGGCCATGAGGCAGGGACCAGGCATACCTCCTCCTCTCTATTTCATTCCTCCCCTAACACTCTATGTTTCTGTGGGGCTTAATAATTCATTGCAATGACCACACAAAACTCACAGACAACACTCACACTTGTGGGAGTTTATTAGGGAAGTTAACAAGTTGCCACTGTAGTATTAAATTAAAAATGGCACAGGGGAGTGGGGAGCCAGCCCCACCCGCTATTAGAGCTCACTGGTTCAGTAATACTACTTCTGGGTTCAGTAATGCACAATTGTACGGTTGAGATATATAAGTA
>NW_022105908.1:20642881-20645780 GCF_000313985.2 Echinops telfairi | reverse complement strand
CTGCCTAATGAACAGTCATTCTCAAGCTAAGTCTGGCATATATTTAGGGGAGACAACTTAAGAGAAATCCTTCTGTTCCTCACATGCCACAAATCGGGATCAGGAAACAGTACAGACAGAGCCATTAGTCCACAACCAACAGTTAAATGTCTCTCTGTGGTCCTCAGTCTCTCAGCCACGGGGTTCCTTGGCTTCTGCATCTGTGGGTCAGGAAGCCATCCCTCTGCTCTGCCTCCCAGTCTCCTAGTCTCTGTGCTGCTCCCTCTACTCTGTCTCATGGTCTCCATGCCACAGCCTTTGGTGCCGCTGGTCTTGGCTGCCACCACTTCAAAGGGAGAGCTCAGGCGTGCTCCACTGCTGGATCTTCTTCCAATGGCCCTGGAGTTTTCTCTCTGTGTGTCTGCTTCTGAGATGGCTCGTTCTTGTAGGGGCCTGTGGGTTTTGTCTTTCGGCAGACCAAACTCCTAAAGAATCGAAGGGCAGTGACTTGGTTCACATCCTCTCTTAATATAGAGACTTAATCCTAACTTAATCCTGTCCATTACTACGGCAGAGAATGCCCTCCAAAGTGGGCTTATAACCACTGGCATAAAGACTAGAATTTATAATACTTCACATAAGGGATTATGGCTAGCAAGGTCATATTAATGGACTACATCTCCACCTGTGAAAAGTTGAACTGGCAAATGTTTTATATATAATGTATATATATTATAACCGCAACAACAAAAGAGTATCTTCTGACACTGCTTAGATGGAACCAAACACCTCAGGGGTTTGGTCTCTTGATTTGGAGGTTTGTGGCTATGGTTTTGTGGGATTTCCCAGTGAGTTAGCCTAATGCCACTTTTATTGGTTTTATTCTATCTGCTAGTTTGTTGCACAGTGCCTGGAGCTGTAGAAGCTTGCAGTCATCCAAGTTCCAGCAGTGGGTCTGTGCTACCCCGCAGCAAGAGGATGAACGAGAGGCAGGAACAGAAGGAGGAAATGGAAGGTAATGCCCACAATCTCCATGAACAACTGTCTCCTTTGCCATGAGACCAGAGCTACCAGCTACCATGACTGAACATTGTGATTAAATATTCTGTATAAGAATCATGATTTAAAAAGCGGAAGAAAAAATGCAAGACATAATTTCAAATTCTCCAAAAAATTCCAGAATTTTTGGAACCATGCAGGGTACATGAACCTTTGAAACTATTACCAGTAGATCATCTTTCAACCTTAAGGGGAAAATATCTCCTGAAGTCTTTTCACACCAGCTTATCTTAATCAGTAGAAAATGTCTGCCTTGCGTATAATGCTCTTTAAGTAGGATTTCTGCTTTCTCCTGTCGATTAGGTCTCAGACTGATGACATCTCTAATATTAAGGG
Source organism: Echinops telfairi (assembly GCF_000313985.2). Classification (NCBI taxonomy): domain Eukaryota; kingdom Metazoa; phylum Chordata; class Mammalia; order Afrosoricida; family Tenrecidae; genus Echinops; species Echinops telfairi. Next base: position 20,644,406 of record NW_022105908.1, on the reverse strand, counting down.
TACTTGAATTCTCACCTGAGTAACTTCCACCAGATATGTGGCAGACATCCATTTTGCTACAACTTGAATGCCTTGGTTCTGAATCGGCAGCTTTTAGTTTGATTTTTAAAGAAATTGCTCGACGTAATAGTTTAAAACTTCATTTATACTTCGATCCTCTTTCACTGACATTCTTATCATTTTAACTACAGTATATGCCTCAGCTCCCTCATTCCTTATACGAAAACCATCCAAGAAGAGATCAGTCTTGTTTGATACAAAACTCTGGAGAACGCAGCTAGAGACTCTCCCCAAACTCTTCTTACTCCTCTCAGAAAGTGTTCTCCATGATCCCAATGGTGTCTGCGCCACCACTACTGGTGGTAAGAGGCCTGTCTCACCCCCTTGCGAACAACCCCAGCCTCTACAAGTAGTTCCCATGGACCCCAAGGCTGGTGGGGTTGGGGGAAAGCATCCCCCTCCCTGATGTGGAGAGACAGAGTAGAAATTCTTTCTACATCTAGGAATCTCCTTGAAATAATTTCTCTCCTCTGACGTGCAGGGGCCCTGGCAGTCTCGTGGCTGAAGTGTTGGTCTACTAATTGTAATACAAGCCGTTCGAACCTACTGGCTCTCTCAGGGAGGAAGATGAGGTGTGGGGTTCAGAAACCCTGTGGGGCAGCCCAGGACTGCCCCACAGGAATCAGCTCCACGACAGTGGGTGTCTCGCTCCCGTGGACTGAGCCAATCGTGGTTTCTGGTCTTACCAGCTAGTAACGGATTCTATCTAGATGTGTCCAGTTCCTCTCCACTTTAAGTGTGTGGGCACATAGCTATAATCATGCTCAGTTTTGGAAATCCAACGAAATCTATAAAAACAGGAAAAGTGCCCTCTAATCTCCTGCTCCTGTGGTCAGGCCACTTTTCTCAGTTCCTTAATGGGGCTTGCCAAGATCGTAGCTATCGAAGCAGTCTTTTTGAAACTGGTGTCTGTAAGAGGATACGATGACAACTTACAGACTTAGAGAAAATATCTGCCAACGACATGCTTCTCAAAGCACTGGTATCTAGAATCTATTTTTAAAACTCAGCAGTTTTTATAATGATTTGTTTTTCTCATTGAGAAGATACACAGCAGCACACCAACTCCACATTTTTGGGCATGTACAACTTCAGGACATTGATTACATTCTTCAAGTCGTTCAACAACTCTTACACACACACACACACACACACACACACACACACACCACCCCCGCTCTTTTCTAATCGTTCCTCAGCACTAACATAAACTCATCGCCCCCAAGTTTCCTCTCTGGTACTTTAACATGCCGTTGCCATTGTTACCCCAAATTGATAGTTCTTAAAAGAGACATCATATTCAAGGGAGAAATTCCTTACTAGTTACAGTAAGTTCTGTTTTTGACTGTGGGTAGACTTCTGGGGAAATATTTGGTTTAAGTCTTAAAAATTATCTCTGTGCAAAGATTTCAGGAGTTCATAAATCCTCCACGACTTCAAAAAGTCTGAATTCCATAAAGATTTG
>NW_022105908.1:20621176-20639386 GCF_000313985.2 Echinops telfairi | reverse complement strand
AAATTTTAAACTGCTTCTTTATAAAGAACCCTGCTGGCACAGAGGTTGTGTGTTGGGCTGCTAACTGCAAGGTCAGTAGTTCAAAATCACCAGCAGGAGAAAGAGGAAGAAAGACAGGCTTTCTACTCCCATAAAGAGTGACAGTCTCCGAAATTCACAGGAGATTCCACCTTGAACTATAGGGTCACTACGAATGGCATTGACTCAATGGAAGTGAGTTTGTTTTTTGTTTTTCTTTATAAGAGGTCTACATCTACCCCTAGCATTTCATATCCTTTCTGAGAGAAGTAGTTTCTTTGGCCACTAAAGACATTTCTCAGGTAATCAAATGACAGTTTATAATCTTGAAACCCCTCCCACGCCCCTTCATTCCCACTCCCCCCTCCCTTTTCAAACTTATTGTCTTTTTAACTGTATGCTCCTTTGGAGTTAAAATGGCTACAATAGCCTCATTATAAATACTCTTCAATCCCTTCTGGGTTAAAGCTTGCTCTGATCTTGTTTGCTAATTGCTGCCCTATTTCCATGCATACATGTTCTTCATTCATATCATGCAGTCGTGGTGAAGTGTGAGATCATCTTGAAGCTCAATCTGAATTCCTAGTAATAAAGAAAACACATTTGGTGCATATTCCTTATGTTCTGGTACTCATGCCTCTTTCTCCTTTTGAAGTGAGGCTGGGTTTACCACCGAGATGTGTGTAAAGGAGACAGCAGAGGGTAAGAAAACGGCCTGTGATTATGATAGTCTCCCATCCAGCTGTGTGGAGCAGCTGGTACTGATAAGGTGATTCTCCTCCCCCCTGTGAAGTCTGAGGCAGTCAGCTACCCCTCTGCCCCCCCACCCCCACACCCAGGCCACTTTTACACTGTCCGCAAAGGTAAGTGGGAGAGCCTTCTTTGTATAGAGGGGTTAAGAATACCCTCTTAGAGAGTACCATTCCTTAATGGAAAAAGTAGGAACTGTAATGGAAAAAAATTCTTTAATAAGCCAGGCAAAATATGTGTCTCTTTAGGTCTCCTTAATCAAAGCACCCTAAGGAGCTCAGGGGTGTAATGGTTATGCGTTGTGCTGCGAACTACAGGGCTGGAAGCTTGTAAACACAAGGCATTCAGGGAGAGAAAGATGAGGTTTTCTACTCCCATAAGAGTGACAGTCTGGTGTATGGACAACTCTCTTTAGAAGTGGTTTAACCATGTGAGTGTATGATATTTGACTATCACATCAAGAAAACTACTTTGAAATAAAGAAAGCAGACTTGACCGTGGGTGAAGGAGGAAGCGTTTGGCTTAGGGAGCATAGAGTTTAGGTTGATGGCGGTGGAACAATGGTTGTACAACACAAAGAGCATCATCAGTGGCACTGAATTGTACACATGGAAGTCGTGGAACTGGTAAGTGTGTTGTTGTGAATATTTTTGCCAAAATTGAAAAAGAAATGACATTAATAATGAGTACAGGAGAAAAAAGAAAATGTTCCAAAACTTGATGATGGTCAAGATCATACAACTCTTCTCAATATGGTTGAACTATCGAATTGTATGATATGTGGATGAAGGGCCAATAAGACTGTCTTTTTTAGCAAAGGAAATAAATACATACAATGAAAATTTTAAAAGTCACAAATCTTGGACACCCACGAGGCAGTTCTGCTGTCTCCTATCAGGTCACTGGAAGCTGGGAATGACGCCAGGGCTGTGAGTTTGGTTTTGGTTTGAATCCATGTGCCAGAGAGAGCTCTGGTGGCACACTGGGTTAGGCATTGGGCTGATAACCACAAGATCAGCAGTTCAAAGCCTTATGCCACTCTGCAGGAGAACGATGAGGCTTTCTACTCCCTGAAAGATTTACAGTCTCAGCGGGGAGGGAGGGGGGAAAATGAGGAGCTGATACCAAGGGCTCAAGTAGAAAGCAAATGTTTTGAGGATGATGGTGGCAACCAATGTACAAATGTGCTTGACACGATGGATGGATGGATTGTGATAAGCGTTGTACGAGTCCCAATAAAATGATTTTAAAAAATAAATAAAGAGGACCGTGGACAGCAACATTTTCAGCTGGCCACGAAGTCTGGCGGCCCTTGCCTTGGGTGAGCTGAGTTGAAGGCACCCTACATGTGGTCCATTTAGATAATAAGGAAAACAGACCCTAAATTCTTCAGAGTCCTAGTCAATCCATGTGTAGAACTCTATCACTTACAGATTAATAAATCTATTTTTCTTTCCATGTGCATGATAAGTAAAAATATTTATCTTCATTTACAGAAACATATTCAAATCCCATTTAGAGCCCAAGAAAAAACAACCCTCGTGGGAAATTTTTCATTTTACCAAGAAGCCCTGTTTTTTTCTCCAGACGTATTTGATGTCATTAGAGAGCCTATCTGCACATACATCTACAGTAATCTCTTTCCTTCTTTGCCAACTGATCAGTGCGCATGTGCTTCATCAGAAATGGCACCTGGATGACAGTAGCGAAAAGAGTCACATATGTCTCTCAAATAGACTTCCTTTCCTCTCAGGCTGTCTGAACGGGTGTAAACAGAAAGTTCAGTTGATCTTTATTTTAATTAACAGTATTCTATTAAAATAAAATTGAAAAAATATATAAAATTGGAATTCTATTTTAATTATGTTGCTCTGGCTGCTTACAGTATTAGTTTGCCCCTCTTCACTTGTTAGGGAAATAATGTAGCACTCTGTCTTTGAATCTAGCTATCTTTTACACATAGCCATAATAGCAAAAGTTCCATCTACCCATAATCATTTCTCTTCGGTTACCACTTAAATCAGAATATTACCCATTTGCTTAACAAGAGTACATGTGTCCCTTGATATTTGAGCAAATAGGACTCTTTGCTGGAAATTAAAGAGTAAACGAATACTGTATGCCTCAACAAAAAATAAATTAAAAAAAAAAGATTTATAGTCTCAGAAACCTACAGAGGCAGTTTAGCGCTGCCCAATGGTTGACTCAACGGCAGTGAGTCAGGGAACTGGGGCTTTGCAATTCAAGAAACCCCAACCATTGCTGCTATTGCTTGTGCAGCCACATAAAGCCTAACCACCCCTCCTGAGCTAGCAACACCTTAAGCCAAGAGTTAGAACAAGTCAGCGTCCATCTTAGTAAACTGTGCTGCCATTGATTACGTATTAGGGGCGCCTCGTCATGGTGTGAAGCATTGAAAAGAATATGCTGTTTTGATCTAACTGACACTGCTCAACTCAAAGGCAGGATGGTCAAACGAATGAAAGAGTGGTCTCCAACCAAACGCAGCACCCAGCACCCAGCGTTATCTTGCGCGAGCTGACTTCAGGTTGCCTGACTTCAACCTGCTCCCACGTTACTCAGAGCTTCCTTCTTTTTTTTTTGTAATCACTCTACTTCGTGTCCTTGCATGCCCTCGGGCATTCCTGGTTGACCTGGTGTAAATCAAGACCAAATGGCCAAGGCTTTCACCAGGTTGACCGTATTGTTTTGCCCTCACCCAAAGTATGGCCAGGAAGTTTAATAAAATACAAAAAAAAAACAAACCGTGAAGCAACAGCTATCACTTAATTAATAAAATGTCAATAGCTTCATAGAGGGGGAACTAGTGCTTCATGTTCACTAAAGAAAAAAGCCCACGGCCATGAAGTCACTTTTCAACTCAGAGCGACCTTATAGAATGTTTCTAAAGCTGAAAATCTTCATAGAAGTAGGGGGGATTATGTATGTATGGATTGTTATAAGAGCTGTAAGAGCCCCCAATAGTGATTTATTTTTTTTAAAGTAGGGGGGGATTACATGAATAACAATGAATACAATGAAGAATTGACTTCTAAATTTGTTCTAGAATTGATTGTGGTGATAATTGCACAATTTTTCTTTATATGATTGAGTTGTATGTCATGTGGATAAAGTGCCAATAAAACAAATATTAAAAAGAAAAAAAAAAGAAGTAGATAGCCTCATCTTTCTCCCATGGAGCAGTGAGGGGGTTTGAACTGCCAACTTTGTGGTTAGTAGTCCCACACCTAATGCACAATGGCACAAAAAAAAAAAGAAGAAGAATTCACTGCCATAGAATTGATGTCAATGCAAAACAACCCTATAGGATAGGGTAAAACTGCCCCTGTGAGTTTCCAAGACTAATTCTTTTACAGGAGTAGAAAGTTCTGTGTTTCTCCTGCAGAGCAACTGGTGGTTTTGAACTGCTGACCTTGTGATTAGTAATCTAAAGGGTAACCACTATGCCACCAAAAGAGAAAGGTGGAAAATGGTACCATGTTTATGGACAGGAAGACATAAATATAATGCAATGTTGATTGCATACATAGGGACAGGTCCTTTAACAGCCTGGATTCAGGCAAGGGAGGGGGCTTATCAACTTCTTACCATGATCAAAATTGTTTAAACTTATGAAAGCAAAAGTGTAAAAGCAAGTTTCATACTGCATATTGTACAGTATCCTACAGATGCATGGACATGAGAAAGGTCCTGACAGAGCAGATTGTGGAACAGTTACACCTGGAGGGGAATTGGAAGGTGGGGGAGAAAGGGGGAGCCGATCACAGTGATCTACATAGAACCTCCTCTCTGGGGGATGGACAACAGAAAAGTGGATGAAGGGAGACATCGGACAGTATAAAACATGGAAAAATAATAATTTATAAATTATCAAGGGTTCGTGAGGGAGGGAGGGGAAAAATGAGAAGCTGCTACCAAGGGCTCAAATAGAAAGAAAATGGTTTGAGAATGATGGTGACAACATATGTACAAATGTGCTTGACACAATGGATGGATGGATGGATGGATTGTGATAAGAGTTGTATGAGCCCCCAATAAAATGATTTATTTAAAAGGTCATGGCAGGTTACCCATGAAATGGTGGACTTGGGAGAATTAAGAGGAGTACTTTCACTATGTGTGTGTGTGTGTGTATGTGTGTGTGTGTGTGTGTGTGTGTGTGTGTGTGTGTGTGTGTGTGTGTGTGTGTGTGTGTGTGAAATGGTTTTACTAATGAAGACGGTACAAGATGAAGAATTATTTTGCTCTGTTATACACTGCTACCATGAGTGGGAAGCCGCTTGACAGCAACTAGCAACAATAAATGCATTACTCTAGGAATCATTTCTTTTACTCTAATTCCTTAACGGTCATTTTTAAAGGTGAATTTTAGAGTGGGCGTGGCATGTAGAGTTTATCCAGTGTGGACGTTGTTGGTGCTATCCTCCGCTCAAGGCATGTCTACATCTATTTTGAGTCAAGACAGACTGAAAATGGATCAAAGTGCCTGTCTCTTCCGCTTGACAACCATTAATCACTGGCCTGGCCTCGGTGGGGACTTTTACCAGCCCTCCCCTGCCGTTCTCAGGCTGGGCGTAGAGCCAGGGTGTCTCCTGTCACCTCTTGTAGAGGAGACCCTACGACAGGGGTAACTGCTTCCCTAGAGAATCTTTGGGCCTGGTGTAGCCCTCAGGGCCCCCACCCTTGTCTGCTCCTGCATGTCAAGACGCTGGAAGTAAATCACGTGTCTCCTGCCCTCTCCTCCCGCGTTTCCTGCAGCTACATTTCCCAGTTTCAGATAACCAGGCCACACAGACGTCCAGCCTTTTTTCGTCTTCATTACAGAGGTTGAAATGGTTCATCACGACAATGAATTGTGGAAGGAAACAGGGCTGTCTGCCCTCCAGGCTCCGAACCCACAACCATCACCTCCGACCGAGCCCCTCAGCTCCATCCCCTGTGCTCCGTTCTTCTTCCTTCCTGAAAAAACGTCCAGTGGAGAAGGGTGGGGGGAGCTGGGTCAGGTCAGCTGGGCGGTGTGCGAGTCTCAGATTTGTGGTGGGGGTCCTCCGCGGTGCGGGTCCGCTTGGTCTCACACACCCAGCGGTGGACTCCCTGGCAGTGATCAACATTCCAGGAGCCACCCGCCTTCATTTCCACACAGTCTTCGTCTCTGTTGGGATCCGGCTCCTGCCGGGGGTATGACCAAGCGTTAGCCCAGTTCCTAAAAAAGGCAGGCGGAAACTCCAGTTTAGGGCCCCCCAACATCCTTGACTGACCCTCAGTCCCCACCCCAGAAAAGCAGAGCGTGGGAGTGGCCCAGGGAGCAGGAGTGACAGCCACAGAAGTTGGGAGCCTGGGATACCTGTAGCAGGTTAAAGGAACGGAAATACTCTTTCGACTGCCATGCCTTAGACATTGGTTCATGTCTTGCATTTGAAGGTGCCCAATAATTGGCAACTTAAAACTACTGCGTACTTGCTCTTTTTAAACTCTTTGCTTTTTATCGCATATCTTAGTCCCACAGACGTGGTTTTGCCTGAGTGTGATCGGAAGTGTTTTGCCTCTTGTCCAAGGCTCACTCTTTTCCGTGTTTAGTCACTTAAGCTGCTAATCTGTACAAGTCAACAATCCACCCCATTTTAGTCTAAAAAAAAAAAAGCTTTCCTACCTAAGTTTATTTTCCTTTTCCAAATAGTATGCTAAATTCTATAACATTAGCTAAATTAATGACATTATCAATAGAACTATCAAATGTCCCATGGGGATTATTTACAAAGAGCCCCCAATAAAACAATTTGTAAAAAAAGAAGAAGAAAGAAAGAAACTGTTTCTAAAGTGGAACAGGGAGATACAAACCATAGATATACAAATGGGTTTTGAGCTCTCACTTAATCATAAACCCTAATCTAAGAATAATCTGATTTTCTGATGTGGCCCTGCTCACACTCACCCTCAGGCAGTGATCACAGAAGAGATGGATGTGAGACAGACGAGCAAAAGCAACTCCATTTTTCAGCTGCTGAAATACCTGCCTCCTTCCCCCTCCCATCTCAGAAAGTCCCAGTCGTGATTGATTTTAGAATGGACTCTCATGTACCCAGGTCTGGACCTGCAATTAGTTTAGACTATTCTTCCATATAGTGTTTGCTTTAATATTGTCCCTTTTGTGGTTGCAGTCTGAATGGTGTCGTTAATCTTGTGATGGTAACCAGGATGTGGTAGTCAATTTCGGCATTGTTTCTCTTATGATCAGGAATGTACCTTGTAAGGCAGGCTTGCTCTTCTCCAGGTTACCAGAATGTTATAATTAATGGTGTACCCTGGAACACTCCTTAACCCTAAAGAGTAATAGCATTAATTTTGCTTTCTGCTTCTGTCCACACTTGCTTAAGTCTTAGACAAAGGATAAATGAGTTTTTTGCCTTTAAAGATAAACTTAAATGTGGACTTGGGACTGCAATCGCTTAAAGAATTGCTTTTAGATTCTAGCAGTCCAGTTATAACCAAATAAAGACTCTTCTAAATGATCAAGACGTTATAGTGGCTGTCATTTATTTGACCCCAAAACAGGTGCTATAGCAAAGTGTGGCGTACAAATCAAATGGTGCCCAGCTATCAGAAAGAATAAGTTCTGCGGTCTTAGAGGCTTGTCTTGGAAGCCATCTAAATAAAATGTCACCTAATGCCACAGGGAAGAAGCACATCAGCCAGGATGATCAAAGGATCATTAACCAAAAAAATCCAAGATCAGAAGGAAATGCTGTATTAGAGCTTAAATTCTGAGCACTTAGTTTGCAGAAGGCTAAGGATGACAGTGAAAGCCCAAAGTCCATTTGCAGACACACACACACACACACACACACACACACACACACACAGGGACTAAGCCTCCATTAAGCCCCCTTCAGTCCATGGGCCATGGATGTGGATAGGCTAGTCCCCAGACAGAGTACAGTGGAAAGTGGATCTAGTTAGGTTAAAATTTAACATATTCCCATTCAGTTATTTTTCCTTTTGACCCATTTTTGCTTGCTCTACGTTTAATTGATAACTCTCTGCTATCTTTTGAGGGAGTCCTGGTGGCAGTAAGTTTGACTTTGTTAGAAAATAAGCTTCTGTTTATTAAATCCATCCAAGTGTGGTATTTCTGTTACAGCAACACTAGGTAATTAAGACAAGAGAGTTGGGGGATTTGGGCCCTCAGGGATTGGGTAAGAGGAGAGTGGATCAAAAGCCCAGGTGATGGTCCCCAGGTCAGACTAAATAGCACATACAGGAATTGGGGGTGGGGTGGGGGTATCACTTACATGTAGCCATTCTCATATTCGGTTCCATCCACCCACTTCCAGGAGTTGTTGACATTGCTAAGTCCTATCCAGGTATCAAAAGGGTTTATGTGTTGTTGAAGGAATCTCTGGGAAAACAGACCAGAGAGAAGTTTCTAATAATTTCCACCCTCAACCTTAACCTTGATCCATCTCAAGCTAAACCAGTAACATCCAACATGACTAGTTTTCCTTGCTTTTCTTTCATAGCCATAACTATTGTTTGGTGAGCATTTACTAGGGCTGGATTAGTCATCGTGTTCTTGCTATTCCACCTTTCTCCTTCCCCTCTTCATTCTGGGTGATTTCCTCAAATCCCTCTTCTGTACCTCAGACTTGGTTTTTTTCTACTGAGTTGAGAATTTATTTAAAATAGAGATACAATTTTCCCTTTCATTTCTTTCCTTATCATTCTGTTGTCTTCTATGATATTTTCTTTGAAATACTGTTATTCTTCTCTTAATCCGTGCATATTGAAAACAATTACATTTAGAATTAGCCAGCTGGATTCGGTTTAGATTGTCTTAATTTTGTTAGCAACATCCAAAGCATCATAGTCAGAAGCCAGTCCAACACACACACGTATATATATCTTCCCCCAGTGGGCCCAATCAAGGTGGTTAATCTTAGCTATGTCAATGTCAGGGAGCTTCTTCACAGCCAGTTTCATCTGCTGCTTATTGATCTTGTTATCCACAACGAACACATGTGTTGTAACCTTGGATCCCCTTCATGGCCAAATTAGTGACCAGGGAGAATTTGATGGTGGTATAGTGATCGGCTTGTTTCTCCTGGTACTGCTCTTCTCGGGAGATTTGGCCTTTCTTCAGTCACAGCATTTTAGGTGGTTGGGAAGTAGATTATTAGCATTTCCTTCTCTTTCTCCTCCGCCTCCTCCGCCTCCTGCACTCCTGCTGCTGCTGCTCGCTGTTGTGAACGTCTTTCAGCATTGCCTTCTCGGCTGTCATTGCTTCTGCCTTGACTTTGCTTGTGGAAGGGCAGGGTTTTCTTCTTCACTATGGGTGCCACCGTCATTTAAAGAGAAGGCTCCTCTTTAATGGTTTTGGAGGAGGTAAAGAGGGTGTTCTCCAATATCCCTGTTTCCTTTTCCAAATTGGAGCTTTGCTCTCTCTTTTGGGTACTGTATTTCTTCCCTCCTCTGCCTTCTTTCTCCTTCTTTCTCTCTTACTTTAAAAAAGGAATTCCAATGCTGATTTTGCTCCCTGCTGCTTTTATGAATGGGTACAATTCTTGGGTGTGAATAGGTGGGGTGGATCTTTTGGACTGCATGTTCGGGTCATGATTCGATATGTCACCTTTGTTTTCGGGCGTGAAAGGCTGGTATTGAGGGCTTCTTTTCTCCTATCCAGGAGCCCCAGTGGAGCAGTGGTTATGTGGAAAGAGCGACAGTCTCAGGGACCCACCAACACCATTTTACCGTGTCCTGGAGGTCCGGGTGACTCAGCATCAACCGGATGGCAGTGAGTTTGGTTTGGGTTTTATTCTTCTAATCAGTTGTTCAGCTTCTGCTGTTGGAAGAGGGGTTCCTGGTAATGGTAGCAGCAAATAAAATGCCTTGACTCCATTCACATTCTTTCCAACTCGATGCCTCTGAATTTGGGGAGCATCCTTACCAGCCTTTGAGGGGTACTCCGACATGCATAGCTCACTGTCTTTTTGCAGGGTCTTCAATTCCGAGTGCTACAGTTAAAGTTGGGAGGAAGTTGTGTCAGTCTGCTTCCATAAAGATTTATGGCCTGGCCATCTGTGGACAATTGGACATGCCCTCACAGAAGGGTCACAAGGAAGAGACGAGTCGGTCAGGGTGCAGTATAGCAGTGATGAAACATACAACTTTCCTCGAGTTCGTTAATGCTTCCTCCAGTCCCCCACACCCACTGTCATGCCCCCAATTCTACCTTACAAATCCAGCTAGACCAGAGGATGTACACTGGTACAGATAAGAACTGGAAACACAGGGAATCCAGGCCACATAACCCCCTCAGGACCAATAATGAGAGTAGTGATACCAGGAGGGAAAGGGGAAGGTGGGGGAAGAAAGGGAGAACCGATCACAAGGATATACATATAACCTCCTCCTTGGGGGACAGACAACAGAAAAGTGTGTGAAGGGAGACATCAGACAGTGTAAGACATGAAAAAGTAATGCTAATTTATAAATTATCAAGGGTACATGAGAGGGGGGGGGGAAGAGGAGCTGATACCAAGGGCTCTAGTAGAAAAAAAATGTTTTGAAAATGATGATGGCAACATATGTACACATGTGCTTGCCATACAATGGATGGATGGATGGATTGTGATAAGAGCTGTACGAGCCCCCAATAAAATGATTTTTTTTTAAAGGTGTGTGACCTTGGACACCCTTTGGCCAGCTCTACTCTCTCCCAAGGAGTTGCTGGGAATCAGAATCGACTCTCTGGCAATGGATGAGAGATGCAAGGGTAAGCTGTTCTCAGTTGCACCTCTAGGGCAGGGGTGGGGAACCTCTAACCCACAGGCCTTATACCAGCTAACCATACCATAATGCCTCACCAAGGAGAAGCAGCTCGCGTCATCGACTGGAGGTGAGTTAAATATTAGACCAGCATGGCCCATGAATGATATTCTGAATATCTAAATGGTCCTTGGCAGGAAATAGGTTCCCAGCCCCTGCCCTAGGGGATGAGAACAGAATTAGACAATTTCTCTCCACCTGCTGTGGGAAATCCTTAACGTGCTGGCAAAGGGAAGTGTCGGGTGCACACGTCGATTAATCCATCCTGCTGTTTCCTCCACACAACTGGGCAATTACTGCTTTCCCAAACCATGGGGCTCACGTCCCAGAAATAGGCATGACCGTAAGAGAAAACCGCGTGGCTGGGCTCTTCAAGGTGAAGGTGCAGGTGGGTCCTGGAGATGCTCAGAGACTACTTCTGTCTCAGCCCAGGCCAGCCACGGGAGCAGCCAGGGGTCTCTCCTGTTTCAGGGCAAAGAAGAGTGAAGAAAAAACAGACTCCTGGAAGCAGCTCACCCCAGGAACTCCTGGACCCCACGAAGCCAAGCCCCCCTGTTGCAATTGCCTTCATTCTCCTTCCAGTTAACAGGGCAGATGGCCCCCCGCTGATCTCCTGCGCTTCCCAAGCACCTCCACTGGCCTGTGGGGAGGTGAAGGCGCCCTGGTGAGGTCGTGAGTGACCAGTTGGCCTGCTAACCCCAGGGGCAGACATTCAAGCCCACCAGATGCTCCACAGGAGAAAGAGGAGGCTTTTATCCTGCTGTAAAGACTGACAGCCTCAAAATCCCACACAGGCAGTTTGACTCTGTGTGTGTGTGTGTGTGTGTGTGTGTGTGTGTGTGTGTTCACTATGAGTCAGAATTGACTCGAAAACAGTGAGTTGGGTTTTTTGGTTTTTCTTTTTTTCTTTTTGGAAAGGCTTGGTCCCTGAGTGGCACAAGTAGTTTGCCACGGGCTATTAACCTAAAGGTTGGCAGTTGTGCCAAGCCAGAAGCACCCCAGCAGAAAGGCCCTGTGCTCTGCATCTGTCAAGGTGACAGCCGAGCCAACCTGGTGGAGCCCTTCTGCTCCACCACACGGGGGTCTCCATGAATGAGAGTCCCCTCGAGCGCAGGGAGTCCAGTCGGGGGTGTGATTGGTAAGGAAATGGACTCACCTGCTCGTCCCTGGAGTTGACGACAACCAGGTGGGCATCCTCCAGCGTGCAGTACAAGGTGGCAGCGGTCCAGCTCGCTCCAGTCTGAGAGAACCAATAGCAATTGCCTTCATGCTCCTTCCAGTTAACAGGGCAGCACTCTGTACCTGACGGCAAGGGACAGAGGACGATGAGATCCCATGGAGGCAAGAGGAAGGACAACACGGGGCATCCCCACTGACTCCCGCTTCCCTGCGTCCTACCATTGCTTAGAAGGTACTCGGCCTGACATTTCAGGATGCGCAGGTCAGCTGGGAAGTGCTTCAAGTGAAGTTGCACACTGGCATGATCTAGGACAGATGAACAGGAGCATTGTGGACAGAGACAGTCTGGGCTCCCACCAACCGGCACCAGGCCCAGGAGCCCTGATTTGGGCTGCGGACACATAGTAGCAGCCAGGGAGGGATAGCGCACCTGATTTCAGGTCCCGGCTGTGATTCTCCAGCTTTGTTGCCATCAAGGTCACCGTGTCACTGACATTGCTTCCTGAACGAGAAAAGCGACATCTTTTCCTCTCGATTCTTCTTCCTTCATACCCCTCCAACCTCACTGCCACCGGGGCACAAGCTCTAGCCGCCAGCGTCTTTTCCTGGGACCGCTGGAGACTCCACGCCTGGCTTTCCTGACCTCATCCGTTCTCTCGACACAGCCAGCGAGGTTGCTCTGAAGCATAGACCGAATAATGGGTCTACTCCCTGGCTTAAGACCCCCCAAGGGCTCCTCCGCATCTTCTCAGTTCTCAAACTCACGCCTCACTTACGGAGCCTGGCTTTGACACGACCTGGCCCACCTCACTCGTAATCAGCTGCGGCCGCACTGGGATGGACAGCTCACAGCACGAGCCGTGCTTTGTTTTGTTTTCTTTTGCAACCCACTGGCTGGCATAGATTCTGTTCTCTCTGCCTGGGGCTTCCTTGGCACCTATCCAACTCCTGCTCAACCTCGAAGGCAGCGGTTCTCAACCTATGGGTCTCGACCCCTTTGGCGGTCAAACGACCCTTTCACGGGGGTTGCCTGATTCATCACAGTAGCAAAATGACAGTGATGATGTAGCAATGAAAATAATTTTATGGTTAGGGTGGGGTCACCACCACAGGAGGAACTGTACGAAAGGGCCGGCGGTGTGAGGAAGGTGGAGAACCACTGCTCTAAGGCATCTCGACTCAGGCCTTAGCATTTCTGGGGCACTTTGCCCTGTGTCTCAGGCTGGGTTCTCTGCTCTCCTCCGCACCTCCAGTACTCTGGACCCCTCCGTTGCAGACTCTGGACCAGGCATCTGCCCTGTGCCCCAGATCTGTGTGAATTAACAAGCAACCCGCCCGCCTTCCCAACCCTCCGGGTGAAGGGCCCACTCACCATGAGAGGTGAGACTCTGGATCTCCCCAGAGACACTCGATGAGAAGTTGCTGAAAGCTTCTTTCAGGAGCTGTAGCTCTGTTTGCAGCTGTGTGCCTTGTCAAGAGACCACGGGAATAGGACAAGGCGGAGGGGCGTGGATCCCTGTGGCAGCATCACCACTGTCTAGGCAACCATTCCGCCACAGCCTATCTTTTCCTTCATCACTGTTGTTCGCTGCCTCGGAGTCACCCCTCAACTCACGGTGGCCTCCTCCACCACGGAATGCCACTGTCGTGCTCCATCGGGGGTTCGGTCACCGAGAGAAAGTGACCGGCTTTCAGAAAGAGATCACCAGGCCTTTCTTCCTAGTCCATCTTAGTCTGTAAGCTCCACTGAAACCTCGTCAGGAGCAGAGTAGCCTACAAGCCTCCATCCTGGGGATGGATGAGTCGTGGCTGCAGATCTGGCGCATTAGCTAGGACGCACACCAGGACTCCTTCACAGAAGACGAGAACTCTACCACTGAGTCAACAACCCTGCTGCTTCCTGCATCCTGAAGCCCGTAGGCTCCCCATCACTTACCCCCATCTTGGTTCCCACAACTGCTTCATGACCACCCTCATCACTGCCCTTGTTGCTTCTCTGTCCATTGCCCTCAAGCCCTGCCCACTCCTTGTCCTCCACTCCCTTAGTCCTGCAAACATCATTGCCCACGCACCGCCCCTGACCGCCTCCTTCTTTCCCTATCACCATGCTCACTGCTCTTCACACGGGTTCCTGACGGCCTCCACTGTCATACTCACTTTGAGACGTAGTCACACAGGTGATCACCAGCAGCAGGGCGTTGAAGCCCAGAGTGAGCACACTGAGGCGGGGCCAGGAGCAGAGACGCTGCAGAAAGGGCTTCGGAGGAGGCATCGCTGTGAGAGAAGAGTTGGCAAGAGGAGGGGAGAATGTCTGATGGGCATGGGAAATAGAGAGTGAGGTCGATGGAAGCAGAAACGGAAGAGAAGCGCGACCTGGGCTGAGGGGAGGGACACTCAGTGGTGGAGATTCAGTGGGCTTGACCGCAAACATTTAGGCTTTGCACACGAATACCTGCCCAGACACCTCTGCAGGCACACATAGTTATTAACATGAACACATCCAAACGTGCCCTGCCCCTTTACAGGTGTACACAACGTGTACATATGCAC
This sequence comes from Echinops telfairi, assembly GCF_000313985.2. Taxonomy (NCBI): domain Eukaryota; kingdom Metazoa; phylum Chordata; class Mammalia; order Afrosoricida; family Tenrecidae; genus Echinops; species Echinops telfairi. The sequence goes on along the minus strand of NW_022105908.1, from coordinate 20,625,046 downwards.
GCGGACACACAATGTCCATGAAATTCCACTCTTGAAGTTGGAAGACAGGAACATGCAGAGATGGCTGGGGGGACAGACCTGGCCAATCTGGTCACAAGTCCTGAGAAAGGGGGTCTATGATTGGGTGTCCCTTTCTGTCCAACCAGTGGGAGGGGCTACACATCACCTCTGACCTTCTTGGCCCCTGCTGTGCTGGTCTTTGACATGAATCCCTGGATGCTGGGCCCTGTGTTCCTCTTGGACTCCGCATTGGGCCATTCAAACAAGTCTAGGGCTGAAATTACGCCTATCCCTCAAAGTCTAGGTCATTTCCCCATGGACCACTCCCCAAAGGCTACGCCGTAGATTCCATCCCTCTTCATCTCCCACCACTCAGCCGCTCCTCTCCCCATCTCTCTGGGCCATTGCTGCCTTAGCAACCCTAGTTCCATTGTAAACTCTTTCCCTGTAGCTCTCCACCATCACACATCCCCCCCTTTCACAAAGTGAACCTGGACCAAATACACACAACCACTCACACACATTGGTACACATTCTTACACATACTTTCCCTACTATCTCATAAAACACACACACACATTCTCGTGTTCTCACATTTGTCCACACATATTCCTCGCTCACACTCATACCTGCATGAACACACACATTCTCTCATGCACACCTGCACATACTTACTGTTGTACAGATTCATGCTCTCTCTTTCTCATCCACATACCTCAACACACACTTAGGCCCACATAGTCACACACACAGCTGTCTCACCCGTCCTGCTGTCCCTCCAGCCCAGGAGGAGGGACTGTGCTTCTGGCCCCAAGACCTTGCATGACTACCACCCAACTACAGACTAAACACCTCCTCTTCTTCACCTCAAATCGTGATTCTGTGATTGCTCTCCTTCCTCAACACCATCACACCGAGGCGCCCCATAGTCTTGTCAATGTGAGGCAGAAATCCCAAATCCTCTCCTCAGTTTGTCTCCTGCCAGCATCCTTATTGGACATGTTCTGAAAACTGCCATGCATAACCTTGGCCTCTTCGCCCCTCATTGACTATCACCCGCCTCCACTTCAGTCCCACTTGGGACCTCATCTTGGCCCTGTAGGCCACACCTCAGATGCCCTGACTGCCAACTCTAATGGCTCTGCCACTGCTCACAATCTTCTCCACTCAAACAAGACTCTGTGATTGAGGGTCCGGCTGCTCTCCTCAGTTCATTTAGTGGACCCTTGTCCACTGCCCAGCCTAATCTATGAACTGGGTCAGCCCAGAAACATAGTTCATTGTTTCTGCCCTAGCACTGACAGCTCACAAGTGTATTCCAGCTCACCACCAGCTAATTCTGAAACCAGGCACAAATCATTCAATTTCTTAGCGTCTCCATGATCTCATGGTTAAAATAAAATAAGAGTACTTATCTCAAGGAATTAATGAAAATCAAAGGAAGGGTATAAAGGTATAAATATAGGTATGTACATATGTAAATATATTAATATATAATAATAGGGACATAGATCTATGTACATATATGTTAAATATTAAGGTAGCAGATGGACACTGGGCCTCTACTCAATTATTCTCTCAATGCAAGAACACTTTGTTCTAACAATCTAGAATTCTGTGATGCTCACCTTCCCGACACAATCACTGAAGACAAAATAGGTGCATAGGCAAATGTGGTAAAGAAAGCTGATGGTGCCCAGCTACCAAAAGATATAGCGTCTGGCATCTTAAAAGATTGAAGGTACACAAGCGACCATCTAGCTGAGAAGCAACAAAACCCACATAGAAGAAGCACACCAGCCTGTGTGATCAACAGGTGTTGATGAGATCGGGTAGATCCAGAACAAACAGTCATATCGATGTGAATGGGGGTGGGAGTGGGTGGAGATCCAAAGCCCAACTGTAGAAAATTGGGTTCCCTCACAGAAGAGTCTCAAGGAAGAGGCGAGCCAGCCAGAGTGTAGTATAGCACTGAAGAAACATACAACATTCCTCTAGTTTTTAATGCTTCCTCCCCCTCCCCACCCCACTATCATGACCCCAATTCTACCTTACAAATCCGGCTAGACCAGAACATGTACATGGGTACCGATAAGAGCTCTCAATACAGAGAATCCAGGACAGATAAACCCTTCAAGAACAACAGTGGGAGCAAGGTTACCATGAGGGTAGGGGGAGAGAGGTGGAATCGATCACAGTGATTGACATATAACTGCTCCCCACCAAAAGGGGGACGAACAACCAAAAAGTGGGTGAAGGGAGACAGCGGTCAGTGTAAGATATGAAAATAATAAAAATGTATACATTATCAAGGGTTCATGAGGAGGAAGGGTGGGGGAGGGAGTAAAAAAATGAGGAGCTGATACCAAGGGCTCAATTAGAAAGAAAAGAATAATGGCAACATATGTACAGGTGTGCTTGACACAATGGATGTATGGATTGTGATAAGAACAGTAAGATCCCCCAATAAAATGATTGGGGAAAAAAGAGTACTTATTTCATCAGTTGTTCTAAGAACTAAATGAATTACATATACACATATAAAGTGCTGCTTAAATAAGTTGGGAAGTAAAAGGAAGGGTCTATCTCAGAGAAACAGGGACCAGACTTGCCTTCTACCAAAAAACGACCCCCCACCCCACCCCAAAGTAATAGACAATCATAAAAACCAACCATTGTCAAGCTATTGGACATCAGTCAACAGAGAACAATGGAATGATTTCTGAGCGCTGGGAAACAAGTGAGCCCTGTGGTTGCCCCAACGTCCAACCTGGAGGTTTTCATACATTCAGGGAAAAGGGGCCTCCCTGGGTTGGGAGACAAAGCTGAGAGACAGGAAAGACCAATAGAGCTAGAGGTCACAGGACAGAGCACAAGCAAGCAAACACTGCCCAGAGAGAGAAACTTAGAGATCTGCAGAGTTTTCCTTTAACAATTAGCTGCATCATTTGTATTGCATATAAAGAAATCATCTATGGCCAAGAAAAAAAATATGAAAAGATTAGGGAACAGTGCCTGACAATCATACAAAGGCAAGAATAGTGCCAATTCCCACCAGCCAGATAGAAAACCTCAAAATTCTCAGAGTCTTGGGTAAAGTATCTCAAGGAGGTCTTTCTTCAGTTCCAAAGTAAAATTATCCCTGTACTGAGCACTTTCCAAACCACATGACAAATCATAAACAAGGACCCAAAAGGATCCATCAGTGTTCAAGCAACATAACTGCATCCGAAAAGAAAACTCAAGAATATTTGGAAGAATGGAGGGGAAAAAAATGTCTGTGAATCAACAGAATGCCATACACAATGTCTAGCACCACTCAAAGATCACCAGGCACACAAAGAAACAGGAAAATGCAACCCATGGAGGAAGATTTACAAAATCAATCAAGATGGATTCAGAATTGACAAAAATGTTATGATTAGAAGATAAGGCCAACCAATCCAGAGAAGACCACATGGTCGGCCCCACTATGAGACACCACACCCCTCACTGACCCATAGCCCTACAGGGGACAACACGGAAGACACAGTGTGGGGATTGTGCCCAATCTGATCCCACCACACCGAGGAAAACACTAAGGGCGTGCAACAGAACAACAAGGGGAACAGAGCAATGAAGTCCCCAGGGAATACCAAAAATAGACTTGGAAAAATAGACTTTGGGGCCAGGGCTTGGCACCCCATCAGACTCGACTGGCAAACACTCCTAAAAGGCCAGCAATCAGTCCTTGCACTAACTACAGACCTTTCTTCTTTGAGTTGTTTGTTTTGCTGGGGTTTTTTGTCTTTGTTTTTTTGTTGTTGTTTTGTTTTCTTTTGGTGGTTTATTTTGCTCTGTCTTGTTTTTGTGCATGTTATTATCTCTGCA
>NW_022105908.1:20617732-20619145 GCF_000313985.2 Echinops telfairi | reverse complement strand
CTTTACACAATTGATGTATGTATGGATTGTGATAAGAGTTGTATGAGCCCCTAATAAAATGATTTAAAAAAAATAATAAAATAAAAAGATAAGGCATCAAAACAAAGAGTACCCCTATGTTCAATATGCTCAAAAAGGCAAATCGAACACAATTAGGGGTCTCAACTCGCCAGAAAGAAGATAACCAAAAACTCGAGGAAGACAAGTCTGCAAGAGCCACAATCTCACATGTCCAGAGACCAGAGGGTTCTCCATGACCCCCAGGAAACACTGTGGCCGGGGCCACAGTATATGGTTCAAGGTTGAGTGGGAGAAAAATATAAAGCAAACTCAAATTTTTTCATTAAAAATAAAGCCAGACAAATGAGAAGATGCAGAACAGAAGACTGTCAGAGACTGTCACTCTGAGACGTGATTTAAATGTAGATCAGGGCTTTTCCCTAAGACCCCCTGTTACCCACATAGTAAAGTGGCACACAAAATAGAACCTGGCCCTACTAAAAAATGATCAATAGGAGACCAAAATGTCACCGTTTTCTCAAAAGTCAAAATGAGAAGATACGGGGGAGGGAAACTAGAGATCTAGAAACGGAACAAACTGAACCCCATCGAAGAGGTTTGCACACCGTGATGCATGTCCCTAATGTCCCTGGAGAAATCCTCTGAGAATTGTCAACTGAGAACCTAACTGACTGTGTCAACTTTCACCAAAATTCAAATTTGTGAAAGTTCAGTAGACATGGAAGATGGGATTAAAAAGCACCGAATGAGAGGTCTAGACGTAAGCAGTACAGTGGCTCCATGAAAACGCACTGGGTAAGCAGAATAGCAAACTAGACCTCGATGTGGAAAGAGTAGTGAATCAAAGACACCACATAGTGTCTTGCATAACATATAACATGAAGAAGCACTGAGAGAAAAAGAGCCCTAAAATGGAGAGATCATTCGCGAGCTGTGGACTTGCTGGCATCCCCAAAGGAAAGAGGGAAAGTGAAGCAGCTTTGAAGAGGAATCACCCAGAGATTTCCAAATGTGATGGCAACGACAAATGGGTAAAGTGCTAGGAGATCAGAACATGATCCCAAGTTGATAAGTTCAGCCAGTGTGCTGATGGAGTCCCCTGGGTAGCACAAACCAATTCAGTGCATAGCTGCTAACTGAAAGATCTGCGGTTCGAGTCCACTCAGGGGTGTCTCACAGGAAAGGATTGTGGAGCTATTAAAAAAAAGGAAAGAAACCCAGTCCCTGAAAACCCTGTGGAGCACACACATTCACACACACACACACACACACACACACACACACACACACACACACAGCCACCACAAGGCAGAGTCAACTCGACCTCAACCGGTTTCCTGGTTTAACATGGCTTAACAGGATGGCGGCTCTCTCCCAGCCACGGAGGCTGAC
>NW_022105908.1:20610951-20616926 GCF_000313985.2 Echinops telfairi | reverse complement strand
GAGGAGAGGAGAGGAGAGGAGAGGAGAGGAGAGGAGAGGAGAGGAGAGGAAAAGCCCTACCAGTAGGATTGCCCGACCTTCCTGCCCTCTCCAGCTCCCACCCTCACCACCAGCAGCACTAGCCCTGCCTCTGTCTGCCAACTTCTGCCTGGCTCAGGCTAACCAGTCCCCTCTCTCTGACCTCCGGGTCCAAACCCTTCTTGTCTCCACAGAACCCTGTTCCATTCCCAACACCCACACCCCTTCCCCTCCTGCACCACCTGCCATTCTGTGGGCTCCTGCCCTTCCCTCTAGAATCAAGTGAGCGCCTCTCACCTTGAAACCTTTGCCCTGACACTTGGGCCTGCAGTCAAGAGTTGTTCTAGAAAAGAGGGGTGGGGTGGGGGAGTTGCCGAGACAGGTCCAAGAATCTTCCAGGCTCCTCTCCATATTCATTCACGCACACCTCCCCCAACACTACCCCCCACCCGAAGTCTTGTGTAACCTGTATTCCTTGTGCACACAGCCCCATAGACACATGGGAGAAAGAAGAAAGGAAACTGTCTTTAGCTTGTTAATCTCACGCCCCCAAGCGCACACCACTCTGAGGTCTCTGGAGCGGACAGGAAGGTGAGGGAAGCAAAGGCCCCGTGCCCCTCACACCCCTCCCTGTTGTGCAGTCCCTGTGGTCAAGACCTCAGAGACTAGAGCCGCGTCAGGAGCTGGGGCAGAGGTGGCACACGGCCTCAGACCCTGGACACTGACCTTTGCAAAACGGATCTTCTCTCTGGGGATTCTGCCCTCGAAGACCTGGTTCCTCATCTTTACCCAGCTGGTGGTCATTTTCCTCGGGGGCCAGCTGCTGGATGTCTTGAAAGTCCTTCTCCATGACGCGCTCCGGACAGGAGCTGGCGCGGGCGCGGTGCTGGGTCGAGGGGCGCTGAGGCTGCTCTTGGGGCTGGAGCTGGTAGCAGCTGGCAGTGGAGTCAAGTCTAGGCAGAGGTGGTGGCTTTGATTTAGATAGGAGTTTGGAGGGGAAGTTGAGACGGAGGTTTGAAATACAGCTGGGGTCTACTCCCCTCTCCGGAGATTGGGGTGGGGGGGTGGGGGGCTTGAGTCTTCTGCCTTTACTCTCATGAGCCAAACCAACCATATCTTCCCATTCACCCTCACTGCCCCTGAACCAGGCTCTCCTTAATCGCTAGTATCTTCAGCCCCACCTGCCTCCCCACTTTGGGTTACCTGCTACCGCTGTGGAGCTCTGACTCTTGGATCCCTGCGGCAGGCAGCCCAGGCTCTGTGGTGAGGCGGGGGTGGGGTGTCAAAGGCCTGGAGGAGGTGGTGTTAGACAAGAGAGGGAAGGAGGTGGCTGGCCCATGTTGGGCAGTGAGCCCAGCCTGTGTGTCCCAGGGTTTCTCACCTTGCGTTTTCTGCCCCCGGGACTTTGGACAGTAAACAAAAGTGAATCAATAGGATTCAGGCAAAGAGTACTGGGGGGAGAGAAGGGGCCATCTCAGAGACTTTCTGTCACCACGCTTGCATTGCTTAATTGATGGAACCAGGTTGGGGTGGGGGGGCAGGGTATAGTTTGCTCTTTCCCCTCTGCCTTACTCCCACCCCACCCTCAACTCCCGCCTCTGAATTTTCCCAGAATCATCAGTGTCTCCAAACACCCCTACCAGGATCAGAGGGACCATTAACAGAAACTCTTAGCCCCCTGCTCAAAAACTCTCTCTCCCTCCCTCCCACCCTTATAACGCGAACCCATCTGTGGGTTCTGTCTTTGCTTATTCTGCCTACATGAGACTGTACAGCATCTGTTTGTCACAACTGACTTTAACCTAACTGCACTGCCAATGCATTCTGCATGATAGCAAGGTGATTCACATCCTGGTCCACAGCACCATTAGTTCTTGTTCATATGCTACCCTGTTTCCCCGAAAGTAAGACATCCTCCAAAAATAAGACCTACTTACAGTTTCGCCTCTCGCTGAAATATAAGGCATCCCCCCGAAAATAAGACCTCCCCCAAAATAAGCCCCCCTGAAGCTACCATAACTCTGGACTTTGGAATGTAGCGGGGGGCAACGCCGCACAGTTCACTGTTGGCCGCAGCGCAGCCTGAGCAGACAGGATGTGTGAGGTCTCTTTTAATAAAACAATAAATATGTACCATATTCTTCTTTATGGAAAACTAAGACATCCCCTGAAATAAGACCTAACGCATCTTTGGGAGCAAAAATTAATATGACACTGTCTTATTTTGGGGCAAACAGGGTACCTCTTGAGATGGTGGAATGTCAACGAGTTCTTTTTGGTACAGTGACTATTTTTTTTCCATCTTCTTTTAATGCTTCCTGCATCATTCAATATTTTGCCCATAGAATATTTCAGTCTTAAAAAAAAAGAATATTTCAGTATTACAGCTCCAGACTTGAATTTGTTCTTCAGTTCTTTCCATTCAAGATATGCTATGTGGGTTCATCCTTTCTCGGTTTTCTAGCTGTAGGGCTGTACACATTTCATTATAATATTTTACACACTCTTCTTGAGCTGCCCTTTGAATTTTTCTGTCCAAATGTTTGACTTCATCCTTTCCTCCATTTGCCTTAGCTATGAATAAGAGCAAATTTAAAAGTCTCTTCTGACATCCACTTTGATTTTGTCTCTCTTTCCTATCTTTTCAATGACCTTTAACCTTCTTCATGAATTATATTTTTTATATCATTCCACAGCTCATCAGCTCTTTAAGAACAGCAAATCTGTTCTTGAAATTCAGATAGCATAGACTCAAGGTGATATTCTTTGCTCTTGTGAACTTGTTTCACTTACTTCTGTGCTGTCCTCTGAAGTGAGTTCTTCTGCAGGGAGGGGGATGCTGCCCACATAGTTGGGATTTGGGCTGGCCCCTGCCTATACTGGATTTCATATATAGCAAATCTCACAATAAACAACCTAACAAAAATCCTAACAAAATATAACAGAGAAAGACTTCAATCAAAAGGAAAATTGAAAATATTAAAAATGAGAATCAATTTCAAATGAGTCAAAAGCAACATCAAATGATAAGGTGTTAAATTTTATTTATTTATTTTTAAAAATCATTTTATTGGGGTTCTTACAGTTCTTATAACAATCCATACATCAATTGTATCAAGTATAATTGTACATATGTTGCCATCATCATTTTCTAAACATTTACTTTCTATTTGAACCCTTGGTATCAGCTCCTCTTTTTCCCCTCCTCCTCCCACCTCCAACCCTCTAGACCCCTTGATAAATTATGAATTATTATTATTATTATATCTTACACCTACCACTGTCTCCCTTCATGTTTCTCTTGTTCATCCCTCTCAGAGGTGGGGGGGGGGTAGTTATTTATCAATCATTGCAATCAGTTCCTCCTCCCTCTCCTCCTTCCCCACACCTTTCACCTACCCTCCTGGTATCGCTACTCCCTGAGCGAGTTCCTGAGGAGCTTATCTGACCTGGATTCAGTGTGTTGTGATCTCTTATCTGTACTAGTGTACATGCTTCAGTCTAACCAGAACTGAAAGGTAGGACTGGGGTCATGATAGTGGGGGGTGAGGAAGCCTGAAGGAAGTAGAGGAATATTGTGTGTTTCATCAGTGCTATACTGTGCCCTGGTTGACTCATCCCTTCCTTGTAACCCTTCTGTAAGGGGATGTCCTATTGTCTACAGATGGGTTTTGGATCTCTGCTCTGACTTCCCTCATTCTCACCAATATGTTTTTGTTGTTGTTTTGGGTCTTCTGATACCTGTTACTTGATCCCATCGACACCTCATGACCACACAGGCTGGTGTGCATCTTCCATATGGGCTCGTTGCTTCTCTGCTAAATGGCGGCTTGTTTCTCTTCAAACCTTTAAGACTCCAGATGCTATGTCTTTTGATAGCCGGGCACCATCAGCTTACTTCACCACATTTGCTTATGCATTCATTTTGTCTTCAGCTATTGTGTTGGGAGGGTGAGCATCACAAAATGCCAGGTTGTGAGAACAAAGTATTCTTGCATTGAGGGAGTGCTTGAGAAGAGGCCCAAAGTCCATCCACTTCCTCAATGTATTGCCATATAAATATATGTACATAGGCCAAAACCTCTATTTTTATGAATTAATATATTTATGTAAGTAAATATATTGTACACCTATGTTTATACCTCTCTCCATAGCTTTGCTTCCTAGATCTTTCATGTTTCCTTTTACCATCCTGCTGTCCCACCATCACACTCTCTCTTCTTCTGCCTCTTAGTAATTCCTCTCAGCTAGATTGCAGTTGCTTCAACACCACCCGGATCTCTATGTCCTCCTCATTGTTGCTTTCAATTCCCTAGTTGTTCCACTGTTTATGGAGTTGTTTGCTTACCACTCTTTCCCACCCCCGCCTCCTCCTCCCCAAAGTCCCTCCAGAACCGTCTGTCCCATTGCTCTCTCCTCAGGCTTGCTCCCCATGCCTATCTTACATAGGTAGGCAAACCAACAATAATAGAGACAAAACAAAAAGATTGAATAAAAAGTGGGGAAAAATAATAACTAGCAAAAACAAAAGAACAAGCATACATAATCCCACGTTTGTCCACTGACCTTAATGACTATCTCCCCACCAGTCCAGGGGAGTTCTGGGAACTACCCCTCCTAGCCTGAAGTCTATTTTGGGGGCTCCTCAGGGCCTTTGTCTTGGCTTTGCTCACATTGCTGATCTGTTATGTTCCTTTCTTGGCTTGCCCCACTGTGGGCGGGGGGTCATGTTGAATTCACTCCCCACCGTGTGTCCCCAGTATTGCCCTCTGTTATGGCATGCTCCAGAGAGGAGACATCATGTATCGAGCTGTTGTCCTCTCTGTGCCTTAGCAGTTCCATGCAGAGACGTCAGCCTCAGGGTGTGGTGTGCCAGTATAGGGTCTAGTCCCTCACTCTCTCTTTTCACTTCTTGGTTTGCTTCTGTGTGGGTGTGGCAGGCTAGCCCCTCTCCCCAGCCTGTAGGTTTAGTGTTGTCCTCTGTAGCACATACTTCTAGGGAGGGGGTCGGTTTGGCTCTGATTGAGGCCAGCTGTATAGACCTCTCTGTTTGTTCCATGTGGTTACATTGCCCTCAAGGTTTGGCGCTGTGGTGGGGTCTGTACTCACACTCCCATCTCTGTAGAGATATAAACAATACCCTCCAGCTAGCTGGGTTAGTACCCTAGTCCTCCAGTGTCATCATCTCCCTCTTTGTTTCCCCTTTCCTCCCTCGCCCCTTGTCCCTTCTTTGTGTTGGAATGACATGTACATCCTTGGGTCTATCCCCTGCCTGACTGCCTGTACCTCAACCAGTAGAGTGTGAGAAAAGCGGCTTTTCTTCTGTAACTACTGTGCTGATTATACTTACTTCAGTGGACTATGTTCTACTTGTCCTTTTGTGCTTGGCTGACTTCCCTTAGCATACTTTTCTCCAACTCTTCCCATGAGACGATGTACTTCATTCGATCATCAGTGCTTTTTAGGGATGTGTAGTAAGTACTCCATTGTGTGTATGTGCCAGAGTTTTCTAATCCACTCGTTTATTGATGGAAATTTAGGTTGTTTCCAATTCTTTGATTGTGAATTGTGCCACAATAAACATTGGCGCTCTGACAGTTGGTTGTGGTCTATTTCTTACCTCTTCTGGGTATATCCCCAGTAGAGGATTGCTGGATCATAACGTAACTCAATTTCCATTTGCTTTAAATATCACCAGATGGCTTTCCAAAGTGGCTTGTATGTATCTGCACGACCACCAGCAGTGGAGGAGAATTCCTATCTCACCACATCCCCTCCAACATTTGTTGCTCTCTGATTTTCTGATTTGGGCTTTCCTCTTAGGTGGTATCTCATAGCTTTGGGGGTTTTTTTATTTATTTAAAAAAAGTTCTTTAATTTTTTACTTAATTTCACATCTAAATTTTATATAATTTTAAAATGCACATATTGTACAATATATATAATTCTTTTTTTTT
>NW_022105908.1:20608407-20610138 GCF_000313985.2 Echinops telfairi | reverse complement strand
CCACATTTGCTTATGCACCCATTTGTCTTCAGTGAACCGTTCGACACCTTGTGATCACACAGGCTGATATGTTGTTCCATGTGGGCTTTATTGCTTCTGAGCTAGATGGCCGCTTGTTTACCTTCTTTTTCTGATGGCTAGTGATCGGGAGCATTTTTGCAAATGTTTATTGGCCATTCAGGTCTGCTCCCTAGTGAAACATTTGTTCAGGTCTTTGGCCCACTTCCTCACCAATGAACGGTTTTCTTCTTTTTGCAGGCTAGGAGAGTATTTTAGATTTTAGTAATAAGCTCTTTGTTGTGTCATTGAAAAAATCCTCTCCCAGTCTGTGGGCTCTCTTGTTACTCTCTTGGTGAAGTCTTTCGAAGAACATGGGTGTTTTATTCTTAGTAAATCCTACTTGTCGATTTTAGGTTCACCTGTGTGTGTACCATTCCCTATTGCTGTTAGTCTATGTATTCCATGAGGGTTGTCCCGATTCCTTCATTGATGGTCCTGGTAGTTTGGGGTTTTACTTCTAGGTCTGTGATCCACCTTGAGTTTGTTCTTGTACATGGGGTGAGGTAAACATCTTATTTCATTTTCCTACATGTGTGTTTCCACCATTGCTTGTTAAAGAGAGCATCCACCTCCCACTTGATGCTTTTGGGGCCCTTGTCAACGATCAGTTGTCTATAGGCTGATGGTTTTCTGTTCTTTTTTACGTTGGTCTGAGTATCTGTCATTATTCCAGTAACACGCTGTTTTGACCACTGTGGCTGTATAGTAAGTGTTAAAGTCAGATAAGGCGAGCCCTCTGACTTTGTCCTTCTTTTTGAGGAGTTCTCTGCTAATTCTGGCTTCTTCCCTCTCCATGTGAAATTGGTGATCAGTTTTCCCAATTCTTTGAAGAAGGTTGTTGGTATTTGAATCAGGAGGGCATAAAACTCATATGGTGCTTTGGATAAGATTAACATCTTTACTATATTGAGTCTTCAGATCCACAAGCATGGGATATTCTTCCCATTTGTGGAGGTTGCTTTTGGTTTCCTGTTATAGGCCTCTGTAGTTTTCCTTGTAAAAATCTTTTGTTTGTTTTTTTGGTTAGATATATCCCTAGATATTCTTCCATAGTCTTTTCCAGTGTATATAGTAAACCCATAGATACATTGTTTGTTGATCTTGTATCCTATCACTCTTCCATATTCCTTTATCTCTGCCAGTACACCTGATGTGAAGTCCTGCAAATAGCAATAGTTTCACCTTTGCCTCTCCCAAATGGATACCTTTAATGTCTTTCCGCTGCCTTATGTTGTTAGCTAGGACCTCCAGTACAATGTTGGATAGCAGTAGGGACAAGGGGTATCCTTGTCTGGTCTCCTTTTCAGTGGGATTGTTTTCATCTTTTCTCCATTGACTATTATGTTAGCTGTTGACTTATTGTAAATACCTGTATTAGCTTGAGGAATTTTCTTTCCATTCCTATCTTCTTGATTGTCTTAATTAGGAATGGGTATTGGATGTTGTCAAATGCTTTTTCTGCATCTATCGATATAAACATGTGATTTTTATCCTTTTTCTTATTAATGTGGAGAATAATATTGATGGACTTTTGGATGTTGAACCATCCCTGCATCCCTGGAATGAATCCCACCTGATCATGATGGATGATATGTTTTATATACTTTTTTTATTTTATTGGCCAATATTTTGTTGGGTTTTTTTGTTTTTGTTCTTGTTTTTAATTTTTTT
>NW_022105908.1:20601789-20606851 GCF_000313985.2 Echinops telfairi | reverse complement strand
AAAATAATAATTTATAAATTATCAAGGGTTCATGAGGGAGGGGGAGGAGGGGAGGGGGGAGGAAAATGAGGAGCTGATTCCAGGAGCCCAAGCAGAAAGTGAGAGTTTTGAGAATGATGAGGGCAACGAATATGTAAGTGTGCTTTACACAATTGATGTATGTATGGATTGTGATAAGAGTTGTATGAGCCCCAATAAAATGATTTTTTTTTAAAGATATAGCATCTGGGGTCATAAAGGCTTGAAGGTAAACAAGTGGGCATCTAGCTCAGAAGCAACAAAGCCCACATGGAAGAAGCATACCAGCTGGTGTGATCACAAGGTGTCGAAAAGATCAGGTATCAGGCATCATCAGAACAAAAAATCATATCATTATGAATGAGGCGGGGAGTGTGCAGTGGAGACCCAAAGCCCATTTGTAGGCCACTGGACATCCTTTTACACAAGGGTCTCGGGTAGGTAACGAGCCAGTCAGGGTGCGATGTAGCAATGATGAAAAATACAACTTTCTTCTAGTTCCTAAATGCTTCCTCCCCTCTCCCCATACTATTATGATCTCAATTCTACCATGCAAGTTTAGCTAGACCAGAGGATGTACACTGGTACAGATAGGAACTGGAAACACAGGGAATCCAGGGTGGATGATCCATTCAGGACCAGTGGTGTGAGTAGTGATACTAGGAGGGTAGAGGGAGGGTGGGTTGGAAAGGGGGAACCGATTACAAGGAACTATATGTGACCTCCTCCCTGGGGACAGATGACAAAAAAGAGGGTGAAGGGAGATGTCAGTCAGGGCAAGATATGACAAAATAATAATTTATAAATTATCAAGGGCTCATGAGGGAGGGAGGAGTGGGGAGGGAGGGGGAAAAATGAGGACCTGATACCAGGGGCTTAAGTGGAGAGCAAATATTTTGAGAATGATGAGGGCAATGAATCTACAAATGTGCTTTACACAATTGATGTATGTATGGATTGTGATAAGAGTTGTATGAGCCCCTAATAAAATGATTAATAAATAAATAAATAAATAAAATAGGGGTAACAACATTTGCAGTCACAGAAACCCTAAGAAGCAATTCTACTCTGTTCTATAACATCACTAGGAGTCAGAATGGAGTTGACGGCAGTGGGTGGCCCCGTCATTTGGCAAGACTTACGAAGACTATGGCTAGAAGAGCCATCTCAAGTCATTCATGGCACTGCAATGTTTAAAGGGTGTTTGTGAAAACATGATTTTGTAAATGTCAATCCGAGTTTTTTTTTCTTGTAAGTTCCTGGATCATCAGTACTTAAACTCTATGAGAAATCCCATTTACTGTAGGATCCCTGGTGGTGTAGTGGTTATGCACTGGGCTGTGAGCCACATGGGTCACAGTTCAAAATCACCAGCAGCTCCAAGGGAGGAAGACTGGGCTTTACTCCCATAAACAGTTACAGTCTCAGAAACCCACAGGGTTCACAATGAGTGAGCATTGACTCGAGTTCTTTGAGTTTGGTTTTTTGAGTTTTTTGGTAGTACTTGAGTAAATCCTCCAAGTACTGCCTGATTCTCTGACATTTTGCTCCTCCCATAAATGCTTTCATTTTAAGCTCTAGTTTACTCGTAAATAACTACAAAACTCAAAATTAACCAGAAGCATTATTACAATCATCCACTGTTGTTGAGGTAATTCCAATTCACAGTGACCTTATAGGACAGAGTAGAACTGCTCTCTGGGGTTTCTGAGCCTGTAAATCTTGATGAGAGCAGTCAGCTTCAATTTCCTTTCTCGGAGCAGCTGGTGAATTCAAACCACTGACGTTGTGGTGAGCAGGGCTACACAACCCACTGTGCTACGAGGACTGGCCTCACTCAAATGGCAAGAGAATTGACTTTTTTTTCCACCAGAAGCAGCTCTGAAGCTGTGTAAGTTTGCCTTTTCTGGCTAGAAAAGGATAGTCGATAGGAAAACCATTACATTGCGACAGACAAAAAAGATGGTGGGGTTATTTAATTTAAATTTTAGAGATCTCACAGTTACAGATGGGTGAAGGAGAAACTTCAGGAAATGTCAGGGGAGCCAACCCCCAACAAACCATCACAGGTCTGGTAGGTGCAATTCGACGGTGATAATAAGTTAGCATTATAGTAAAGTCATAGAAAATAGAGGAGATAGAAGAGAGAGTAAAATGAAGGAGGCAGACACATTTCATGGTACCATGCTCACCTCAGCCCGGCTTGGTGGCCCACGTGGAGAGGGGAGACGTGAGGGCAGGAGAGAGAGGGAGGGGGAGGAGGACAAGGGGATCGGGGGCGGGAGAGAGAGCACGGGTGGGGGGAGGAGCTCTTTATTTCTGACCAAGGCTTATATACCTTTGGGGGTGTGCAAGTCCCCTAATTACAGGTAAAGACATACATCACAGAAAAGGGTTGAACTATAGATAATGCAGTAATGGGAAGAGGACTATCTATAGGTATACACAATAGCAAGGGGAGGTATCTGGGGTACACATGTGACAAGATGGGCAGATCCTAGATTCAGGATGGCAGACTAACTTTGGATGTCATTGAGTAGGTTTGACCTGTTCTCTGGCTCTCCATGGAAACCATTACTATACTTATCAGTAGGGTGTGAGCTCCACCTACAGTGGACCAGACTGATGTCTGAATGCCTTCAGAGAGAACATCTGTAAGCATCTGACCTCCCACCATGTGCTGGCAAACAGCCTCTATGTTTGGCATATCTTTGGGGGAGACAAAGCTGGGGGAAGTCTTTTGTATCCCACAAGGAAATACTGTTTTAATTCTAATTCAGCAACCACAAAGTATAGAGTCACCATGGAAACTTGTATTTAAAGAAAACTTGAAGTTGTCATGAAATTCCTATCATAGAAGTGGGTTTAACATTATCCTCCTTCATACAGAGTCATGCTCATCCAACTTGTAAGTTGCTCAATAAATTAGGAAACCATAAAATATTATATTACTGTTTTGAGTTAGGTCAAGGGGTTATTTTTTTATGAATAAATCATTGGGCCACTTACATATATTATAGCAATCTGTACAACCGTTGTATCAAGTGGACAAGTACAAATGTTGCCATCAACAAAATTTCAAAACATTACCTTTCTTCTTGAGCCCTTTGATAGCAGCTCCTCTTTACTCCCTCGCTCCCCCACCCTGCCATCCTCTCAAATCCTTTATATATTATGTGTTATTATTATTATTTATACAAATCTTACACTACTCATTCTATCCCTTCACATACAATCCTGGTATTCATCCCCCTCATGGGCGTTATTCTGCCATCATTGCTATACGTTCCCCATTACCCCCTGTCTTCCCTTCCCCATTGGTGGAGTGGTCTGTTTTTCACCTGTGATGTCAAAAGATTACCATGGGTCACAGATGTTTCATACAATGTGTGTGCAAATAAGCAGAAGTGATGTTAACCACTTCTTGTAGGTTTTGCTTGTTTTCATCTCTAACTTCTGCTAGCATTTCATGTTTCCCCATTCCACATAGAGGGTGTGCCCATTACCCAGTATTGTGAGGAATGCAAGGAGGAGGGGGCTGAGAGGAGCAGCCATTTCTTGTATATTGGCTAAATCTTGTCCACTCCTTTCCTTGTATATTGGCTAAATCTTGTCAACTCCTATCCTTGTATATTGGCTAAATCTTAAGCCTCAGGAAATTGTGCATCTCTCTCAATTTGAGTATGGTGATCATCTTTAATTTGCTTCTTGGTAACATGAAAGGGTTCATCCACCACAATGGACTGGGATATTAAGATGAGTGTAGATTGGGTTTGGCAACCAGACATTCACAGACATGAGGCCTTGAAGTCAACAATAAACAATAACTCTCATGGCTAGAATGAGCACAAGCAAGGCAAATAACTGTTTAGGCCAGCCAAAGTTTGGTAACCAGAAAGTAAGTCAGCTTCAATGATTGAGCTCTTTGAACTTTGTGGACTCTGGAATATGTGATCATCTGGTCCTTTGATGTGCTTTGCAGCTATATAGACCTACTTGTCCCATTGTATTGATTCAAGTTCAACAACAGGTGTTATGAGTTAACTACTGGCTGCTGTTGAGGTGAGAGGTCTTGGTTTATAAGGGTGAAAATGAATATGAAAGCAAGAAATGATATTAAGAATGTGTAAAATAGCAACCACTATAAAGATGCAAATAAGGAAGAAACAAAGTCCAAACATTTAATCTGGCCTCATGAGACCTTACTCTGAATTTCGAATGCTTAGTTAGTCTCTTTTCTGATGTTGATTGTGGGCCATAATCTAAACAAATATTTAAGTCTTTTAGCAGACTCACCATTCCACTTACCTTCTGCTGGTGAAGGTCTGACCTCACTTATTTCTTTCTTGGTGGTGTAGTAGTTACACATTGGGCTGCTAAACACAAGGCCAGCAGTTCAAAACCACCAGCTGGTCTGTGGGAGAAAGACGGGACTGTCTATTCCTGTAAAGAGTTACAGTCTGGGAAACTCACAGGCGTTGTTCTACCCTGTATTTTAAGGTCACTATGAGTTGGAGTCAACCTGATGGCAGGGAACTTGGTTTGGGTTTCCGCTTTACTCTGGAATGACGATGCCACTCCTTGGCCTCCTCCTGCTTGACCATGGTGTGGATGGTGAGAACTCAAGAGGTTCTTCCTCCTTTGGTGGTAGGACGTTCTCTCTCCAGCTGTTAAGAAGGACACAGTACACAGTTCCAGCCTGGAAAAGATGTGGAAGCCCTTCGGTGTGTGGTCCTGTCTAGCAAGGATATTTAACTGTGAAGAAAAGATAAAACAGGAAGAAGAGAGAGAGAACTGCAAGGATCTTTGAAGTTGCACATCACCAGTAACAGACAAGACTACCTTGGTCACAAAAGCCTTCTGCAGGCAGTGTCTCCCACCGATTAGGTCAAATGGCTTAATTTGATTTTACTTCTGGTTTCCACCTTCACTCTTCACAAAGCTACAAGTAAAATTTGAGTGCAAATCAAATGAATCTATTCATATGATTTAGTTGTTTTGTGAGGCTTAAAAATTGCTTTATTCTCTGAATATTTCCACTAAA
>NW_022105908.1:20579234-20599902 GCF_000313985.2 Echinops telfairi | reverse complement strand
TTGTTTCACATTTATTTGTAGAAGGATGTTCTTAGCCTAGAATCTCTCTGAGCATTATTTCTCTTGATGATTTTAAGAAGATGCACTTCCATGGAGAAGAATCACTTTGGTTTGACCGGATGTTAGAAATCATTCTGATCCTAAATGTACATAAGAATGTAAAAAAACAAAAAAGTAAATTTGGGCCAGTGGTGTTAACTAGAGCTTCCAAATGTTTGCTTTTATTTGTAATATGAACTGAAGGGCCAATTCATATCTTTGGAATTGTTTAAGCTTGTATTTAAAGGATTTGCAAGGATTGCTGCTGTTCTATTTATTTTATGGAAAGGCTAGCCACGTTTTACTTTGGAGTTTCTTAGAAGCTCTCCTGTGGTCCTTGGCCACATGAAATTGATCTGAAATTCTGTTACCTACACTGCAAATTTTGTTGGACTCTTTTAATTAACAGATTATTTTGTGATTGCATTTACATTGTGAAAATTTTTAAGATGTTTTGTTTAATTGTCTAAGTGTACTGCAGCAATAGCTTTGAAGGTGCATAACGTTGTATTTGTATAGCACTCTACTGTTTACAAAAATAACACAATTCTTTTTTTGGGGGTTGCAAATGTTTAATGTCTTGGGTTGCTAACTAAAAGGTTGGAAGTTGAAGTGCTCCCAGAGATGCTGAAAAAGAAAACCAGTTAATCTGCTTCCCCAACCCAGCTATTAAGAATTACCTGGGACACAGTTCCACTCTGACATACATAGAATTGCCGTAAGTCCGGATCTGCTGAGATCATGGCCACCCCAGAGGTGAGCATGCTACCATAAAATGTATCTGACTCCTTTATTTTCCTTTCTTTCCTACCTCCCCTGTTCTCTATGACTTTACTAGGATCTTCATATATTATCGCCATACAATTGCACCTACGGACCCCCACCCCCCCCACGATGGTTAGAGGCTACTTTATTCTAACACTCATGTTCCTCATGCAAAGTCACCACCTATCTGTCAGTGAAGGCTTGTGTGTTCCTTTGATGTTAAATAGATTTTAGGGGGGGGCAGCCTCTGTGGGATTATAAAGATACTTTTCCCCAGCTTTGTCTCCCCGAGAGACAAGACAAGCATTGGGGGCTTTTTGCTGGCATGTGGGGGGAGGTCAGGCACTTGCAGGCATCCTCCCTGAGGGTAATCAGTTGCCAGACTGCAGTGGGCCCCGCTCCCTGCTCTTAATGGACAATGGAAAGGCCTGCAGTCATAGATTTGGTTCCTGTTGATCTGGGGAACAGGTCAAACCAGCTCAGTTAGACTGCCATCCTGAATCTGGCATCCGCCCATCTTGCCACATGTATACCCCCAATCCCTACTCTTCCTATTGTGTGAATTCCCCTAGACCACCACCTTCTAATGCTGTATTACCTATAGCACGGCCTTTCCTGTGATGTATGTCTTCACCTGAAATTAGGGGGCTTGCATGTCCACAGCGAATATAAAAGCCCTGGTTAGCATTAAATATCTCTCTCTCTCCATGTGGACCACCAAGCAGGGCTAAGGTGAGCATTGCTACCATGAAACGTGCCTGACTCCATTATTTCTCTCTCACTTCCATCTCTCATGCTCTCTATGACTTTCTATAATCTTTACTTATTACCACTGTACAATTGCACCTACCGGCCCCATGATGATGTGTTAGGGCAGGTACCCTGGCATATGGTACCCATTACGTGTGGCCCTGTAGGAAAAGAACCTTTTGAGTTATATCCCTTGTAACAATTGTACAGCCTCATCGGACAGAGAGGGTGAATCTGGAAAAAAAACTTTTTGAGTTTATTTTTTTAAGTGTTTTTTAGTCCGAGTGAGATATGGGTCAGACAAAGAGCAAGAATAGAGAGTACGGTATCACTCTTTGCCACCTCTTAAAGAAACAAAATGTAAGGGTAAAGAATAAGATAAAGAGTTTATTCAAGTGGTAAAGAATTGTAATCCTTCTTTTCCAAAGCCAGGAACCTTTGATATGGAGATCTGGGGTAAGGTAGCCATTAACTTAAGAAAAGCTCACAGGGAAGGACAGAGCCAAACATGGAGACCTGGGAGCTGTGGGTGCAGATTAAAACAGGGTTAAAGCCACTTCAGTGTGAGAGAGCGAAGGAACAAGACCAGCAGAGTAGTGAGAAGCCTGTAAGTTACACAGACTAAAATCTGGTGAAAAACAAGCAGAATGAGTATCAGGCAGATGAGAAGATTTTAGGCATAGTTGAGAAAACGAAGTCTGAGTTAGAAGGAGATAGCAGACTAGAAGCATCTATGCCACCACCAGAGTATAGCATAGGGAATCACAATACTATCAAGCAAGCCAGTGCTGGAGGAAAAGAGATTAGACCCAAAGAATTGCAAATCGACAGATTTAACATAGAAGGTGAGGCTCGGGAAGTGAGAAGCAAAGAGTCAAGGAGAAGGAAGGCACTTTTGCTCTCATGGGTGGAGAAGAGTATAGCTCAAGAAGCAGATTTAGAATTCAGAATGGCTTATCCTGTTAGAATTATAGACAGGAAGCCTGACGAGCAGCACCCTGAAGGGAATCAAGAACAGCGATATACTACCTTTCCCTTTAAGCTACTGAAAGATCTCAAGCAAGCAGTATCTAGTTATGGTCCAGATTCACCATTTGTAATTGGTATGGTCAAGTCTATGGCAGATATGGGATATTGGATCCATCAGACTGGAAAGCTTTGACAGAGATGTTCTTTTCCCCTTCAGAATCTTTGCAATATCAGATGCTATGGAATGAAGCAGCCCTTTCACGAGCACTCAAAAATGCAGAAGAACTCATAGATATAGGGGTTCATCAGCTGTTAGGAGATGAGAATTACATCACAACTGAGGCACAATTAAACTCTGATGAGCAGAATTTCACACAGGTTCTGGAAGTCTGTCTAAAAGCCAGGGAGAAATTAATACCATCAGGAAGCCGACGGCCAAGTTACATGACAGCAAAGCAAAGGAATGATGAGCCTTTTATAGATTTTATATCCAGGTTGCAGGATGCTGTCCACAAGAATGTAGCAGACAAAGGGGCAGCGGATAATCTTATTCTTACATTAGCATTTGAGAACTCAAATACATCATGTCAAGCTGCCATATGCTCTTTCAAGGAACAGAGCACGCTGTTAGATTATATCAGGTTATGCAGGGATGTTGGGACAGATGAGCACAGAGCCAACCTCATGGCTGCTGCTTTGGCAAATTGCAGCAGATCTAAAGGGAGATGCTTTCCATATGGAACTGAGGGACAGTATCAGGAAGACTGCAGGCAGATATTACAAAAGAACAGAACAATTCACAGCAGAAAAGACCCAGCGTAAGAGTCCAGGGAAACTTGACTTTGCCCCTGCTGGGATAGAGGTAGTCACTGGGCAGTGCATGGTTATTCAAAGTTTAGCAATAGAGGACATTTACCTGGAAGTAAAGCCCAGCCAAAAAACGTGTAGCGGGGTGTGCTCTGAGCCCCTTTGAACGGAGCGTAAGTAATAGAGGAAGGGGCTTGAGACAGACCCCTCCCAGCAGAGCATGGGAGGCAAAGTGTCTGCCTGCTGCAGCAAAGGAAATCTTAGAGAGAAACTGCAGGTATCACCCAATCTCACAGCAGGAGACCAGACCTAGCCAAACAGACAAAAGCCCAGCCCCTGTTCTCACTGCAATGATCTTGATTAACCAAGAGAAGGCTCAGAAACTCTCACAGCAGTTTGCTGATTCTAAAAGGCAGGGGCCTCTTATTGAAAGAGTAATATAGTTTCTATGAGGAAGACTTAACCTAAGTGCTCAAGGAATTCAAATTGATACTGGAGTTGATCAGAGTTATGAGGAAAAGCCAAAAGCTGTAATTGAATCAGAAATCAATAAGAGGGGTAATTGGGGTCCGATACCTAAAATAACTATGGGGTGTTTGTTAGGAAAGTCTACTCTAAATTCTCAAGGTGTTCAGATTGTTGCTGGAATTATTGATCAGGATTATGAAGAAATTAAGGCAGTGATGAATTCTGATATACCATGGTTTATAAAGAAGGAAGATCGCTTAAGCCAATTTTTGCTTCCTTGCATTCCTAGAGTAAAAATGTATACCTATCAGGAAAGAGTACCTGAGAAGTCTGACCACCTTTAAATCAAGGGGTCTTTTGGAATGCTGTTGTGGGGAAACAACAGTGCCCCCACATGGAATTAGGCATTGAAGGGAAAGGGTTTTTAAACTCTGAATTTGGGGTCATTTCCGTAGGGCATTCACAAGGGTCTAAGACCCACCCACTAACTTCCTCTAAATCCAGCTTGGAAGGAATGAGTGAAGTTAACCAAGACAGAATATTTCAAGAGGGTAAAATCATACAGGGTAAAGAGCCTGTAACCTTATTGGTAAACTTGGAGGAAAAAATGTCTGTTTGGTAAATTACTTCAAGAACAGCTGAACAAATCTATTAAGAATTTTGTCAGTCTTTCAAATCCAGAGTAAGATAAGAAGTTCTCACAATTTAGCTCTCTTAATTCTCTGAGAGCTGGGAACTGAAATGTATGTGTTAGCTCTCTGGATTCTCTGAGAGTTGCAAGTCCATATTTACATAACAATACTGGGTCAAAGCAAGTTAACTGAGATTGCTAGCAGTGCTTTGGAATCTGAATTGTTAAAACAGAAGGGGAAGAAGAGGAATCTTATATGTGACAAATTTCATTTGGTCAATTTAACCAAAATATTTTCTCCTTACTAAAAGTTTGTAACAAAATTAGGACAGATAAACACATTTTCACTTCTATAGAGAAAGCTGATCCTAAGAAGTCCCAAGAAGATGGAAATCACATTTGGGAACCAAGTCCAGTTGTCATCTGGAGAAAGAGCTATGCATTTATGTTTTTGCAGAATAAAGCTGATGGACTCCCCTTAGAAGGATACAACCATGTTCGGAGAAAGATGGACATGAAGGACACGAAGGCTTAATCATAATTCTTTTTCTAGGTCACTGGCACACCGAAGGGAGGGGCTATTTGCTTATATTTTCACAGGCAAAGGAGATAGGTGGATTTCTCTTCATCCAGCAAGGCCCAGAAGGAGGGAAGCTGATGCATGACCTGACCACGTCCTGCTACTGAAGTTATCCAAAACATCAAGAAGACCTTGCAGATTCCTGAGAATGACGTTTGCTGACTGCTGAGATATTTCTTCCATTGCTGATGCTGTCTAAGGGACACTCTGGGACTCTATCATAACTGAACATTTTATACAATAGTGACTGGACTATTACTACAGACTGTTGCTTTGCTGAAAGATCAAGAGTTTGGACTTGTTAATTGTTAAAACGTGATTGGAATGTAATTGATTTTTGTATAACGCCTTACCCATATAATAAGGCATCGCAGGATTGGGATTTGATAAAAAAAAAAACATTTTCAAGGGTTTAAGGGGAACATTTCATTAGATGTGATTTAGCTAACAGGATATTTTCTATACATTCAAGGGTTGATTTAAGGCATTTGACTAGCTGAGGCATTTAAGCAAATGGTGGTTGACATAGAGAGAGGCTGGATCCCACGTGCTTGGGTTAAAAGCATTTCACATAGTTTAAGTTCTAGTCTGACTGTGTTGTTTATTCATCATATTTTTGATGCTGGCTGTCTCATGTCGCTTCTATAGGAAGCTAAGAGATATGAAGAGAGACCATGTTGCCTCCGTGACACTATTAAGTCTTAAACGTAATGCAGAAAGGGGAAATGCGTGACACTAGCACTAAGGGAAATAGGACTGGGACTTATTCCCTGGTGGTACAGAGAGAATCTGGAAGACCAGTTTCCACGGTAAGAAGGCCACTACTCTGGTAGTTGGATATATGGTCCAAGTACATTTTCCTGTGGTAGTCTGTCATTTCCACAGTTTCTCCCTCTAAAGCTGTGCTGCCTTAAAGTAAGCACATGGTTGTTTCATTCTCCCTATAGAAGCAGATATTCCCATTTGGCTTTATTTCTTCCTGCCGTGGCATTCAGTCCCTCTCATACCTTCCTCCAATAGCAGATGGGCATAGGGGGACTTTATCCTCAGCGCCTGGATTCAAAATGTTTGCTATAAGCCTGAACTTTTGGCTATATTAATTGGATCATGAAGTTTTGCCTTGCCAGCTTTCAATGTATAGAAAATAACCATGTTGCGCACGTGGCTCTTTTGAATTATATATATAAAATAAAAGGGGGAATTGTGGGATTATAAAGAGACTTTTCCCCAGCTTTGTCTCCCCCAGAGACAAGACAAGCATTGGGAGCTTTTTGCTGGCATGTGGGGGGTGCTGGCATGTGGGGGGAGGTCAGATGCTTGCAGGCATCCTCCCTGAGGGCAATCAGTTGCCAGACTGCAGTGAGCCCCCTCCCTGCTCTTAATGGACAATGGACAGGCCTAGATTTGGTTCCTGTAGGTGGAGTTCACACACTGCTGATAATGGTCTCTATCAGTTGAGCTGGGGAACAGGTCAAACCAGCTCAGTTAGACTGCCATCCTGAATCTGGCATCCGCCCATCTTGCCACATGTATACCCCCAATTCCTCCTCTTACTATTGTGTGGATATCCCTGGACCACCCCCTTGCATTGCTGTGTTACAGCCCTTTCCTGTGATGTATGTCTTCACCTGAAATTAGGGAGTTTGCATGTCCCCAGCGAATATAAAAGCCCTGGTTAGAATTAAATATCTCTCTCTCTCTCCACGTGTACCACCAAGCGGGGCTAAGGTGAGCATTGCTACCATGAAACATGTCTGACTCCATTGCTTCTCTCTAACTTCTATCTCTCATGCTCTCTATGGCATTACTATAATCTTTACTTATTACTGCTGTACAGTTGCACCTACCGGACCCATGATGACATGTTAGGGCAAGTACCCTGGCAGGCTTCCAGATTAAGATGGACTCCTTAGGCCTGGCGATCTCCTATAGAAAAGCATTCCATGAAAACCTGGTGGATGGCACCAGTTTCCGTTGTGCATGGGATCACCATGCATCGAGTGTCAACTCAGCAGCAGCTAAAAACAACAAGCACGTCTCTACATGTCTGTGAGCATTTGAGTTTCATTTCTATGAACTAAGGCACCCCAGTGGTATAGTAGGTTACACCGCTTAGCATTTTTCTAAGAGATTCCCTATCTCTTGCTTTATCCCTAGGCTCTTCACGGCAGGGATACTTTGGGGCAGGTGCCTCCTGCATCCCATAGCCACAGTTCCTGTAGGGGGCCCTCTCTCATTGACTCAGTTCACTCTGGGTGGTCACAGCTCCGGATTATATACTTCCTGGGCTCCTGCTCTATCCCCGGTAGCTTTCCTAAGCCTGCTCACAGTTTTGCAAATGACACCCTTATGGACACATTCTCCAGGGACCCATGTCTACAGTGCCAGCTGTCTCCTGCTGGGCTGCCCAAGGGGCATAATGTTATCATTGAAAGGAAATGTTTAGGCTCAAGGCCTTATTGGAGAAGTCTTTCTATAGTTGGTCTTGGGCCCATGGGTGGGGCAAATAGTTAACTGCTCAACTGCTAACCAAAAGTTTGGTAGTTCAACCCCACCCAGAGATTCCTTGGGGGAAGAGCCTGTCCATCTGCTCTAGGGGCGCATAGCCTTGAATCCCCTCTAGAATGGAGTATGAATGTGCAGCACAGGGGCTCATGGGGAGCTGGGATTCCGTGGCAGCAACGGTTGTTTGTCTGTAACTACATCACAGTCTTTCCTTTCCTCTTTTCTTTTATTAGTTCCATAGTCTCAGAGGTATGCAAACCATTTCCCGCTGGGCTGCTGAAAGGAGAGTTGGTTAAGTGAGGCCATTCAGAGACACCTTAGGAGAGAGGCCTGGTGAGGGGCTTCTGGAAAATCAGCCATTCACTCCCCCCTTTTATATGAGGAGGCTTCAAAAAGCTAATTGGTGGAGGGGGGGGGAGGTGGATGGATTGAAAAGACAATAGAATTGTTTCCTGAACTGTTTTCAGTCCCCTAATAATTCCTTTTCCTTCTCTGCCCCTGCCCCAACATGGTCGCATTCCATCTCAGGGAAGAAGCAAGATTATTTTTATTTAACTCTTAAACATCATTGTAGGTAGAATGAAGGGAAAGGGGAATTTCATTAATCCCTTAAAAGATTCTGGCTTCTCTAGTATTTCTTTTTATTTTCTATTTCATGGATTTTGCTTTTATTTTTTGTAAATTCCTTCCATTTACAGAGATGCATTTTGTTCCTTGAAGAGCCCTGGAAGCACTTGACTGCTAACCGAAAGGCCAGAGGTTCAAACCCCCCAGTTCCTCCACAAGAGAAAGATGTAGCAGTGCTTCCATGAAGATTGACCCTTTTGGGAAGCCTGTGAGCCAGCTCTGCCCTGCCAGATAGAATAACTGTGAATCAACGCAGTGGAAACAGATTTTAGTTTTGTGTTGCTTTTTAATTTATTCCTTGAGGTTCCTACAAGGCCCATCTGGTGTATATTCAATTACTGATCTGAAGGTGGGGTTTGGACATAGTCAGCAGCACTACGGGAGAAAAGATGGGCAATTTGTGTTTATAAAGATTATTGCCGCCAAACCAGAAGATCCCACCATCAAGTTAGTTGGACTTAATCCACAGTGCACATCGATCATTTCTAAATCAGCTAACTTTTCTATTTTGATTTTTATTCTAAATGAAAAAATTAGTCAGAAAAAAGATGAAATTTTATGTGTGGAAGATGATTTTTATATTTATTTCTGTGATTGCTTCTGATAGCCTTTAAAAGAACGCCAGAGAAGTCCTGTTGTAGGGAATGAGTGGAGGTCTTTGTGAGCGAATAGGTCTTCAGTGTTTGTTAATCATCCTTTCAAGGCCTGTTAAGTCTGCCTGTCCTTCAGCTCTGCTCTTGGGTGGCTGGTTCTGGTCATTTGGTGCTTCCCTCCCTTGCTACTGCTTTTCCTCAGCTATGGGGTGGTTCTGGACCATGAGCCTCTCTTGGTGAATCAGGTACCCTGTTAGCCTGCCTGTGGCTGTTGCTTCTGCTGATATAATGAATCTAACAGGCAGCGATGAGCTGCATTCAAGGCTTTTGAAGCACTCAGCACCTTGGAGTGAATCTATTCCTGTGGGGGCTGCCACAAGGAGGATGGCTCCCAGAAATAATCGTATTTTACAACTCAGATCTGGAAATCCAGAGCCCAAACTAACACAACACCAGCACTTGCCCACGGGGCTTTCAGGCCAATAAACCTGCTCCCAACCTCATCCCGAATAACCAGAAAACACTGGATGTTTAAGCCTTTTTCTCCTTTTATTCTTTAAAAAAAAAAAAAGGAGAATAATAACCTTTACAGTAAATTCTAGAAAGTGACAGTTTTCAATCTCTCCATGCCTCTGAACATGATTTTACATTTCTCAGATACCATCATTCCCCCTTCTCATACTATGCAACATGATAATCCCTGAGAAGATGGAAGAAGCCCCCAGATAGGAGGAGCCCCAATTCTGGAGTCCTTCGGCAGAAGGAGAGGTGGCTTCTAGCTGGCTTCAGTCAGCCTGGTCTCACAGACCCAGTGGAAGAGCCTCTGGCAGACATTGTCATTCCACTCGCCATTCTCAGTGAAGTGAGCACAATCCTCGCCTCCGCCCAGGCCGTGCCCCTCAAAGTTGTCGGGCTGTTTTGGACTCCAGTTCCTAAGGACACAGAACAGGGATGGGCTCCCAGAAACCCACCCTTCCCTAAGTTCCTGGGGGGCCCAGGGCACCTGCCAGGCCGAGCAGAGGGAGCAGGGCTGTGGGAGAAGACACACACTCACTTGAAGCCTGTCTCATAGTCTGTCCCATCCTCCCATTTCCAAGGCCCGTGTTCATCCATGAGGCCCATCCAGGTGTTTAAAGTGCCTGTGCGGTGCTGGATAAAATTCTAGGGAGGGAGAAGGGGAGGTGGTAGCCTTCCCCACACCACTGACCAGCCACCCTCCCCAATGAGGAGTCCTAGGGGCTTCACCTGCTCTTCCTGTGAATTCACCACCACCAGGTAGGAATTCTCCATCTGGCAGTACTGCTGTGCCTCCTGCCAGGACTTCCCCGTCTGAGAGAACCAGTAGCAGCTGCCTCTGTGCTCCACCCAGTTCATGGGACAGCACGTACTCCGAGAGGCTTGGAGAGCAGAGAAATGTGCGTCTGAGATGAGACGCTGCCCGGGAAAGTGGGTACAGAAATGGACACAGCCCCGGGGGCCATCTCCTCCCACACCCACTCCTCACCATTGCGCTTGAGAGCAGTCATCTGACAAGTCAGGGATTGCAGTTCAGCGGCATGATGCTGAATTGCCAGGATGATGATGTCGTGAACTGGGACACAGGCAAATGGGGAGTGGGGACACGCCTTGGATGTCGGGTGCCCTCAAGCCCTCCCCATCACCTTCCCAAGGAGGACTGAGGGGGAGGGGGGTCTCTGACCTGCTTTGAGATCCTGCTTCTCTTTCTCCAGGTTGCTCTCCAGAGTCAGCAACTTGTTCTTCAAGCCTTGGCCTGGAGGGCAGTGAACCTCAGCACCCACTAGGCGGCACCCCCTTCTCTCTGAGGCCCTGGACCCTCCCTTCCACATGCACTCCTGGAGGGGTATCACCTGCTTGCAGCAGCTGTTTGTGTTCCTTCAGCTCGCTCTGCAGAGATGTCACCGCTCCTTGGAACCTGCCATCTGGGTCACAGGGAGCTCAGTGCCCAGGAGTCAGCTACCACCCTCGCCCCTCCCCGGCCCTCCTCACCCCACCCCCCAGGCTCACCCTGGCTGTTCAGTGCCTGGATCTCAGCTGCGGTGCTGGATGACAAATTGAGGGAAGTCGTTCTCAGGGTCAGCAGGTCCCTCTGAAGCTTGGTAACTGATTAGTAGGATGGGCCCATCAGAGTCAGCAGAGATGGAACCTTGCCCGTGCAAGGCACTGAGCAGGGTGCTGTCTGCATATTGCCTCACTCAGTCCTCACAAGGACCCGAGAGGGCAGGCGCGGTTGCTCCCCACATTAGAGAGGAGTCAACGGAGACTTAGAATGCATAAGTCTTTTGTCTTAAGTGATTCGGCTTTGTGGCGACCCTCAATGCACAGCATTGAGCTGCCCCATGAAGTTTGCTTTATTGAATCAGACCACCAGGAGCCTCCTTCCTCGGAGCCTCAGGGTGAATGCTCATCACCAACATTTAAGTTGAGAGTTGAGTGCAAACCATGTGTGTCACGGGACTTTATTTTGTCCACATCACCAGAGGCAACCCTCTTTGTCTGCCTCTAGGGCTTCAACACCATCACTGGCTCCATCAGTGCCCCTGGCAATGCCCTTCTCAGGGCTCATCTCTCACCCCATCCATGTCTCCAACATGGCGTCCCACAGTACCCTGTCATAGCCCCAATGGCTGATGATGGCACTGCTATTGCCAGGAATCCAGATCTGCCCTGCTGTGGTCACAGTGCCCACCACCCACCCTCATTGCTTCTATTGTGGTCTTCATACGGTCCCCATGGTTTTCTTGCCACTGTACCCTATCACTGCCCCAGCCCTGCCCACCCATGTGGCCCTCACTTTGGCATCCAAACACACAGATGATGACCAGCAGCAGAAGACCGAGGCCCAGCAAGAGCAGGTGAAGTTGGGATCCGTAGCAAATCCGCTGCTGGAAGGGCTGGAGAAGGCGAGACCCTGCAGGATGAGAGGCTGTCGGGAGGAGGAGGGTACTGGATGGGAGAGTGGCCGGAGAAGAGGTCTAGAGGGAGCTGTCTAGGAACAAAGAGTGGGCCCAGGCAAGCTGGAGAAAAGATGGGGTTAGGAGGATGGTGGGTTGGGGAACCCAGAGCGTCTGTGTTGTGGACCAGCACTGGACCCTCTCCCACCTCAAGAACACGCATTTGCATGGACTAGTGGGGATACTGTGAGGTAGGAGAGCCTGCCATTAGAACCCAGAGGGCTGTGGGGAAGACAGAGAGTTGAGGGCATTCCAGATGTTTCATGCTCATGTGCCTCTGGAACCACAGGTACGCAAATAAAATGTCCCTTCCAAACCCAACTGCTCATCGACCTCCCTGTACACCCTTACTTTTCCTCTCTCCCCCACAAAACCCAGGGAGCTAGGTCAACTGTCATCTTCCTTATCTCTGTCATTGTGAAAGTCCCCGGTCCTCTTCCGATGGGGACCGCCAGAGACTGAGCCCTGGCCACCTCTTGCCCAGAATTGTGACAACCCCCTGCCCCCAGGATATGTGGTGAAGCAACAGCAGAACCCCTGTAGACTTTTTGAGAGCATCTTTTAGGACGTGCTTCTCCGGGGACTCCTTTCCTCTTACCATTCCTAAACTTCGGGCTTCCCTCCTCACTCTCCAGGGTTTGGTGGTCTTCATACTTGATCGGCATGCTTGAGTCAGCGCAACCTCTGAGGCTTACAGAGCTGAAAGGAAGACAGGAACTGTGACCAGGCAGGTAGGGTGAGGGCTAGGCCAAGGGGTAGACTTGGACCGGAGTCAGAACCAAAGTGAGGATTCAAGTTCAGGTAAGAGATGAGGCTCCGGTTGAAAATGCATCCAGGGAGAGAGCTAGGAGAGAGAATGGACCTGCGTTTGCAACTGAGGTTGGCAGTGGGGTCAGGACTAGGGACTGGGGTGGAGTTGGGTTGAATTTGGAGTTGAAGGTGAAGATAAAGTTGAAGTCAAATTTGTTGCTAGGACTAGATCTTATTTGGGGCATGGAAATTGAGGTTATGCCTCATATTAGGATTGTGGTCAGAACTTACGTTGAGCCATAGATGAAACTGTGCCTCAGTTTGGCACCAAAGTTGGAAACAGGGTAGATTCGAAGATTGACTTTTGATTGGGGCTGGTGTTAAGATTCAAATCATATCTGGGATTGAAGTTGAGTTTAAGGTTAAAGACATACCTGGGGCTGAGGTGAGTATTGGCGATTGTGGCTATGACTGGTGTTGGGCTTGAAGATAGGGATGGGATTGGTTCAGAAGTGGGACCAGTTTGAGTTTCACTTTGCAGCTGAGAGTTGAGGCTGGCACGATTCAGTCTAGAATTCGGTACAGGGGAAGAGTTTCAAATCTCCTTTTAGTAACTAAACCCCTGATATTTCTTGTCATTTTGTTCCACTCAAAATCCAAAATGCCCTTCTCCCGATTTTCTCCAACACCCTCCCTGACCCCACCATGTTCCCACCTGCCTTCACAAGCCAGTTACCTGTGAAACGCCTGGAGATGTGATTCCTGGACTCTTCATATGGCACAGTCACCAGACTTGAAGACGAAATCCTCAAGATCCAGGGTCAGGAGTGACCAAGTAGAATCCCCTCTGGGGTGTGGTTTCCTACTGCCTTTTATAGCTGAGAATCCAGGGGCTTGAATTTGCAATGTCCTATTTCCCTGAGTTGGAACAATGAATAATCATGAGAGCGCATTTAAATTGGAACCTAGGCAGATTGCCCACGTGGGGATGGGTTTTGTGGGACCACTTTGTTCCTGTTCTGGGCTCTGCCTTCTCCCTTCAACCTTTCCTTCTGGTTTGCCCAGCTTCTGCAAAAGTTAAAAATATGTGAGAGGAACACTGGACCTGGTGCACTCTCTTGTTTGCCCTCCATCCTCCACCTGCTTTCATTTCCTGCCTCAGTTTCCCTAAACTGTTAGTGTCTCTGTCCATTGCATACCCAGATCCAAGGGAGCCTATTTTTTTCTGCTCTCACTCAAAACCACTCTGGGTTCTGGCATTTGAGCCCTGGCCCCAGCTGCCTTAGGCATGGCAGGGAGGTGAACTCAGCCCCTGCACTAGCCCATAAAGTCAGAATCCATCGTGTGGCTGGTGATTCTGGTGATCAGATTCTCTTCCACAAGGTTGTGTATGATTGTTGCTCATGGGGGGTGAGGAAGGGAGTTCTTGTGCTTAGTAATTTTTCAGAATCTAGTCTGTACAATATATATCATTTGCTATATTTTACATGGAGGCCTCTGACCAGCTAGATCAGTTGCCAGTGAATAATGGAACAGCTAGTTTCCTAAATGTCCTGAACAAATAAGTTTCCCAGCCTTTGCCAATGGGCTGTGTGTCCGTGTGGGGGCATGCGCTCCACGCTGTAGCAGTTTACGACTCTGCTTCAGTCTTTACTACTGGGCTGGTAGAAAGCTTCAAAGTCAATCAAATGCTGGGGTCCTCTGAGGTCTTTCTAGGGCGTGCATCAAGCCCAGTACAATTAAGTCCAATCACGTGGCCTTCTAGACCCCAGACAAGGCAGAAATGTTCAGAGCCCTACAGGAAGCCGCATTACCCAGCTTTCCCTTTTATTGTTCTGGTCCAATTGTTGTTTGTCCCAACTATTATCCCAGCCTCAGGCATCTGTAATTTCAGACAATTGCCACCGATGGTTTGAGACAAACCCCCAGACAGGCTGTTAGCAGGGAACAAGCTTTGCATCAAGTCAAATGAGAGTTCTGAGATTGGGGAGCTTTGGGGAAGCTATCAGGCATATCAAATGATGATAATTCTCTAGGAATGAGGCTTTGGGGGAAATTCAACTCCATTCTACCCACCCCAGTGTCTGCTGTAGTTCGGTTATCCCAGTTGGGGCTTTGCCTGGTCAACACAGAGTCAGTTCAGCCACAGTGAGGGAAGAGAGAGAAGAGTTTATGCTCACACTATGCCAATGCATAAGGAGGAAACAGAGTTCAGCACACCTCCAATGTCTGCTTCAAAAGTGTCTATGTGACTACAGGGTTTAGATATTTTTTGTAAAAGCTTATAGTCGTTTCTATATATCTAATTTTCCAGACAGGGCTATTTGAATCCTAAGAAAGAAAATAAGAAAATGTGTGGGACCCTGGCAATGCATTTTATCTACTTTGAGTGTTTTCAGCAGCTGCAAATTTTACTTTGAGGAAAAGTAGAAGGCATAAGAGATGAAAATAGTAGTAATTTATAATTTATCAGGGGTCCATGAGGGCAGGAGGGGCGGCGGGAGAGATAAAAGAGAAGCTCATACCAAGGGCTCAAGCAGAAAAAAAAATGTTTTAAATAATGATGGCAACATATGTACAAATGTGTTTGATACAATGGATGCATGGATTGTTATACGAGCCTCCAATAAAGTGATTTATTTATGAAGAAAGAAATGAAAAGGAGAAGGCTTCAGCTACAGGCAAGCCTTATGTCTGCCTGGCTGCTGACTTCTTTGAAATGTCACATTTTAGATTCTTGCATTCTCAGCTCCTGAACCTGAGGATTTTATTTATGATTATTATTATTTCCTGAGCCATCTGTTGCAAGTCCTGGTAGCGCAGTGGGTATGTACTCAACTGGTAACCAAAAGTCCGCAGTTCAAACCCATTCTATGGGACAAAGACGTAAAAGTCTGCTGCCATTTACAATTATAGTCTTAGTAATTCTTTTTTTTAATCGTATTATTAGGGGTGTAGTATGAGGTGGGGGGGCCAGCTCCCCACCACTAACCATCGGTTCAATAAGCACAATTAATTGTATGGTTGAGATATATAAATATTATATTAAAGACATTGAGAGCATGAGTGATAGAAGAGATATTACAATAATGCAGTCAGACACATTACATGGTAGCATTGCTCACCTCAGCCCCACTTGGTGGTCCACGTGGAGAGAGGGGGAAGGGAAGGAGGACAATGGGAAAGGGAATGAAGGAGAGGAGAGTGAGGGGGAGAAGAGAGAGTGGGAGCAAGACAGCCGTCTGGCAGTGATTGCCTTCAGGGAGGATGTCTGTAAGCATCTGACCTCCCCCCACAAGTCCCCCTTTTGTTTTATATATCAGTAACAGGACAGGGGGATCAGGTCACACATAAGCTTCCCTGCTTTCTTCTGGGCCTTGCTGGCTGAAGAGAAATACACCTCTCTCCTTTGCCTGTGAAAATATAAGCAAATAGCCCCTCTCTTCGGGGTGTCAGTGACCTGGAAAAAGAATTATGATTAAGCTTCTGTGGTTCCTTCGTGTCCTTCATGTCCATCTTTCTCTGAACATGGTTGCGTGCTTCTAAAGGGAGTCCATCAGCTTTATTCTGCAAAAACATGACAGATGGACCTGGATCCCAGACGTGGTTTCCATCATCTTGGGATTTCGTAGCATTAGCTCTCTCTGCCCTAACTTGTTACAAGCTTTTAGTAAGGAGAAAATTTTTTTGGCTAAATTGACCAAATGAAATTCGTCATACATAAGACTCCTCTTCTCCCCCTTCTGTTCTAACCATGCAGCCTTTATAGCATTGCTGGTCATCTCAGTTACCTTGCTTGGTCTTGAACCAGTAAAACTACTAGTTAGATAGCCTTCATTGTTATGTAAATACTGGCTCCCAGCCCTCAGAGAGTTAAGAGAGCTGACTAATTGGGAGAATTTACCATACTTTGAAAGACTGAAAAAAATTTTAATAAATTTATTCAGCTGTTCTTGAAGTAACTTACCAAACAGACATTTTTCTCCAAGTTTACCAGTAAGCTTATAGGCTCAATTAAGCCGCTTTACCTTTCAGGCTTCTAACACTGTATGACTTTTTTTTTTCTCTTTTTTAACATTTTATTAGGGGCTCATACAACTGTTATCCCAATCCATACACACATCAATTGTGTAAAGCGCATTTGTACATCGTTTCTCAAAACATTTTCTCTCCATTTAAACCCCCGACATTAGGTCCTCATTTTTCCCCTCCCTCCCCGCTCCCCCCTCCCGCATGAGCCCTTGACAGTTTATAAATGGGTATTTTGTCGTATCTTGCCCTGTTCGACTTCTCCCTTCATCCACTTTTCGGTTGTCTGTCCCCCAGGGAGGAGGTCACACACAGTTCTATGTAATCGGTTCCCTCTTTCCTACCCCTTCTCCCTTTACCCTCCCTGTTTTGCCACTCACACCACTGGTCCTATAGGGCTCATCCGTCCTGGATTCCCTGTCTTTTCAGTTCCTATCTGTACCAGTGTACCTCCTCTGGTCTAGCCAGTCTTGCAAGATAGAATTCGAGTCATGGTAGTGGGAGCGGGGAGGAAACCTTTAGGAACTAGAGGAAGGTTGTATTTCTCATCATTGTTACATCGCACCCTGACTGGCTCATCTCCTCCCCGAGACCCCTCTGCAAGGGGATAACACTGTATGATTTTACTATCTTGCAATCCTCTCTCTTGGTTAATTTCACTCATTCTCTCCATGCTGGCTTTAGAGGAAGTTAATGGGAGGGTCCTAGGCCCTCCCGAATGCCCAAAGGCAATGACCCCAAATCCAGATTTGCAAAGCCTTTCCCCTTAAATTTCTAATTCCACGTGGGGGCACTGTTGTTTCCCCACAACAGCATTCCAGAAGACCCCCTTCATTTAAAGGGTGATCAGACTTTGCAAGTACTCTTTCCTGATAGTTACAACTTTTAACTCTAGAAATGCAAGGAAGGAAAAATTGGCTTAAGTGATACTCCTTCTTTATAAACCATGGTATATTAGATTTCATCACTGCCTTAATTCCTTCATAATCCTGATCAATAATTCCAGCAACACCTTGAGAATTTAGATTAGACTTTCCTAATAAACATCCCATAGTTCTTTTAGGTAGTGGACCCCAATTGCACTCTTAATAATTTCTGATTCAATCACAGCTTTTGGCTTTTCCTCACAACTCTGATCAACTCCAGTATCAATTTTAATTCCTTGAGTACTTAGGTTAAATCTTCCTGATAAAAACTGTATTACTCTTTCAATAAGAGGTTCCTGCCTTTTAGAATAAAGCTGCTGTGAGGGCTTATGAGCCATCTCTTGGTTAGTCAATCCAACTGCAGGGAGAACAGAGACTGGGCTTTTGCAAGTTTGGTTAGGTCTGGTCCCCTGATGTGAAGCTGGGTGATATCTGCAGTTTTTCTCTAAGATCTTCTTTGCTTTGGCAGGCAGACAGCTAGCCTCCCACGCTTTGCTTGGGGGGACGGGGGAGGGTTCAGTATCAAGCTCCTTCCACTATTTTCCCGCAGGGAAAATGGCAGTCCTTTATTGTTGAATTTTGAAGGACATTGACTCGCCCAATGAGTTCCCTTCCTACAACGTGGGCAGAGTTTAGGTTCTTTTAAACCCAATCTCGATGGCTGCAGCCTGCTCTCCCTACACTGTCTCTGAAGATGACCTGTCTTCCCACAACTAAAGCACTTTCTTCTAGGTCTGATATAATTTGCCAAGGCAGCTGCCATGAGGTTGGCTTTGTATTCCTCTGTCTCCACATTCCTGCATATTCTAAGATAATCTAACAGTGTGTCCTGTTCCCTGTAGGGACGCCAGGCATTTTTATAGTGTTTATTGGAGAAATCATAAGATAGCTTATGCAGTATGTCTCTTACTGCCTGGACATTCTTTACACATTTGGAAATAGCATCTTCCAGTCGGGACACAAAGTCAGCATAGGATTCATCATTCCGCTGTCTTATAGCTGTGTAACTGAGCTTTCTCTCTTCTGATGGAATTATCCTTTCCCAGTCCCTTAAACAAACTTCACGTATCTGTCCTATTGTCTGTTCAGTAAACTGTAGCTGGGACTCAACTGTGATATACTTCTCATCCCCTAGTAATTGATGAATTCCTATATCTATGCCCTCTTCTGCATTTTTGAGTGCTCATGTAAGGGCTGCTTCCTTTCACAGCATTTGATATTGCAGAGATTCTGAAGAGGAAAGACACATTTTCCCCAAAGCTTTCCAATCTGTAGAGGTCCAGCTCTCGGATTCTGCTAAAGCCTTTATCATGCTAATTACAAAATGAGAGTCTGAGCCATAATCATTGACTGCCTACTTGAGATCTTTTAGCAACTTAAAGGGAAGGGCACTGTGAATTCCTTGTGGGTGTTTCCCACAAGGCTGTCTGCTAACAACTCTAACAGGATAAGACATTCTGAATTCTAAATCTCCTTCTTCTGCAATTCCTCTTTCTACTCTTTAAAGTAAAGGTGCTTTCCTACACTTTGCTTATTTGCTTTTATTCTCTGAGCTGGTCTCCTCAGCCTGTATATCTTGTAGTTTCACACCCCGAACTTCATCTTCTGTGTTAGCTCTCCTAGTTTGCATTTCTTTGGAGCTAATCTCTCTACCTCCAGCACTGGCTTGCTTGCTTGTTTTACAATCTCTGGTCTTTCTTACACTAAATTCCAGCAGGGGAGCAGATGCTTTTACTATGCCCCCTTCTGACTCAGGCTTAGTTTTTTCAGCTCTGCCTAAAATCTTCTCATCTGCTTGAAACTCATTCTGACTGCTTCTCACCTAAGGTGACCAGATTTTAACATTGGTAAAGCGGGACACCATTGATAAAATTCATATCCTGGCGAAATAGCCACATGGCAGCCGAAAACCATATACCCTAGCTAGTCATGCATTCTTTAAAAAAATCCGACGGGAAAAATTGTTAAAAATTGGGGCTGTCCCACCAAAAGTGGGACGTCTGGTCACCTTATTCTCACCTGATTTAAGTTTGGGTATTTTAGACGTTCCTCACTACTCTGCTGGTTCTGTTTCTTTGCTTTCCCTATCTTTGAAAGCAAGGGAGCTTCCTGGGATTGCTTAATAGCCTCGCTTTGGGTCTTGGATTCCGCTGCCTTTCGTACTTAATCACCTTTAAAGCTTTTGAGGCTTCAGTCCCCCGAGAGCATATAGGCTTTGGCCACGAGGTTTCTTTTAAAATCAGAGGCCTTAGATAACAAATCAATCCCCGCTTTTTCAGTTTTTCCTAAAGTTTCATCACTTAATTCATGCTCATTCAAAGACATTTTAGCTTACTTTTCTAGATTTGGATAGCTCACACAAGACTTCTCACTAGACTGATAATCTTCATTCTCTTTGTCCTGCCAAGGTACTAAAACCATCTTAACTTGAACCCACAGAGACCACTTCTCCACGGGGATACTCTCCCCATCTCTGTGTGCTTTAAGTTTACAATGATGGATTGTAACTTTTTATTACTTTTAGAAAACATTGCATCTTTTTTTTTCATTACTTTTACACCCTGTCTTTTCAGTAAGTGAATGAGCGTACTACCATAAGTTTCACATTTACTTTTACCTTGACCCATTGTCCTCTTTAAAATACTCATTCACTATTTCAACTATTTATCTGCCAATCCCGACACCAATCCTCACTTAACACAATTTTCTGATTCACTCGGCATTCCGGTGGGGCTGTACAATTGTTACACGGGGTATAACTCATATTGCCACGCGATGGGCGCCATTTGTAGTATGAGGTGGGGGGGGGCAGCCCCCCACCACTAACCATGGGTTCAGTAAGCACAATTGTACGCTTGAGATATATAAATATTATATTAAAGACATCGGGAGCATGAGAGATAAAAGAGATATTACAATAATGCAGTCAGACACATTGCATGGTAGCATTTCTCACCTCAGCCCCGCTTGGTGGTCCACGTGGAGAAAGGGGGAAGGAAAGGAGGACAATGGGAAAGGGAACAGAGGAGAGGAGAGTGAGGGGGAAAAGAGAGAGTGGGGGCAAGACAGCAGTCTGGCAGCAATTGCCTTCAGGGAGGATGTCTGAAGCATCTGACCTCCCCCTACATTAGGGGCTCATACAACTCTTATCACACTCCATACATACATCAATTGTGCAAAGCACATTTGTACATTTGTTACGCTCATCATTCTCAAAACATTTGCTCTCCACTTAAGCCCCTGGCATCAGCTCCTCA
>NW_022105908.1:20567463-20568726 GCF_000313985.2 Echinops telfairi | reverse complement strand
TGACTGTTTGCTTTTCCCTAGCTGCTTTTATGATCTCCTTTTCCGCATAGTTGGATAATTTGACAATTATGTCTTGGTGACTTGTTCTTGGGATTCAGTCTGGCTGGTGTTGTTTCAGCCTCTTGAATGGTTTCCTGATCTTCAATTTATTAAGCTGGGGAAGTTTTCCTTTAAGAATTCCCTTGCTATTTTCGCTGTTGACTTCTTAGTTGTGTCTTGTTCCGGTATTCCAATTATTCTAATATTGTTTTTTTCATAGCATCAGACATGGCTCTCAAGTTTTCTTCAGCTTCTTTGATTGTCTTATTTGATTGCTTTTCCCGCTTGCTGAGGTCTGGTTGTTATCCTCTAGGTCACTGGTGCAATTCTCTGCCTCCTCAAGTCTGTTGGAAAGGTCTGTCAATTTGTCAATGGATTTTGTTATTTCGTCCCTTAACTCTTGTATTTCCCTTTGGTGCCTTGCCTTTATCTCCTCTATCATTTCATCTTTTTTCTGCTTTACTTCCCTCATATCCTTTATGACTCCAAGCAGCATTCTGAAAATTTCTTTTTGAAGCAGGTCAATATCTGCTTCTTCTATGCCCATCATTAGGTTCATGATTTCTTCCGGCATTGTCTTCTGTTTTCCCAGCTTTTTCGTTGAAGCTCTTAGAACTGGTTGATGTTTATGTGTTGTTTTAGAGGAGCCTGGAGCCATCTTCTTGAGTCGAAGAACCCTGGGCTCTCTCTTGGGGAATTCGTATGAGTGCTTCTACGAACTTCCTGCCGGTAGCTGCACTGAGGGGTAAGGCTATCTCTATATCTTCCTGGGGTTTCACTCTTATCCTAGCCATCCAGTATTCTATTATTTGGAATGTGTTTTGGATATTCCTCTCATGTGACACTGGTCAGGTTGTTGTGGGCCCACGAGGGTGTCGCTTCCCTGGCCGATCTCTAAGTGGGCTTCATGGTTCTTGGAACACTTCTAATGGCCTGTGGTATTTTCCTATGCAACTGGAGGGCTGAGGAAGGAGTGTGGGTATGCCCTCCTTGGTGTAGAGCTCTGTAGCTGGCAGGGGAATTACCGTAGACAGAGAGATCGCTTTGGAAATTTGGGGGATGTTCCAGCAGTAGCATATAGCCCTACTACTGGTGGTCAGGCGTTTCCCTCAGTCACTTGTAGGGCCTTGAGGTTTAGGCTGGAGATACCCCCGCTGTTTGCAGGGGAGAACCCCCTGCTGCTTGGTGTTTGGAAGAGGACCACCGTGATTTCCCCAGCTGCTT
>NW_022105908.1:20564287-20565490 GCF_000313985.2 Echinops telfairi | reverse complement strand
GCTGACCCCCAGAGGGGGAGATCCAGCTTATCAGGGGGGTTGTTTCCTTCTCGGCCAATTGGAACTGAATTCGCCCCCTGGACTCCAACTATCCACCTATTTTCTCCCACACTGCGATCCACCTCAGGTAAAAATCTGCTTTCTCTTCTACTCCAAATGTTGGCTACCCGCCATCCCCACTCCCCAGGCTGTGATCTCGAGGCAGCCAACAGTGCAGAGAGTGCCAGTGTGGGGTTCTCCTCACGTCTGGGATCCTGTCCCCTCTCAGGCGTCAGCCTGGAGAGATCTCTGCTCCCAGCAAGGGTGCGAGGAGCTTGTCAGCTGGCGCCCGTGGGCTCACCAAAGCCAGAGAACTCTTGGTTTGCTTTGTGAGTGGAAATCACACACAAACAAGGGGTTCAGGAGAGACCCTAATACCCTGGTTCTAATTTCAGGAATTCACCTCCCTGTTTCCTACACCTTACCTCCCAATTTTCTAGTCTGGCAGCAGGAGCTCCTGACACGTGAGTCCTATTGAGTCTCCATTTTCCCCGAGCCAGAATGGCAGTTTAATAGAACAAAGTGTTCTTGCATTGAGGGAGTACTTGAGTGAAGGCCCAAAGCCCATCTGTAGACAATTGGACATCCCCTTACAGAAGGGTCACAAGGAAGAGACAAGCCAGTCAGGGCACAGTATAGCACCGAACAAACATACACCTTTCATCTAGTTCTTTAATGTTTCTCCCCACCCCCACTATCATGACCCCAATTCTACCTTGCAAATCTGGCTAGACCAGAGCATGTAAATGGGTATAGATAAGAGCTGGAAACAGGGAATCCAGGACAGACAAACCCCTTGGGATCAATATTGAGCGTAGTAATACCAGGAGGGTAGGGGGTAGGTGGGTGGAAAAAGGGGAACCGATTACAATGATCTACATACAACCCCCTCCCCGGGGGACAGACAACAGACAAATGGGTGAAGGGAGACAACAATCGGTGTAAAACATGGAAAACAATTTTTACAAATGATCAAGGGTTCGTGGGGGAGGGGAGAAAATGAGCTGATATTAAGGGCTCCGGGAGAAAGAAAATGTTTGAAAATTATGAGAGCAACATATATACAATGTGCTTGACACAATGAATGGATGTATGGATTGTGATAAGACTTGTATGAGCCCCCAAAAATGATTTTTTTAAAGTATTATAGTCTCCCCACAATAA
>NW_022105908.1:20562035-20563738 GCF_000313985.2 Echinops telfairi | reverse complement strand
CCACCTAATAAATAATGGAACAAACAATACCAAAGAGTATGATCAAAGGACTATTCATAATAAAATCCCTGATGGGGGTGGGGAGTTGTATTAGAGCTTCAAATCCGAGCACCCAGTTTGCAGAAAGCAATAGATGATAGTGAAAGTCTCCAATCCGTTCACAGAGCCTCCACCAAAGGGATTAAGCTTCCACTGGATTAATCCTCCATTGAATTCTTTAGGTCAGTGGTTCTCAACCTTCCTAATGCTGCGACCCTTTAATACAGTTCCTCATGTAGTGGTGACCCCCAATGATAAAATTATTTTTATTGCTACTTCATAACTGTAATTTTGCTACTGTTATGAATCATAAAGTAAATATCTGATATGTACTATGTATTTTCATTGTTACAAATTGAACATAATTAAAACATAGTGATTAATCACACACACAAAGAAGAATTATAGTCTCAGAAACCCAAAGGGGTACCTCCACTCTGTCCTATGGGATCTCTATGAATCACAGTCAAGTTGATGACAGTGGGTGTAAGTGACCTGACTAATGGTTGCCTGACTTGTAAATCACTCTATCGCTCAATAAACCTGGTGCTTAAGCAAACTCCATGAGTTTTCTCTACAGCGAACCTAAGGTAGGAAGCCAATTTTCCCAAGGCTCAAGTTTTGATATGTTATCGAAGGGCAAAGCTTGAGTGGGTTACTCCAACATTCATGGGCCCCAGAAATCTCTATTCTGAGAGAATTAAAACTGTTTTCCAGCTTTATTGAATTTTTTAAAAGGGGGTGCAATAGGGGAGGGTACACATTAGAATTGATGGAAGATACACATAAAGTGGTATCTACAGGGCCCAAATGGAAAACTTCCATGTCATCTCCTCATGGAATCAGGGAGTGTCATCCCCAGGGCAATCATGGAAACTTTCTGGAGGTCCACCATCCAGAGCTTTTACTGGGGTTCAATTGGTAGACATGACTGATGGAATCATTGGCCACAAGTTTGAATTTGATCCCTAGCCCACCTCTCCTACATAAAAGTTTGGTTCCTGTCTCTTGGTGAATCTTACTGGTGTGACAAGTCATCATCTTGAGTCACTTCATTAGCATAAACTATCAATTGTGATCTGAGTCTGGTCCATGAATAACAAAGACACTCTAATCACTGGGAAAATTAGAAGGATGTAGGGGTTACCTTCCAAGAACTCTGGACAAAAGCCAAGTTATTTGGTTAAACTTAATTCTACATCC
Organism: Echinops telfairi; assembly: GCF_000313985.2. Classification (NCBI taxonomy): domain Eukaryota; kingdom Metazoa; phylum Chordata; class Mammalia; order Afrosoricida; family Tenrecidae; genus Echinops; species Echinops telfairi. The sequence goes on along the minus strand of NW_022105908.1, from coordinate 20,562,496 downwards.
CCACAATTTGCCTCATCCTTCCTTCCTCAATTTCCACCTTTTCACCTCATCTCTCATTCCTGTGTTCTCTATATGAGACTAGTAACCTAGGATTTATTTTATTGTTTTATGTATGCTATTAATTCTTCAACATGTCCCTATATGGACCTAGGCAAGAATTTCCCTAGGGAGTATATCCAGAGGCTTGATCGCTAGGTCCAAATTTACAAGGCAAAAATTCTGACTTACGCCATTATGTCAAGAGCGGCACTCTTAGACATTTTTGAATGCTCGGGTTATTCACTGCAAACACACATCGAACAATCTAAAAAATAACTCAAACCACTAAGGACAAAGGTATTGGGGTAATATGAACATAAGGGCATAATAACAGCACTCTTCACACATATCATTCTAGCATCATAGTCCCAACAAACATTGCCTCTGGGTAGAGTTGGAAAGAGCAGGAGTTGATGTCCTTA
>NW_022105908.1:20559018-20560459 GCF_000313985.2 Echinops telfairi | reverse complement strand
GCAAACAGCCTCTATGTTTGGCATATCTTTGGGGGAGACAAAGCTGGGAAAAGTCTTTTGTATTCCACAAGGAAATACTGTTTTAATTCTAATTCAGCAACCACAAAGTATAGAGTCACCATGGAAACTTGTATTTAAAAAAACTTGAAGTTGTCATGAAATCTCCTATCATAGAAGTGGGTTTTACATTGTCCTCCTTCATACAGAGTCATGCTCCTCCAGCTTGTAAGTTGCTCAATAAATTAGGAAACCAAAAAATATTATATTACTTTATCAGTCAGGTCAAGGGGTTATTTTTTATTAATAAATCATTGGGCCTCTTACATATATTATAGCAATCCATGCATCCATTGTATCAAGCGGACAAGTACAAATGTTACCATCAACAAAATTTCAAAACATTACCTTCCTTCTTAAGCCCTTTGATAGCAGCTCCTCTTTACTCCCTCCCTCCCCACCCTGCCATCCTCTCAAATCCTTATATATTATGTATTGTTATTTTTATGTATACACATCTTACATCACTCATTCTATCCCTTCACATACAATCCTGGTATCCATCCCCCTCGAGGGGGTTGTCCTGCCATCATTGCTATTTGTTCCCCGTTACCCCCTGTCTTCCTTTCCCCTACCCTCCTGGAATTGTAACTCCCATTACTATTTCTGAAGGGTTTGCCTCTCCTGAATTCCAAATATTGAAAGCTCTCATCTGTACCAACATATGTACACCAGTTTAGCAGGACATTTGAGGTAGGACTGAGATCATAATAGTAGGGGGAGGAAGGAGCAAAGGCTTATTTTTAACGATCATTACTGGCTGAATTTGAACCACTTGTTGAAAGCACAATGGTCCGTCTGCATGGATCAACAATGATTTCTCAGCTAAACTTTATGCTTCAACTTCTTTCAATTGTAATTTTTAACACTAACTGATATTGGATTTGAATACATCATTTATTTGCTACCCATTCAAATTTCCACCATGTGAATTGTCTTTTCAGGTTCTTTACCCACTTGTTTACTGGGTTTCCTGACACGTCCTCATTGACTACCCAGGAACCGGAGCAGTGGTTGACTCCATTTTTTTATGATCCCATGTGTGCTGGAATGGACTGGTGCCCCAGACGTTTTTCAGTGGCTGATTTGTATTTTAAAGATTTCTAGGTCTTCTTCCCAAGCGGCCTCTGGGTGGACTCAAACTTCTAAGCTTTCAGTTAACAACTGAGTGTGTTAACTATTTTGTGACTAATTAAAATCTCCCGGGGTAGTGCATTGGTGGAGTGGTCTGTTTTTCACCTGTGATGCCAAAGCATTACCATGGGTCACAGATGTTTCATACTTTGTGTGTGCAAATAAGCAGAAGTGATGTTAACCACTTCTTGTAGGTTTTGCTTGTTTTCATCTCTAACTTCTGCTAGCATTTCATGTTTCCCCATTCCAC
>NW_022105908.1:20553242-20554440 GCF_000313985.2 Echinops telfairi | reverse complement strand
AAGAGGAGCAAAATCGGCTGCTGATGCTCCCCTCATGGCAGGGATACTTTGGGGCAGCTGCCTCCTGCATCCCAAAGCCAAAGTTCCTGTAGGGAGGCCCTCTCTCATGGGCTCAGTTCACTCTGGCTGGTCATAGTTCTCGCCTCTGACTGCCTGGAATTCTGCTGTATTCCTGGTAGCTTTCCTAAGCCTGCTCACAGTTTTGCAAATGACACCCTTAAGAACACATTCTTCAATGACCCACGTCTACAGTGCCAGCTGCCTCCTCCTGGGCAGCCCAAGAGGAATGACATTATCATTGAATGGAAATGTTTAGGTTCAAGGCCTTATTGGAGAAGTCTTTCTATAATTGCTACTGAGCCCCTGGGTGGGGAAAATAGTTAACTGCTCAACTGCTAATCAAAAGCTTGGAAGTTCAACCCCACCCAGAGATGCCTTGGGGGAAAAGCCTGTCCATCTGCTCTGGGGGTGCATAGCCTTGAACCCCCTCTAGAATGGAGTAAGAATGTGCAGCACAGGGGCTCACGGGGAGCTGGGATTCCGTGGCGGCAACGGTTAGTTTGTCTGTAACTACATCACAGTCTTTCCTTTCCTCTTTTCTTTTGTTTGTTCTATAGTCTCCGAGGTATGCAAACCATTTCCCAATTGGCTGCTGAAAGAATGGTTGGTTAAGTGAGGCCATTCAGGGGCACCTTGGCAGAGAGGCCTGGTGAGGGGCTTCTGGAAAATCAGCCATTCACTCCCCCCTTCTATATGAGGAGGCTTCAAAAAGCTCATTGGGGGGGGCCGGGGAGGTGGATGGATTGAAAAGACAATAGAATCGTTTCCTGAACTGTTTTCAGTCCCCTAATAATTCCTTTTCCTTCTTTGCCCCTGCCCCAACATGGTCGCATTCCATCTCAGAGAAGAAGCAAGATTATTTTTATTTAACCCTCAAACATTGTTGTAGGCAGAATAAAGGGGAAAGGGGAATTTCATTAATCCCTTAAAAGAATCTGGCTTCTCTAGTGTTTCTTTTTAGTTTCTGTTTCACGGATTTTGCTCTTATTTTTTGTAAATTCCTTCCATTTACAGAGATGCATTTTGTTCCTTGAAGAGCCCTGGAAGCACTTGACTGCTAACCGAAAGGCCAGAGGTTCAAACCCCCCAGTTCCTCCACAAGAGAAAGATGTAGCAGTGCTTCCATGAAGATTGACCC
>NW_022105908.1:20551805-20552859 GCF_000313985.2 Echinops telfairi | reverse complement strand
AAAAAAGATGAAATTTTATGTGTGGAAGATGATTTTTATATTTATTTCTGTGATTGCTTCTGATAGCCTTTAAAAGAACGCCAGAGAAGTCCTGTTGTAGGGAATGAGTGGAGGTCTTTGTGAGCGAATAGGTCTTCAGTGTTTGTTAATCATCCTTTCAAGGCCTGTTAAGTCTGTCTGTCCTTCAGCTCTGCTCTTGGGTGACTGGTTCTGGTCATTTGGTGCTTCCCTCCCTTGCTACTGCTTTTCCTCAGCTGTGGGATAATTCTGGACCATGGGCCTCTCTCTGCATATCAGGTACCCTGTTAGCCTGTCTGTGGCTGCTGCTTCTGTTGATGTCATGTACCCAAAATGCAGCAATGAGCTTCATTCAAGGCTTTTGAAGCACTCAGCACCTTGGAGTGATTCTATTCCTGTGGGGGCTGCCACAAGGAGGATGGCTCCCAGAAATAATAGTATTTTACAACTGAGATCTGGAGATCCAGAGCCCAAACTCACACAACACTAGCACCTGCCCATGGGGCCTTCAGGCCAACAATCCTGCTACCAACCTAGTCCCCAATAACCAGAAAGCGCTGGATGTTTAAGCCTTTTTCTCCTTTTATTCTTTAAAAAAATAAGGATAATAATAACCTTTACAGTAAATTCTAGAAAGTGGTGGGTTTGGATCTCTCCACACCTCTGAACATAATTTTACATTTCTCAGATACCATCCTTCCCATAGTATGCCAGATGATAATCCCTGGGAGACGGAGGAAGCCCCCCAGATAGGAGGAGCCCCAATTCTGGAGCCCTGGGGCAGAGGGAGAGGGGGCTTCTAGCTGGCCTCAGTCAGCTTGGTCTCGCAGACCCAGCGGTAGGGCCTCTGGCAGACATTGTCATTCCACTCGCCATTCGCAGTGAAGTGAGCACAATCCTCGCCTCCGCCCAGGTTGTGCCCCTCCCAGTTGTCCGGCTGTTCTGGACTCCAGTTCCTAAGGACACAGAACAGGGATGGGCTCCGAGAGATCCACCCTTCCCTAAGTCCCTGGGGGGCCCAGGGCACCTGCCAGGC
>NW_022105908.1:20549453-20551203 GCF_000313985.2 Echinops telfairi | reverse complement strand
ATGGGGAGTGGGGACACGCCTTGGATGACAGGTGCCCTCAAGCCCTCCCCATCACCTTCCCAAGGAGGACTGAGGGGGGGTTGTCTCTGACCTGCTTTGAGATCCTGCTTCTCTTTCTCCAGGTTGCTCTCCAGAGTCAGCAACTTGTCCTTCAAGCCTTGGCCTGGAGGGCAGTGAACCTCAGCACCCTCTAGGCGGCAACCCCTTTTCTCTGAGCCCCTGGACCCTCCCTTCCACACGCACTCCTGGAGGGGTCTCACCTGCTTGCAGCAGCTGCTTGTGTTCCTTCAGCTCGCTCTGCAGAGATGTCACCGCTCCTTGGAACCTGCCATCTGGGTCACAGGGAGCTCAGTGCCCAGGAGTCAGCTACCACCCTCACCGCTCCCCGGCCCTCCTCACCCCACCCCCCAGGCTCACCCTGGCTGTTCAGTGCCTGGATCTCAGCTGCGGTGCTGGATGACAAATTGAGGGAAGTTGTTCTCAGGGTCAACAGGTCCCTCTGAAGCTTGGTAACTGATTAGTAGGATGGGCCCATCAGAGTCAGCAGAGATGGAACCTTGCCCGTGCAAGGCACTGAGCAAGGTGCTGTCTGCATATTGCCTCACTCAGTCCTCACAAGGACCCGAGGGGGCAGGCGCGGTTGCTCCCCACATTAGAGAGGAGTCAACGGAGACTTAGAATGCATAAGTCTTTTGTCTTAAGTGATTCGGCGTTGTGGCGACCCTCAATGCACAGCACAGAGCTGCCCCGTGAAGTTTGCTTTCCTGAATCAGACCACCAGGAGCCTCCTTCCTCAGAGCCTCAGGGTGAATGCTCATCACCAACATTTAGGTTGAGAGTTGAGTGCACACCATGTGTGTCACGGGACTTTATTTTGTCCACATCACCAGAGGCAACCCTCTTTGCCTCTAGGGCTTCGACACCATCACTGGCTCCATCAGTGCCCCTGGCAATGCCCTTCCCAGGGCTCATCTCTCACCCCATCCATGTCTCCATCATGGCATCCCACGGCATCCCCATGGCATCCCACGGCATCCCCATGGCATCCCATTGGGGCCCACAATGGCCCCAATGACTGCTGATGGCGCTGCTATTGCCAGGAATCCAGACCTGCCCTGCTGTGGTCACTGTGCCCAACCCCCCCGAGCCCCATTGCTTCTACTGTGGTCTTCATATGGTCCCCATGGTTTTCTCACCACTGTACCCGATCACTTCCCCAGCCCTGCCCACCACTGTGGCCCTCACTTTGGCATCCAAACACACAGATGATGACCAGCAGCAGAAGACCGAGGCCCAGCAGGAGCAAGTGAAGTTGGTATCCGTAGCAAACCCGCTGATGGAAGGGCTGGAGATGGCGAGACCCTGCAGGATGAGAGGCTGTTGGGAGGAGGCAGGTACCGGATGGAGAGCGGCCAGAGAGAGGTCTAGAGGGAGCTGTCTAGGAATGAAGAGTGGGCCCAGGCAAGCTGGAGAAAAGACGGGGTTAGGAAAATGGTGGGTTGGGGAACCCAGAGCATCTGTGTTGTGGACCGGCACCAGACCCTCTCCCACCTCAAGAACACCCTTTTGCACGGACCCGTGGGGATACTGTGAGGTAGGAGAGCCTGTCATTAGAACTCAGAGGGCTGTGGGGAAGACAGAGAGTTGAGGGCATTCCAGACGTTTCAGGCTCACGCGCCTTGGAAATCTCAGGTAAGCAAATAAAATGTCCCTTCCAAACTCAACTGCTCATCGACACACACACACCCCC
>NW_022105908.1:20540155-20547520 GCF_000313985.2 Echinops telfairi | reverse complement strand
GCTTCTGCAAAAGTTAAAAACATGTGAGAGGAACACTGGACCTGGTGCACTCTCTTATTTGCCCTCCACCTGCTTTCATTTCCTGCCTCAGTTTCTCAAAATTGTTAGCATCTCTGTCCATTGCACACCCAGATCCAGGGGAGCCTATTTTTTTCTGCTCTCACTCAAAACCACCCTGGGTTCTGGCATCTGAGCCCTGGCCCCAGCTGCCTTAGGCATGGCAGGGAGGTGAACTCAGCCCCTGCACTAGCCCATAAAGTCAGAATCCATCGTGTGGCTGGTGATTCTGGTGATCAGATTCTCTTCCACAAGGTTGTGTATGATTGTTGCTCATGGGGGGTGAGGAAGGGAGTTCTTGTGCTTAGTAATTTTTCAGAATCTAGTCTGTACAATATATATCATTTGCTATATTTTACATGGAGGTCTCTGACCAGCTAGATCAGTTGCCAGTGATTAATGGAACAGCTAGTTTCCTAAATGTCCTGAACAAATAAGTCTCCCAGCCTTTGCCAATGGGCTGTATGTCCGTGTTGGGGCATGCGCTCCACGCTGTAGCAGTTTACGACTCTGCTTCAGTAGAGTCATACCTGGGCTGGTAGAAAGCTTCAAGGTCAATCAAACGCTGGGGTCCTCTGAGGTCTTTCTTGGGCGTGCATCAAGCCCAGCACAGTTAAGTCCAATCACGTGGCCTTCTAGACCCAAGACAAGGCAGAAATGTTCAGAGCCCTACAGGAAGCCTCATTACCCAGCTTTCCCTATTATTGTTTTGGTCCAATTGTTGTTTGTTATCCCAGCCTCAGGCATCTGTAATTTCAGACAATTGCCACCGATGGTTTGAGACAAACCCCCAGACAGGCTGTTAGCAGGGAACAAGCTTTGCATCAAGTCAAATGAGAGTTCTGAGACCGGGGAGCTTTGGGGAAGCTATCAGGCATATCAAATTATGATAATTCTCTAGGAATGAGGCTTTGGGGGAAATTCAACTCCATTCTACTCACCCCAGTGTCTGCTGTAGTTCGGTTATCCCAGTTGGGGCTTTGCCTGGTCAACACAGAGTCAGTTCAGCCACAGTGAGGGAAGAGAGAGAAGAGTTTATGCTCACATTATGCCAATGCATAAGGAGGAAACAGAGTTCAGCACACCTCCAATGTCTGCTTCAAAAGTGTCTATGTGACTACAGGGTTTAGATATTTTTTGTAAAAGCTTATAGTCGTTTCTATATATCTAATTTTCCAGACAGGGCTATTTGGATCCTGAGAAAGAAAATAAGAAAATGTGTGGGACCCTAGCAATGCATTTTATCTACTTTGAGTGTCTTCAGCAGCTGCAAATTTTACCTTGAGAAAAATAAGGCTTAAGAGATGAAATTAATAATAATTTATCAGGGGTCCATGAGGGCGAGAAGGGTGGGGAGGGAGGGAAAAAAGAGGGCTCACGTAGGGCTCAAGCAGAAAGAAAGTGTTTTTAAAATAATGATGGCAACATATGTACAAATGTATTTGATACAATGGATGCATGGATTGTTATAAGAGCTGTTAGAGCCTCCAATAAAATGATTTGTTATTTAAGAAAGAAATAAAAAGGAGAAGGCTTCAGCTACACGCAAGCCTTATTTCTGCCTCACTGCCGACTTCTTTGAAATGTCACATTTTAGAATCTTGCATTCTCAACTCCTGAACCTATGGATTTTATTATTATTATTATTATTTTTTTTTTTATGTCCTGAGCCAGGAGTCCTGATAACACAGTGGGTAAGTACTCAGCTGGTAACCAAAAGGTCAGCAGTTCAACCCCATTCTACTGGACAAAGATGTGGCAGTCTGCTGCCATTTATGATTACGGCCTTGGAAATTCTAATGTGCCAATGCTACCCTGTCCTATATGGTGGCTATGATTCAGTAAAACCAAAGTTATACTACTTTGTATATCTATAGTTAGACACACACCCCCCAAAAAAAATCCTACCTATTAAATGCAGTGGATCTAAGGTATTTACTTTGCTTAATACAGTCCCTATAAAATCTTGTAATTCACTACATTACTCATGTCACTTAGATAACTTCTTCTTTCCCTGACTGTTAGTGATTGAAAGCTAGACCCTGCTTTCTAGTTAGTCGACAAAGGCATCCTGAGACTAGAATGAGGCTAACACTAAAAGGCACCTGTGGCTCCTCTCCAGCCCATACCTAACGGAGCCCAGCCTGAGCAGCCTGGACATGGCTCTGCACAGCAGCAGGACGGATGCTCATGGGGGTCAGACTAGGAGGGGAGTGCCCCAGACCAGTGATGGGAGGAAAGCCACCCAGTCCCTAAGGAACACCGATTGTGGATTTCTGACTCCGGGGTCAGCACTTGACACCCCAGCTGAATTGGTTGGGGGTTCCTCACAAGGGGGTCACACTGAAAGTCTAAGGCATAAATGCGGGGGTGCAGGGAAGGGGGTCACGAGATCGCTCCATCCCGGACTGCGGGAATAGCAATGGGGACCTATGGAAAACTGGCCTTTTCAACATGAATCCTGTGTCAGGATCCCTGTTAGTCTGCTGGCTATCGGTATGTTGTTGTTTTGGTTTGAGGGGGATTTTTTTTATCTTTTATTTTGTTTTGTTTCTTTGGTGTTGATCTATTCAAGAAATGCAGGATGGGCAGTCTTACAGAGACAGTGGGCAGACTGATAGTTCCTGGGTCACAGGGGGATTGGGAGGGGTGGGAGGTGAGCAGGGAGCCAACAATGATGGGTACAGGGGAATAGTTAGAGTTCTAAAATGGGCCACGAGGAGGGTGTAACTTTTCTGGGCATGTTTGATCAATCAAATTGCATCTGAGAGGAATTACTGAGAGGTGAACAACAGGCAAGCATAATAGTTGGGTAGGAGGAAAAACAAAAACAAAACCCAATATGAGAGGGGTACCCAGAATAATGGAATTTTTTTCAAAGCTATGTATTTAAAGTTTTTTTTTTTTTTTTACAAAACACTCGTATCACCTTCAAAGTACTCTCCATTACACTTCAGACATTTGTCAAATCTGTAATTCCATTCTTAGAAACATTTTTCAAGCTCATCTGTTTGGGTGGCTGGCAGAATCTCCTGCATTTTTTTCTTCACCCTCTTCTACATCATCAAATTGTGGTCCTTTCATGTCCCTCTTCATTCGAGGAAACAAAAAGAAGTTGCATGGAGAGAGGTCAGGTGAGTAAGGTGGGTGGGGCAAGAGAGGCATGTTGTTTGTTGCCAAAAACTGGCGCAGTGAGATGGCTGTGTGAGCAGGTATATTGTTGTGGTGGCAAAATCAGTCCCCTGGTCTGCCACATATCAGGACTTTTTTACCACACACCGTTATTCAATCTTTTCAGAATCTCTAAATAGAAAGCTTGATTAACAGTCTAACCTGGTGGAACAAACTCCAAATGCACTAAAAGTCAACATTTTCATCCATTCGGTAAATTGGACGACATCCAGAATGAGGTTTGTCATCAATCAACATATCCTTTTTGAAAAGAGAAAAACCACTCGTACACTTGAATTTTTCCCATAGTACTGCCCTTATAAGCTGTGTTCAACACCACAACAGTTTCTGCGGCATTTCTCCCACCCCAGCCCCCAACCCCCACTCCAAGCAGGAAACAAATTTCACAGCCACATGCTGTTTGCATAAATCAGCTATCACCAAAAAAATTAGGTTCGAGCAAAACTGCTTTTATAGAAAAATGCACTGTGACCATAGAGAACCTTCCCAAGCGACAGCCACTGGGTGCACTAACTCAGAACGAGTTGCTTGGTGCTTGCCTAGTGGGAAAAATTAGTATTATGAAGGCTTCACTCTGCCCAACATGATTCCAGTTTTTTTTGGGGGGTACCCCTCATGTGTGTATACATATATGTATATATATGTGCATATTTGGTTTTTGTATATAATATGTAATTCATGTATGTTATATGTAAATGCAATAAGGAAGCACATGGTCTTTGGGCCTCTACTTAAAACTGACCTCAGAATAAGAACAGTTTGTTCTAATAATGTGGCATTGTATGATACCCACCTCCCAACACAATCGCTGAAAACAAAATGGGTGCATAAGCAATTGTGGTGAAGAAAGCTGATGGTGCCCAGCTATCAAAAGTTGTGGCATCTGGTGTCTTAAAGGGTTGGAGTTAAACAAGCGGCCATCTAGCAAGGAAGCAACAAAGCCCACATGGAAGAAGCAAATCAGGATGTGTGATCATGAGGTGTCTACAGGAAGAGGTATCAGAAGTTCAGAAAACATGCATTCAAATTTATATGAAGGGGACTAGATGGAGTGGAGACCCAAAGTCCACCAGCAAGACAGTCCCTCCTAGAAGGGCCTAACAGAACAGAAGATAAATTCAGTGTGACACTGATGAACCCCATAACTATCCTCTAGTTCTTTAAGATTTTCTCCCCTTGCTATAGTGATCCATACGTGATATATCTTATTGGTCATGTCAGACTTGGGTGTGTTCCTTTGTACATTTAAGATCACTTGGTGCATGGTAGTCAAGATAGATGACCCTCAGAGACACTGACCAGGAGTAAAGTTTCCCTGAGGGTATGGGAAGTGAGGGGGTGGGGGAGCAAGGGAGGGAGAGGAAAGTTGATAGCATTGATGATTGTATAGCCCCACCTGATGGGATTGAACAACAGAACTGTATGGGAAGGAAAGGGATATATTGGAATGAGTAAAATATGTCAATAAAAAATTTTTTTTAAAGAAAGGATCAACGGGACCAACAATCCTGGGAGGACATGGGAGAGTGGGAGGTGGGGGAAGGGAGGAGGTATTGGCCAACCCAGGGACAAGGGAACAATGAGTGGTTCTAAACCAGTGGCAAGGAGGGGATGGATGGGAGGACTGGTAGGGAGTGACCAAGGTCAACGTAACCGAGAGGAATTACTGAAACCAGAATGAAGGCTGAACATGGTAGTGAGACAGGAGGAAAGCGTAAGGAAATAGAGGAAAGGAGTAGGAGGCAAAGGGCATACATAGAAGCCTAAATACAGACATGTACATATATAAATATATTTATGATTATGGGGGAAATAGACCTATGTGCATATATTTATAGGTTTAGTAGTAGGGTAGCAGGTGGACATTGGGTCTCATTGCGTGCATTCCCTTAATACAAGAGCACTTTGCTCAGCTAAACAGTCATTCCATGATACCCACCTTCCCAACATGATCGCTGGAGACAAAGTGTGCATAAGCAAATGTGGTGAAGAAAGCTGATGGTGCCTGGCTATCAAAGGACATAGTGTCTGGGGTCTTAAAGGCTTGAAGGTAAACAAGCGGTCATCTAGCTGGGAAGCAACAATGCACACATGGTAAAAGCACACAAGCCTGTGAGATCACAAGGTGTTGAAGGGATCGGGCAGCAGACACCAAAAAACAAAAACCATTATTGTGTGATCACCTTCCCCATATAAATGCTGAAGACAAATGTGTGCATAAGTAAGTATGGTGAAGAAGGCTGATAGTGCCCGGCTATCAAGAGATATAGTGTTTGGGGTCTTAAAGGCTTGAAAGTAAACAAGCGGCCATCTAGCCCAGAAGCAACAAAGCCCACATGGAAGAAGTACACCAGCATGTGTGATCACGAAGTGTCTAGGGGACCAGGTATCAAGCACCAAAGAGTGCCCATATCAGATCATTGTGAATGAGGGGAGCATGTGATGGGGATCCAATGCCCATCTGTAGACACCTGGACATCACTTGAAGAGGGGTAGTGGGGAGGAGATGAGTCACTCAGGGTGCAGTGTAGCATTGATGAAACTCACAAACTTCCTCTAGTTCTTAAACGCTCACACACACACACACACACACACACACACACACACACACACACACAGTGTCATAATCCCAATTCTACCTTGCAAACCTGGTTAGACCAGAGGATGCACGGCGGTGCAGATGGGAAATGGAAACACAGGGAATCCAGGAGAGATGAACCCCTCAGGACCAGTGGTGAGAGTGGTGATACCGGGAGGGAAGAGGGAAGGGGGAGGATAGAAAGGGGGAATCGATTACAAGGATCTACATATAATCTCCTCCCTGGGAGATGAGCAACAGAAAAGTGGGTGAAGGGAGATGCTGGGCAGTGTAAGACATGATAAAATAATAATTTATAAATTATCAAGGGTTCATGAGGGAGGGGGGGATCAGGGAGGGAGGGGGGAATTAAAATGAGGAGCTGATTCCAGGAGCCCAAGCAGAAAGTGAGAGTTTTGAGAATGATGAGGGCAACAAATCTATAAATTGGCTTTATACAATTGATGTATGTGTGGATTGTGATAAGAGTTGTATGAAGCCCAATAAAATGATTTTTTAAAAGGAAGAAAGGAGCTGTGATTTAATACTGTCTTAGTGGTGAAATTATACATAATGGAAATATTTCGAGAATCTGCTAGACTGAACCAAAATCTAATAAACAAGAAATAAAAATTTATTAATTTAAAATAAATAAAAACTTGGAGAATAAAAAAACTTCAGAACTATAAAGATTGTCAATGAAAAACACAGGGACAAATTTAGAAGCCCTAATACAGGGCATAAATACACTATCAAGCATCATATAATGAAAATCACACAAACAGTAGAAGATGAAATAGATAACTGTGTGGCCTCCTAAAAAGGAGATACTAATGTGCATCAAACGATTTCACCATCCTCGTTGTTGGTCTTCTGGGTTTTGGTTTTTGTTATAATACGACCCCCCAAAATAAACCAGAGTCGTTCCTAACCCCTGGATGGAGGCTAGCTGTTTCAAACTGTTCACCTTAGCAGCCCTGGGATACGAGGCTAGCAGAAGTCTTTTGACCTCCTCACTGAGCCCTGAGAAACAGTGCTGGGAGTTTGTCACCTGCTTCCAGAGTCTGAGTCTTGTGGGCATTGTGGAAAGGTCAGTAGTTCTAAACCACCAGCTGCTCTATGGGAGAAAGAGGAGGCTTTCTACTCCCCTATAGATTTACCGTCTCAGAAGCCCACAGCGGCAGCTCTACCCTGCCCTATAGAGTTGCTATGAGTCAGGATTGACTCAACAGCAGTGTTTGTTTGGCTTTTTTATTTACCTTTGCTGCAAGTATATCCATGAATTAGTGGAACGTCAGGGTACAAGGCTATGAGAACTTCTTAGATGTAACCAACAACTGGAGGGAACAAGTCACTGGGCCTGGAGGATCAAGCCATAGTCTCAGGGGACACCAAGATGAATGGGTGTAGCACGGCTCATAAAGACAGTGTTCCACGTTTTAATTTAAGTATTGATTGGGGTCTGTATTAGTCTGGGTACTTTGGAGAAACAAATCCACGGCGACTCACGTATAAGAGAGAGTTTTATGTAAAGAAAA
>NW_022105908.1:20527872-20539701 GCF_000313985.2 Echinops telfairi | reverse complement strand
TAACTCAGGGTCCTACAAGCAAGCAAGCAGTCTTCCAAGGGCAGCTGGGGGCCTCTCCCCATCCAGAGGCAAGAAGGTGATGAAAATCAAAGACACGTGAAAACAGTGAGACCAGTGGATGCCTGGACCACATAAACATCATGTTCCACGACTCCGAAACCGGAAGAACTAAGTGATGTCCAGCTACCACCACTGAACAATTTGACCAAAGACTCTATAAAGGAATCCTGACCAAAAGGGAGGGGAATGCCAAACAGAATTTCAAACACTCATGGAATCCAGAGTTTGAGGAGCCATGGAGGTGCTGTGAACTCTGAAACAACTGCCACAAGATAGTCTCTAAACACTAAATAAAAAATAGCTCCTAAAATTATTTTTAAACCAAACCATTTAGCTTTGTCATTAAAAGATGCCTACATTGACATGGTACTCCTTTTAAAGAATTTCTGCTTTTCATAGTCATCTATTTTAGAGTCTAAGACTAATTCCATTAAGGCTGCTTGAATTCTGCCCTCAGTGATTTCCACTAGATGTGTTAAAGACACCAAATTTTGATACAACTTGAATACCTTAGTTCTGAATCTGCCCTACTTTTTGATTTTTTGAAGATGTTTCTCAACCAGAGTGTGAAACTTCATTTACACTTAGATCCTCTTTCACGGACATTCTGTAGAATCTTCACTTGAACCTTCCTGCCAGTGCATTTCAGTTTCCTCATTTTATACAAGCGCAGTTAACATAGCTCTTCCTTCAGCTACGACCTTCTCTCTCCAACTGGGAATAGCTTCAAAAGATTCCCTGTCTGTGGTAGAAAATACAAGCATACCCAAACCTGGCCCGCTCCATCGTAGGCCTTTGTTAGTGCGTCACATTCTTCTGGACCTAGCATTAGTCAGATGTTTTCCTTATTGCCTTGGCTTTGCCACTCCAAAACATCCATTTCCATGGGTTTCTTTGTCATCTTTTGTCCAAGGGCCTTTGTGGTGTCACTGGGCCTTCTTTGATTTTCCAACTGCAACATTCCCTACAGACACCATCTTGACAACCATTGCTGTATCTTCCTCCAACATATTGGGAGCTGAAGAGCACCAGCTTCCAAGAGACTACGTCTACTCTTTCCCACAGTTCTCCAGACCACTGCCAGGGACGATGGGCTCCTCCTAGTCTTGGTACAACCACAGCTGCTGCCTCCACCTCCTCACAGTGTGCAAGCTTCCTAGGCAGAGCCACCTGGATGTCTTGCATCCTTTCTCACTCTCTTGAGAAGAATAACTGATTGTAAAACAAACTTTGTAGACAGCCCGAGAAGGGAGGCCTCAGTAGCAGTCCCACTGAGGGGGGACAGAGTGAGAGAGTAAGCATGAGGCTTTTAAAAGCGCGATCTAGGTAGGATCGAATTAACAGTAGCAACTTGAAAAGTGAGACAAATACTTAGGGGACAGTGAGTCGATGATAAAAAGTGTCTCAGATGTCTTATGCTGCTCTCTCAGAAATACCACACGTGGACAGCCTTAAGAAACAGAAATCTTGGGAATTGTGCCCGACCTGGCCTCACCACACCGAGGTGGAACACTAAGGGCTTGCAACAGAGCAGCAAGGGGAGAAAAGCATGAAGTCTCCAGGGAATACAAAAAATAGACTTCGGGGCAGGGCATGGATGACACCCCATCAGACTTGACCAGAAAACACTCCTAAAGGTCAACAAACAGACCTGGAACTATTTGGAGGCTTTGCTCTTTTTTTGTAGTTGGCTTTGTGGTTGTTGTTGTTTTCTTTTGTTGTTTTGTTTTTCTCTGTCTTGGTTTTGTGCTTGTTATTGTCTCTGCATGTCTATCTAGGTAAGATAGATGGGATAAACAACATGGAGGAGAAAACAACTGAACAGATGGTTCCAGGGGGACATGGGAGAGGGGGAGGTAGGGGAAAGGAAGTGGGTGTCAACAAAACCAGGAAACAAGGGAACAACAGGTGATCTAAAATTGATGGCGAGGAGGGTGTAGGATGTCTGGTGGGGCTTGATCAAGGGTAATGTAACCAAGAGGAATTACTGAAACCTGCAGAAAGGCCAAACATGATACTGGGACAAGAAGAAAGTAAAATGAAATAGAGGAAAAAACTAGGAGGCAAAGGACATTTATAGAGGTCTAAATACAGGGATGTACATATATAAATACATTTATATATAACGATAGGGAAATAGACCTATGTACATATATTTATATGTTAAGCGTTAAGGAAGCAGACAGACATTGGACCTCTACTCAAGTACTCCCTCAGCACAAGAACACGTTCTAATAAGCCAGCATTCTGTGACGCTCACCTTCCCAACACAATTGCTAAAGACAAAATGGGTGCATAAGCAAATGTGGTGAAGAAAGCTGATGGTGCCCGCTTATCAAAAGATATAGCATCTGGGGTCTTAAAGGCTTGAAGATAAAGAAGCAGCCATCTAGCTGAGAAGCAACAAAGCCCACATGGAAGAAGCACACCAGCCTGTGTGATCATGAGGTGTCAATGAGATCAGGTGTCAGGCACCAAGACCCAGAACAAAAAATCATATCAATGTGAATGAGGGGAGCACGGAGTGGAGACCCAAAACCCATCTGTAGATAATTGGACATCCCCTTACAGAAGGAAGAACCTTTCAGGAATGAAGCGTGAGAATGGTGGACAACTGAATGATGTAATCAACATTACTTTTTTTTAAAATAATTTTATTGGGGCCACTTACAGCTCTTATCACAATCCATCCATCCATTGTGTCAAGCACATTTGTACATATGTTGCCCTCATCATTTTCAAAACATTTTATTTCTGCTTGAGCCCTAGGTATCAGTTCACTTACACACACCCCTTATAAACCCTTGATAATTTATATTTTTTAACTGCATTAGACTTGTAATCATTGTTAAATTTATTGTCTATTCTCCAAAACAACAAAGAAAAACAAAATCCATTTAAAGGAAAAAAGAAGGAAAGATAAGTCTATTTCTTGATGATTGCCCTAAAAACCCCTGGGGCTGCATCCAGAGACTTTTTCCCAAGAATTCTTCTTATCCTTCTCAACTAGCAATCTACATTGTCTTCGGTTTAATCGTGTCTGTAATAATGCCGCCTCACCTGGTAAGTAGATGCTTGCTTTACCCCCTGACAAACAACCCCATTTCTACAAGTAGTTCCCTTGAGACACTATCATCTGGCAAGTGAAGTTGAGGCAAAGCATCCTAATCCCAGCTATATCATTTTCACTCACCTCTGACTCGTAGTGACCCTACAGGACAGGGAAGAACTGTTCCTGTGGGTTTCATAGACCACAAATCTTACGCAGAAAGCCTCATCTTTCACCCAAGGAGTAGCTGGTGGTTTCCAACTGCTGACCTTAAAGTTAGCAGCCCAACCTGTAACCACTACACCACCAGGGACCATCAGTCCCTGCTATGGAGAGAAAGAAAAGTTGAAACGCTCTCTTCTTAAGCTACGCTTATGAATTCTCTTTAAATACTTTCTATTCTAATTCACTGAGGAGCCTTCATGGCACCGTGAGTGAAGTATTGGACTGCCAACCACGGGCCAAACCCACCAACTTCCAGGAAAAAGATGAAGTTCTCTCGTCCAGTAAAGATTTGTAGCCTCGGAAGTCCTGTGGAGCAGCCCTACCCAACCGTGCAGGCTCGCCACGCATCTGAATCAATTCCATGGCTCCGCCTTCTCTTACATAGGCTGAGGGAGTTGGCTTCTGGTCTTATCCGTGAATCCCATCTAGAAGTGTCCGGCTCTTCTCCATTTCATATGTGTGGGCACATGTTAACAATCATTCTCAGTTTGGGAATCTGACCACATCTCTGCAAAAACAGGAAAAGCACCCATTAACCTCCTCTTTCCTGTGATCATGTGATTCTTCTCAGTTCCTTAATTGGGTTTAAAAATATTTTATCTATCAAATTAGTCCTTTTGAAAATGGGTTTCTATGAGGAGGATACAAAGACAAGCTACGACTTAGAGAAAATATTTTCAAAGTACATGCTTAGCAAATGACTAAGAGCTAGAATATGTAAAGGATTCTCCAAATGCGGCAATTTTTAAAGTAATTTATTTTTGTTATTGTCATTGAAAATACACACAGTAGAACACATACTAATGCAACAAGTTTTTCAGATGCAACTGTATGGCCTTGATTTCATTGTCCAATCCGTGAAACCCCTCACACTCATGCTCCTTCTCCAACTGTCCCTCCCCATCAGCCAACTCCCTGCCTGCAAAGCTTTCCCAACAAAGCCTTCCCTCTGATCCTTTGGCCAAACACTCAGCAAGCATTTTCCTAACAGCTTTGTTGACCTATAATCCACATACCATGGAATTCAATGGTTCAAACGTATTAAAAAGTGTTGTGCAATCATCACCACAAACCATTTTAGAACATTTTCTCTTTTATTTTTGTCCCCATTATTACTAGCTGCCCATTTCCCTCTAGCCTCCCCTGCCATAGCCCTAGGAAACTGTTAATCCAATTAATGTCTCTGTAGATTTACCTATCCTGGACTTCATGTAAAGAAAAACATTCAAAACAACAGCAATAGCAAACTAAAACATAGAAAAAATATCAATTGAAAAGAGAGCAGCAGATAGTAAAAACCAGGACCAATTGTCAATGGGTCAAAAAGGAGAACAAATGACAAGATTCCATCTGTCTGAGTCCCCTTTCCAGTGCACTCTGTCTGATAGCCAAGCTGTCCATATCGCTGGTCAATGGTCAGAGGGGATGTTGTTGTTGTTGTTGTTGTTGTTGTTAGGTGCCAGAGAGTTGATTCTGACTCATGGCGACCCTGTGTACAACAGAATGAAACACCATCCAGTCCTGCACCGTCCTCACAATGTTCTTATGTTGGAGCCCATCGTGGGAGTCTTGTTGAGGGATTTCCTCTGTTTCGCTGTCCTTCCACTGTACTGAGCCTGAAGTCCTTCCCCAGGGACTGGTCTCCACTGATAATATGTACAACCTATCTGAGACAAAGTCTCCCCTTCCTTACCTCTAAGGAGCATTCTCTCTTTACTTCCTCCAAGACGGATGCATGTGAGGACCCTGCAAATGGATTTGGGGCTTTCACTGGTACCCATAGCCTTCTGCAAACTATGAGCCTTCTGCTCAAAATTGAAGTTCTAATACCGTTTCCTCCTCCAAGCTTGGATTTTATTATTTACAATCTTTAGCTCACACAGGCTGGTGTGCTTCTTCTGTGTAGACTTAGCTGAGGCCTCACTTGAATCGCTGTTTGTTTTGAGGCAAGCATTTAGGATTCCAGACACTATTCTTCTGATAGCCAGGCACTATATGCTTACTTCAGTACACCTTGCTTTGGCATCCATACCTTCAGTGATCATGAGGGTAAGTATCAAGTAGGACCATGTCATAAGCACTAATTGTTCTTAGATTAGGGCTATGATTAAGTGCAAGCTTAAATTCTATTCATGCCCCTGGTCTACGTTAGAGATATCATTATCATTAATCATGGGGAACATTATAAATCATCCTCATGGGGTATATGGTAATTGTATTGATAGTATCATTAATTTAGCCAATGGTATAAATTTAAAATACTGTTGAGCAAAGGAAAATATGCATGTGTTAGACAGCTTTTTAGACTGAAATACATGGTTTGTTGACTTACACAAATTAATATCTTAAGTGACTGACTATTCATTCAGGAAGAAAATTATTGGAAATAATTGAAAGATTTATCAAAATGGCAGAGTACAATATCAGCATACAAAAATCAGTTGGATTCCTTTACATTAACAGGGAATTCTTAAAAGGAAATCAAGACAATATTACCCTTTATAATAGTCACACACATACAAAAAAATACTTAAGAATAAATTCAACTAAAGAAACAAAAGACCTATACAAAGAAATCTACAAAGCACCCGCTACAAGAAACTAAATGAGATCTACATAAATGGAAAACTTTATCATGTTCAGGGACCAGAAGACTTAACATAATGAAAATGTCTATGCTGTCTAAAGTGGTCTACAGTTATAATACAATGCCAATGCCAGCACCATTCTTTGAAAAGAAGGAAAAACTAATTACCTACTTTATCTGAAAAGGAAAGAGCCCCCAGAGAAACAGAGGACTCCCAAAGAAGAATAAAGTCGGTGGTTTTTCACTTCTTGATCTCAAAACCTACTACATAGTCATGGTAGTCAAAACAGCGGGTCCAACAATAGATACACGGACCAATGGAACAAAGCTGAGAAACTGGAAGTAAATCCTTCTACCTACAGACAGCTGATGTTTAACAAGTGCTGAAACTCATTACATGGGAGA
The DNA here is from genome assembly GCF_000313985.2 of Echinops telfairi. Taxonomy (NCBI): domain Eukaryota; kingdom Metazoa; phylum Chordata; class Mammalia; order Afrosoricida; family Tenrecidae; genus Echinops; species Echinops telfairi. The sequence goes on along the minus strand of NW_022105908.1, from coordinate 20,533,375 downwards.
TTCTTCTGTTTACAGAATAATGACACAGGACTCGCATCTCACACCAAACACAAGAGTGAACTTAAAATGACGAAAGATCTAAATGTCAAGCCTAGAACTATGAAGACCATCCATTTAAAAAAGCAGGGACAAACTTCAGGTACCTAGTAAATGGCATAAATATCAAATACACACAAACAGCAGAAAACAGATGGCTGGGGCCTCCTGAGAATGAGACGCTTGGGTGCATCAAAAGCTATCACCAGAGAATAAAGCAAGAATTCACAGATGGAAGGAAAGCTTTGGAACTGACAAGAGGAACAAGGGACTCGTCTCTAAAACACATAGAAAACTTCAGCATGTCCACAACAAAAAGGAAAAGAACCCAATTTAAAAATAAGCAGTCACACTTAATTCTGTCCCCAGCAAAAGAACAACTAGATATTTTGGCATGTTCTTGCTCCACGCTGGCCTTCATGAAGACCTCACTGGAGATATGGGTGCTACAACAAAGTGTAGTGAAGAAACCAGATAGTGCCCAGCTATCAAAAAGAATAATGTCTGGGGTCTTAACAGCTTGTCTTCAAACAAGCAGCCATCTAAGTGAGATGGCAGCTAAGTCCACATGGAAGAAGCACACCAGCCCGTGTGATCCAAGCATTGGAAAAAATAAAATCCAGCCCGACTTTCAGAGCACAACAGTCCGGGTGGCAGTTCTCTCTGCACATGTGTTGTCCCCGCTGCTGCTTTCCGTTGTCCAGGATCCTCCTGCAGTGATGGCTCCCAGCCGGCTCACCTTATTTGGTGTTTCAGACAAAGCCAAGCTCTTGGAGTTTGCCAGGAATCTAACTTCTGTTGATTTGAACTGGGTTGCTTCCAGAGAGACCGCTAAAGTCCTGAGTGATGCCAGCCTGGCCGACAGAGATGTCTCTGAGCTGGCAGGGTTTCCTGAAATGTTAGGGGCCATAGGAAAACCCTGCATCCATAGTCCATGCAGGAAACTCGGCTCGTAATATGCCAGAAGATAATGCAGACATGCGCAGACCTGATTTCCAGCTCCTAAGAGCTGTTTCTAATCTCTATCTGTTCGTGAAAATGATGGCTTCTGCACACATAACTGCGGAGGCAGCTGTTGAGCAAAAATTGATATTGGTGGCATCACCTTACTGAGAGCAGCAGCCAAAATCCACACTCGAGTGACCCAGAGGACTATGCAGTGGTGTCGACGGGGAAGCAAAGCTCTAACAGTAAAGACACCTCCAGTTAGCCTTGAAGGCGTTCACTCATGACACGGTGTGATAAAGCAAGGCCAGATTATTTCAGGAGACAGGACAGTAAGAAATAGCTTAGGTGCCCTCAAGGTGTTGGATGAACTCTCATCAAATACATGCCCAATTGTACCCACACCGCAGCCAGGCTTCCCCCCACAGTTCTAGTTGGAGCCCCTGGATTTATAAACTTGTGTGATGCTTTGAACGCCTGGCAGCTGGTAAAAGAACTCAAGCTTTAGGCCTCCCCACTGCTGCCATCCAGCAGGTGCTGCTGTTAGAGTTCCACTCTGAAAAGAGGAAGCCAAAGCCTGCCTGGGCCACGACCTCCACCGCACCTTCACGCCCATAACAACTGCATACGCCAGAGCAAGAGGGGCAGATAGGATGTCTTCATGTGGTGATCTTGTTTCACTATCTGAGGTTTGTGATGTCCCTACTGCCGACATCACCCCCAGAGAGGTACCTGATGGTATTGTTGCTCCAGGATATGAAAAAGCAGCCTTGAAAATTCTATAAAGAATCTTCAGATGGACTCTTCTTACAAACCAGATGAAAACGAAGTTCAAACTCTCCTTGGTCTTCAAAAATAATGGTTTCATTGATGCGTCATCATTTAGCAATGTTGTTACCAAGAAGAAAGGTTTCCCTGAGTATGCTCTCAGGAACCTCCCGGTCGCCAGCCTTGCCATCCAGTATACTCAGCCTAATTCTGCGTGCTACCCCAGGAATGGCCACGCAATTGGCACTGGAGCAGGGCAGCAGTCTCTCATACACTGTACTCGCCTTGCAGGGTATAAGGCAAACTATTGGGGGGGGGGCGGCTTTGACACCATCCACAAGCGATTTCAACGAGGTTTAAAACCAGACTGAAGAGGGCAGAAATCTCTAATGTCATCCATCAATATGTTCCTAGAACCATTGGCGAGGATGAAGATGGAGTGAACTGGGATCATCTTGGTTCATCCCAATCTCTGACGCTTCTTCCATCACTGATTCATTTCACAGTGTTATTTTATAGTTCGTGTGTACAGATGTGAGCAATCATTACAGAAAAATTCAGGTGTCACCTGTGCCCCCCAAATAAAACATTAAATCTTAACAATCTCAGGTCCAATAATAATAATAAAATCCAAAGAAAGGAATGATATTAGAGCTTAAAATGTGAACACCCGGTTTGCAGAAGGCTATGGGTGACAGTGAAGGCCCAAAATCCATTTGTAGGGTCCACACATAGATAAAGCCTCTGGTGAATCCCCGCTGACTTTAGTGGAGGGATGTGAATAGCCTTGCTGTCAGAGCGCATTGTGAAGCCAATTTTGGCAGCTGTACTTAGGTTAAAATGTAATACCTTATTTTATTTGATCTCCCATTTGACCCATTTTAAAGTTGTTTCAGTGTTTAATATTTCCTGCTTTCTTTCGGATCAAGGTTTCCTGTTTTGTCTAGCCATCGTTCTTGGGTTTGGGTTTGTTTGCCTGCTTCCTGTTGGCATTTTGTATGATCTTCTGTGTATCAAATCCAAGAGAGGTCGCTCTATGGAGACAGTCAAGGGATTGATACTTGCCTGGAGGCATGGGAGGGGAGCGTGGGGGGGATGAGGAGCTGACTACAATGAGCAGGAGAAGAAAATGTTCTGAAATTGGTTGTGGTGGTGATTTCAGAGATCTTAATGTGATTGAACAATTCGATTGTATGATATATGAAGTGTATGCCAATAAAACTATAAAACATCAATTAAAGAATGAAATCAGAAACTCTTTTAAAAGGGGTGGGGCAGAGGACATGAACATACAGTTGACCAAAGAAGATATTCAGGTAGTCAACAAACATATGAAGAAATGCTTGTGATAATTAGTCATTAGAGAGATGCAAATCAAAACAACCATTCAATACCACCTAACCCCAGCATTGAGAGCAAAGTTCAGCAAAACACAAAACAACAAACGTTGACAAGGAGTTAGAGAGATCAGAACACTCATGCACTGCTCAAGGGACAGTAAAATAGGCCAACCGTGTGGAGAGTGATATGGTGCTTCCTCAAGCCACTGAGAGTAGAAATAGCCTAAGACTTGGAAATCTCTCTACTTGGCACATGCCCTAGAGAAAGAAGAATCTTAGCATGCACAGAAATATCTGCATCCATGTTCACCATAATAGCAAAACAACCTATATGCCCATTGGTGGAAGAATGGAGGAATAAGTGTTGGCACATACTTGTACACGTAATGGAATTCAATAGTAAAGAATCATGATGAATCTGTGAACAGCTCATGACAGGAATGGAATTAGAGGACATCTTGATGAGTGAAACCAGTCGGTCAGAAAAAGACAAATATTGTACGTGAGCACTGTGATTGTAAAGATCAAGAAAAGGTTTTCACACTAAAAGAAGCATATTTTGATGGTTAGAATGGTGGGAAGGAGAGGGGAAAGAAGGGAAGTTATAGACTAGGTGTGTTGAGTTGGGTGAAGGAGAAGATAATATCAAACAAGAGGACGAAGACCAAAAATAAATATGATGGGAACAGGGCAAGCCATTGAGAGGTCTGATGCATTGTTAAATACCAAAATAATGACCTGATCTGTAAACTCTCACTTAATTCACAAAGTTTTTTTAAATAAATAGGAGAATTAAACAAGATTTCACCAAAAGAGGACTCACAGACTAGGGTTGGGGTGAGGTGGGGGGTATTGGCAATGACATATCAGATAGGTTTCTAAAGTTGTAGGGAACTTAACATCTCAACAAGAAAAAACAACTAATCCCATGAAAAATGGGCAAAGGGGAAAAAAATCAAAATGGGCAAAGACGGACAAATATTTCACACACACACACAAAAAAAAACATTGAGACAGTCAACAACCATAAAGAAAATGTTCGTACTAATTAGTCAATAGAGCGATGCAAATCAAAACAACAAGGACGTAGTCTTGCCATCCCAGCCTTAATGTAACAGTTCTGAAGAAACAGAGACAAGAAATCCTGCCAGGATGTGGAGAAATTGGAGCGCTCATACTCTGAGGGCGGGACTGTAGAATGGTGCAACCGCAGTGAAAAGCAGCCCGGTGCTTCCTCAAAAAGTGGGGGGTCGGAAGTCCGGGTGACACGTGAGGCGGGCGGGGTGCCCCAACAGCAGCCCTTGGCAGCTGCAGCAGTTACCGGCTGAGCTTGGCCCGCACCTTCTTCACAAACTAACCGATGGCATGTGTGGCCTGGCCGCTCCTCTCTACCCGCATTATCAGAGCATTTGGGGTTCAACAGAATGGATTCACGTTCTAGAAGCTAGTGCCCCGTTTTTCAAAGCTGCCTTGGGTAGAAATGTCTCTGATGAAAAGCTCTCTCCGAAGTGGAACCAGCTGAATTCTTTGCATCAGGAGGCGATCGTGACATGCTTGAAAAGCAAAACAGATGAAATCAAGGGGCCTCGGCTGGGAGAAATAGTTGGTATTTCCTCTGCCCAGGTTCCGGATTTTGATTGGCAGCTAAAGCTTGCACTGTCTAGTGTCAAGATTGTTACCTGACAGATGCCACTTTTAAACCTCCACCTCCATTTAAAGGACGTTGGAGCAGTGAAGTGTGTTCTGCTGAGGTGCGTCAAGAAGGGCTGCAGGGTCCACTGAAGTCCTTGGCAGCAGCTAGCCTGGTGGCCCTGCAGGTGAAATCACTGCAGGTTATGACTAGACACGCACTCATTCTCACTGCTACAACTGATGTGGTTGGGTGAACGCTGCTGTGTCCAGAAAGGGTACGGTGTACAATGCCAGGCTGAGAAAGTTGAAATTACCAACTTCCCCGAAGAACAGGACAGGCATTAAAAAAACGAAGATGAGAAAACTCAAGTAGCTGTTGATATTTCCTTTTTTTTTTAAAGCACTTTTTGTGGGGCTTATACAACTCTTATCACAATCCATTCATCCATCCATTGTGTCAAGCACATTTGTACATTTGTTGCCATCATCATTTTCAAAACATGTTCTTTCTCCTTGAGCCCTTGGTATCAGCTCATTTTCCCCCATCCCTCACCATCCCTCCCTCATAATTATTCCTCATAAATGATCCCTCCTTGGAAAGCATAGGGAATTGAGGAAAGGAGTAGGAGGCAAAGGGCATACATAGAAGCCTAAATACAGACATGTACATATGTAAATATATTTATGATTATGGGGGGAATAGACCTATCTGCATATATTTATAGGTTTAGTAGTAGGGTAGCAGGTGGACATTGGGCCTCCTCATGTGCATTCCCTTAACA
>NW_022105908.1:20524826-20526491 GCF_000313985.2 Echinops telfairi | reverse complement strand
GTGCTATACTGCACTCTGACTGGCTTGTCTCTTCCTTGTGACCCTTCTGTAAGGAGATGTCCAATTGTCTACAGATGGGCTTTGGGTCTCCACTCCACACTCCCCCTCATTCACATTGATATGATTTTTTGTTCTGGGTCTTTGATGCCTGATACCTGATCCTATCGACACCTCATGATCACATAGGCTGGTGCTGTTTATAGTTTCATAAGGACTTTTTGGCTTCATTTATTTAATATGTGAGAAATCGTTATAGATGTACAGTTTAGTATAAAAAGCTAAAAGGAAGTTTGAGTGTAGTGTCAACATACAAATCACAAATATACTTGAATAATGCTTAAAAGAAGTCTGTACCCAATAAAATGATTTAGGAAAAAAAGGTTAGTGAAACTGAGAATCATAGAATTGGTCCACATCAATAAAACATATATTTTATTCTCTTAAAAGAAAGAAGTCTGTAAATAGCAAGGGCATTAATTATATAATTATTTGTGGCTTTTGTTTTAAATAACTTTTTAAAAGAATGTCTAAAGTGTATGCACTTGACTCAGGAGATGCCATATTTTTCTCATATGACAAAGGAAAGATTATAAAACATAAAATTTAAGAAAGAAGCCCTACAGATGTGTGCAAGGAAAAATAGTCTAAATTTGTGTAACAATTCTATCTGTAAATTCTAGAAACCAAAATCTTTGACTAGAACACCAGTAGAAAATGAAAGTAACAGTTGCTTCTGCATTTCTGTGTCTGGCCAGAAGATGTTCTGATACAAAGATCGGATCACAACCCTGGGTCCATTTTTGTTATAAAATAGCAATTTTGGATATTGACAACTTCGTGGAAAACATATCATTTTTAAACTTCATTTAGTGTTATAATTATTCTGAACAAATAAAGAATGCCGTATTTTATTTTAAACGAAAATATAAATTCTCTTTGACCCAGCAACCCCTCTGTGTGGAATACATACCCTAGAGAAATAAGACAGCATTATTCACAATAGTAAAAAGATGGAAACAACCAAGATGCCGTCAGTGGAAGAATGGGTCGACAAGCTTTGCTACATAAGCACAATGGAGTGCGACGCGACCAAAGAACAAATATTGTATGAGACCACTACTGTAAATAGTCAAGTAGAGGTTTCACACTGAAAGACACATCCTTTGATGGTTATAGGGGTGAGAGGGAAAGCTAGAGAGGGGAAGTCATTGGCTAGAGGGCAGATCTCTCTTAACTTGGATGAAGTGGAAGACAATATCCAAGAGGGAAGTTGGCACCCAAAAAATATATAGAAGCAGGGGAAGATACTGGGAGGTTTGCAAGAGTTAAAGGTAACAGAGGTGACCCTGTTATGTGCCCAATTCCACAGTCACTGTAGGATGCATGGAGAGACGAAAAAGCCAAATGGGTGTGGGAACAAGAGTGGGAGGATCCTCACAAAATAGATAGAGATTCATCGGAGGATATTATACATGAGTATTTACCTTGGTTGAAAATCTATCCAGGAATGTGGAGGAGCATACAGGGAACAAAGTTCTGAAAACTTCGTAGAGCTCACCAAAACCCCAGGGAATTTGGTCACTGTGCTTAGGGACTCATGACCACAGTCTCAAGGACACCCAGGGCAATTGGCATAACAGAGGACTCACAGTGAGTACATCAGGT
>NW_022105908.1:20513299-20524726 GCF_000313985.2 Echinops telfairi | reverse complement strand
GGGGGGGGTTAGGGGGGATTCAACTTGTACTTCATGGTCACCGAGCAGAAGGGTCTATAAATGAGACCAGTCCCGCTAGTGAGGTATGCACATCTTAGAATCACCAACTGCTTGGGATCCAAAGGGCAGCATTTACACGAGGACAAAGGATATGGAGGAAGGAGGCAGAATGGAGAGAGGAAATGCAGGGAGTAATTGGCATGCATGATGTTACCTTGAGAAGACTGGAATAAATATGATGCAGCAAACTGTGCATCACTTGTTGAATTTAAAACTGATGATAAACTTTCACCCAATTCACAACAAGGAAGTTTAAAAAAAAATATGAAGAAGCTGCTCAAACACTAAACATTTCCTGGAAATTCCATTCAATCTAGTGACCTCAGTCAGGAGGAAAGATTGAGCAAATGAACCAAACTCTCAAAAGGCAAATCACCACAAAATTTTCCAAGAAGCAAGGTTATCATGGAGAGAAGCTTCGTCCATTACCGTATTGCAGTGTGCATAGTCCAAAACCCAAACTCACTGCCATCGAGTCGATACAACCCTCTAGGACAGGGTACAACTGGCCCTGTGAGTTCCCGAGACTAACGGCTTATAGCAGTAGAAAGCCCCGTCTTTCTTCCACAGAATGACTGGAGGTTCCACACTGCCGACCTTGCTCATTGCAGTCCAACGTTGAACCACTACCTCACCAAGGCTCCTCGCATCATACCCAGAAATAAAGTAAAGCTGTGACCAGACCGAAAACCAAACCTCCATCAAAACCACTCCATGGATAAGAGCCATCTGGGGCAGAGAGAGAAATAAGAGGATCATGGGAAGAGCTTGTCCAAGATCTCTATCTGAAGTCGCAGAGGCTGCCAAGACCAGATGCCCAGCGACCATAGCACGGAGACTCAGAGGAGCAGTGCTGAGACTATGGGGTACCCTCTCCTTATCAGACTTGAGACTAGGACGTGAGACGGAGCAACAGGTGGGCTGGCTTCCCAGTCCTCAGAGATAGAAGCCAAGGGACCACGTGGCTGTGAAGCTGAGGACCAGAGAGAGTCTTGGCTGCTGGCTGAGGAGAGGTGGTGCTGTGGACTGTATCCTTATTATTTACTAATCCAGACTTGTGGTAGCCTAGTAACTTCCCTAATAAATCCCCTCAACCACGGGGCATGGGGAGCTGTGCCCATTTGAGCACCTATTTAGCCAGCCCTTGTATAGGAATCCTGAGCTGTCAAATGGAGATCAATGGTATGTATTAAGAAACAGGTGAGTCCATTCCTACTTGAAAGGTTTATCAGCTGTGTTGTGTTCACAGGTTCTCTCACTTTGGGGATGGAGGTGTCCTTGATGTTGCTGCTCATCATCTCCTCCCAAGAGAGCAAGTCCTACAAACATGGAAAGACAAGCCACTTCAATCAAAGTGGAGGCGACCTGACACCATTCCCCTGACCACCCACCCCACAGTGAAATCAGAAGCAATGAAGCCTTGGATCCATCCCAGCAAACTCAAGTCTGCATCTAGACCTGACCAATCGATGGCGTCCCAGAGTTCCAATGGGAATGGTGAGTCCCTTGAAGACCTTAAGCTATTATTCAAAACACTCGACTTTCGCCATGTTCCTAGTTGGGAGTTGCTGTCGTTGGGTGCTGTCCAGTCAGCTGAGCCCCATAGCGGCCCAAGAACCAACAGAACAGAGCACGGACGGCCCAGGCCTCCCCCAGTCGCACAATTGGTGTTGGTTGTTACCTTTGAACCCTTAGTAACTCTTCAGCTGGGGAACGGAACTCAACCCACTCCTCCCGTTTTCAAATGATCAACTATTTAAAATCAAAAGGGTAGCATTTACCCAATAACCATATACAGAGGATTAGGACAGAAGGAAGGATAAAAACAGGAAACAGGAAGGAAATGGGAGAAGTGACGATACATTAAGGGAATTACAATGGGGGAGTTGGAACAAAATGTCTATGAATTGTTGAATGTAAACTGATCACCTGCTCTGTAAACCTTCAAGTGATGCACAAGAAAAAAGATTTTTTTTAAAATACTCTTTGGTGAAATAGAGATTATCACCTTTCTAAGGGTGTTCGGGACCCCCGATCTGGTTTCATGAAAGAGCACTTCAGGTCCAAGTTCAGTGGTGACATGTATTCATCAAAAAAAGTCGGGGAAGACCGTAGCTTGGGACAGGCTCACCCAGGTAAAGAACTGCCTTGGAGAAAGCTCAGTTTATGTTTCCCTTTGGAATGCAGTCGTTGCTTCTTGTTATGAACTGAAAATCTACATAACTGTCTTGTGTAATGCTTAAGTGTTTTGTTTCAGGAAGCTGTGGCTCGCAGTCATTAAATTTTTTCCTCATAAGACAGCCCTTTAAGTTTGTTTCAACTACTGTGCCCAGGTTTTTAATACTTTTCAAAATACTTTAAGATCATCTTCTTGTCCGGTGCCATCTAAATGATTCCAATTCTTAGCAGCCCGATGTATGACAGAAGAAAGCACTGACCGGTCCCAGCCATCTTGACAGTCTCTCCTATGTTTTATCCTATGATTGCTGCCACCGGGTCAATCCATCCCAGAGTGTGCTCTTTTTTTTAAAAAAAAATTTTTTGTTGTTTATTGTAAGATAATTTACAATGTCTTGTTGTCTTTAGTAACTGGAGCCATAGACCAATGTCTTCTGACAAGGACAGCAATAAACACAACACAGCCAGCTGCTGTCACTTCTCCTTTTCACCTCTTGGCTGAGGATGATACTTGATTTTCATTAATCCAGAGTGGCAGCACAAGAGATGATTTCAATCAACTTTAGTGATGACAGCTTGGCGGGTACGGTTGAAAGTCAGTCAGCTTGTCAATCTCAGAAGCGTTCGTGCTAGCATTGTCCATAGCTGTCATTCTTGCACTTTGCCCAGTAGTGGTGGACTCCTTTAAATGTTTGCCAGATTGTCTTCTTGGTAATTTTGCAGCACATCAGCATCAATATCATCATAGATACTCATGCGCTCTGCACTTGCAATGGTATTAGGGGAAAATATGGGCTTCTCATCTGTCTTGTAGGAGATGACAGACCTGAATCGATTACAAATGATAGATCCTTCATCAAATTCATATCCAGAAGTTAGTAATTCGAGGGCAATAACAGACGCATCTCCAAAAGTAGGGGGCTTCCTTCCCACTTTTTTGAATGTCACCAGAAACTGGTCAGAGTGAGTCCTATAAAATATGCCCCTGAGTTTATCACCAATTCCAACAGGCATCACTTCTTTGCCAGCTGCTGAGTGAGGCCACCTCACTTTTGATCTGTTTAGCAACTGAGGAATGAATAGCACCACAAAGCCCTCGGTCGGAGGAGACACCAATAAGGAGGTGTTTCTTCTTGTCTTCAGGCACCTTAGAGAGCCAGCGATCCGACTCCATACACCCGGGCCGGTTTCAGCTCCTTCTCAGCTCAGGCATAATTTGCTGCGGCTACCATTTTCATAGACTTGGTAATTTTCTGGATGTTTTTTATGGATTTTAGTCGCCTGGTAATATCTTTCAAAGTTGCCATATTTCGAACTTGGGTCCACTGCGGCTGCAGAGCCCAAGCCCAGGCCCCAACGACGCTCGCCCGAGAGAACATGGTGATGATGGTGCCGGCCCTGCTGAAGGTCGGTCAGACAGCCCTCTTTTTTTTTTTTAACTGACCTTCTACTTTACCAAGCATTATGTCTTTCTGTAACTGAAGTTTTTTAGTTAATGTAGTTAGAAACAGCCCTCCACCCACCCACCCATACTAAATGCCAAATCACACACCCCAATCTCCACGTAGGGAAGTGTGGTAGTTACATAATCTGTTGTCAATTTGCAACTTATGAGTGAAAGGGTAGAGTTTAGCTTGTCAATCAGGTCACAGCTTGATGACCTCATTTGGAGGCACTAAGGAGATAAATAGCTGGTTGGAAGCAGGACACATGCTCAGTCCCTGGGAGACATTCTTGTTGACAAGCCACATGGATACAGGCTGATGGCAGCTAGAGCTTTGGAGCTGGAGAAGCCACGTGGAGACCCCTGCGAGGTCTGAGATGCTTACATCACCACTGGACCCACAAGACTTTCCACCCACTGGCCTGTGATCATCCTGTACTTGGCATTATTGCATGTGTGGCATGAGTCTAAAGAGAAATGTATATGCTGGTATCAGCCATATGGGCTAATACTGTACTTATGGACTTGATCTGGACTGGGCTGGGATGTTTTCTTAATGTACAATTACTCTTTATATAAAATTATTTCTTATACATATGAGTAGCTATGAATTTGTTTCTCTTGTCTACCCAGAGTAACACAAGAAGTTACTTAGAGAACTAAGGTGGGCCTGACCCAAGCCAAAAGAACAAACAAGTCTATCTTGGAAGAAGTACAGCCAGAATGCTCCTTGGAGGCAAAGTTGGTGAGATTTCAACTAAGGAGCATTCTGGCTGTACTTCTTCCAAGACAGATTTGTTTGCTCTTTTGGCAGTCCATGGTACTTTCAATAGTATCAATATTCTGCACCAGCACCATAATTCAAATGCGTTGATTCTTCTTCAATCTTCTTCATTCAATGTCCAATTTTCACATGCATATGAGGCAATGGAAAATACCGTGGCTTGGCTCAAGCCCACCTTAGTCCTCAAAGTCACCTCTCCATTTTTAAACACTTTACAGAGGTCTTGTGCAGCAGATTTACCCAAAGCATGGGGTTTTTTTTATCTCTTGACCACTGCTGCCATAAGCCTTAACAAACGCACTGCCGTCTAGTCAATGCTGACTCAGAGTGACCATTTAGGAAAGGGTAGAACCACTCCTGTGAGTTTCTAAGACTGCAACTCTTTACGGAGTAGAAAGCCCCATCATTTTCCCACAGAGAACTTGGTGGTTTCAAACTTCTGACCTTGCAGTTAGCAGACCAGTGATTAACCACTGAGCCACCAGAACATAGGGAAACATGCAGTCCAACGGACCAAGCAAACATCAACCTCTACGGCCCTGAGACCAGAAGAACTAGATGTTCCCAGGTACCAATACCAACTGCCCTGAAAAGGATTACATTAGCACAGTGGTTCTCAACCTATAGGTCGCGACCCCTTTGGGGGGTCAAACAATCCTTTCACAGGGGTCACCTAAGACCATCAGAAAAGACATAAATATTTCACAATATATAATTACATATTGTTTGTGATTGATCACTATGCTTTATGTTTAATTATGTTCAATTTGTAACAATGAAAATACATCCTGCATATCATATATTTACATGATGATTCATAACAGTAGCAAAATTAGAGTGATGAAGTAGCAACGAAAAGAATTTTATGGTTGGGGGGTTACCACAACATAAGGAATTGTATTAAAGGGTCCCAGCATTAGGAAGGTTGAGAATCACTGTGTTAGGAGGTCCTGGCTAAAGGGGGGGGGGGGGAGTGAGCTAAAACCCAAAATCATTCAAGATACCAGGCTTATTGGTAGGATAGAGAGAGGTAGAAGCCCCAAGACTATAGCTATTAGCCACTCTTCAGCTATGAAACTAAATTCACCCCATGTTAGAATAGTCAACCACTTACAGTCAAAAGGACAGCATTTTCCCAAAGACAAAGCTCAGAGGATGAAAAGAAGGAGGATGGAGACAGGAAACACCCAGAGGTAGAGGGATAAGGGATGGTGCCCTGAGTGAATTGCAATGAATGAGATGAAAGCAAACATGTAGACATTGCCGAGTGTGTAAAACCAGTGCTAGGCTCGGTGAGCCTTCAGCGACTTCACCAGGAAAACGTTTAAATAAATAAGGGCCCTGACTGAGGGGTCCACTGCTCCACTGTTCTTGCCTAAGGTGGTGTTCATTAAAGGAAGAGCGAGAAAAAAATTTTAAAAGCCAACTAAAGGTTTCCCTTGACCTTCAATACAAGAGACTTTATTTAATCTTGCTGACGAATTCGTGTTCTAAGAAATCACAGGAAATCCTAACTTGGATCCCCAACTGAGAAAATGTTGACTTCTCAATGAATTGTCAACCCTCAAAATCACAACCCTTTCCAGGAAGAGAAGCAGATGACAGCTGAGTAGACTGTTTCCCCGGAGCCCAGGTCTGACCTCAAACTGCCTACACAATTCACAGTAACACGTGCTTTAGTCTCCAGAATTGCTGCATTTCATCAGCTAAACCTTCGGAGTAAGTGGTTAAGAAATCAGAGCTTTAACCCCTCTTTTGAATTTTTCTAATCATAATTGTCATGTGTGGGTATTTTGATGGCTTTAGTGATTAGACTCATCAGTAGTGCCATCTGTCAACCATCATAGCTATTTTTGCTTCATTTGAATATAGGACTTGTGTAAAAAACTTTAAGATTAGTTAAGCCTTGCTTCATCTCCACTGCCTCTGGAATAGCTTTTGCTCTATAATGCCAAAAATATTTAAATGGTGAAAAGTTTAACTATAAAAACATTAGAAATTTGGTTTTTAATTATCCTAATTATTTGCTGTTTTGTCATTAGGCTCCAGCTGTGAGGCACTATTCCTTGTTTAGCAGGCTGTTCTTCGATTGTTGACCCAGCTGTCTTTACGTGAACACCACGGTTAGAAAAGAGCTCTATTCCTCATGATATGTTTAGGATTAGAATCCACGTTAAATCTCTTTGTTTTGAATTGTTAGTGCATTCTTTACTATTGCTTTCGCTTTTATATTCCATCAACCTTTTATTAAGCCGAGTCAAGGTTAATTTAGTAAGATATCTGAATTTTAAATGTACATTGTATTTTTGATCATTAGCATTATAATTATATTTGTCATTTGTTGGTTAGAAGCCTTTTTATCTTTGTGGGGGGAGGCCAACGCCCCTCCCCCCCCCAACTAATCAAGGGTTTGATAGGCATCATTGTATGGTTGAGATATATAAAGATTATAATAAAGTCATAGCGAGCATGACAGATAGAAGAGAGAGTAAGATAATGGAGTCAGACACATTTCTTGGTAGCATGCTCACCTCAGGGATGGCCATGATCTCAACAGCCAGGTCAGTGCACAGCACGGGCCAAGAGGGCAGGGGAGAGAGCCAAGGGGAAGGAGGACAAGGGTAAAGGGAACATTGAGGACCAGGGGTGAGAGGACAGGAAGAGCCAGGGAGAGAGGGAGGCGAGAGAGCTCTTTATTGCTAACCCAGGCTTATATATCTGTGCAAGCCCCCTAATTACAGGTAAGGACATACATCACAGGAAGGGGTTGCACTATAGGTTATACAGCAATGAGAGGGGGACAATCGAGGGATATACACGCAATAGGAAGGGGAGGGATTGGGGGCACCCATGTGACGAGATGGGCGGATCCTACATTCAGGATGGCAGCCTAACTTTGGATGTCACTGAGCCAGTTTAACCTATTCTCTAGCTCTTTATTGAAACCATTATCAGTAGGGTGTAAACCCCACCTACAAGGACCAGACTGAAGAATCTTGAGTCTTTAGAGAGAAGTAGCCCATTGTCCTTAACAGCGGGGAGCAGGCCCTACTTGTGGTGGACCCAGACAGTGGTCTGGAGGCTGTATGCATCTGACCTCCCACCATGTGCTGGCAAATAGCCTTTAATGTTTGGCATATCTTTAGGGGAGACAAAGCTGGGGAAAAGTCTCTGTAATCCCACATATTTTCTTTTTTTCTTTTTTTGCCTTTTTATCTTCTTGTATTATGACTTCTACCCCTGAAGTTTATTATCATTGCTACTGTTTGTATACTAATACCCAAGTTCACTGCCATCGTGTCAATGCTGACTCATAGTGATCCCCTGTAAGTCCCAAGACTGTAACTGTTGGGGGGAGTAGAAAGCCTAGTCATTCTCCTTTGGAGAAGCTGGTGGTTTTGAACTGCCCATCCTGTGGATCGCAGCCCAAAGCATCATTACTACACCAGCAGGGCTCTGGCTCTTATTTATTTATTTTGGGCAGAAGGCCTTAAACTTTCCACTTACAATGCTGATCAGCACGGCCTCCATTAACTCATGGGGCCAAAATTGCTTTTGTCAACTAGTCAAAATAATGGTGGATGCCATCAAACTAATTGAGGACTGAGTCTGCCCATTCAACACCACAAAGCCCATAAAAACATTTAACCCACTAACTACTTTAACCCCAGCAACTAATTATAACTTGGTTCCTAACGCCAACTACTCCAGTGCCTTCAAACAAGCTGTATGAAGCTATGTGCCCCTACTAAAGCATCATTCTGGCCCCAAATACCCTGCCTTATGTGAACTCTGGTACTCAACAACAGTTCATTGCTCTGGTGTCCCACTGGAAGCCTTGATCTTCTTGTAGCATTTCCCCCACTCTAGGTGCCAAAACAAAGATAGCCATCTAATCCAACACTCTATTTAGCCAACATTCTGTCTCTCCCAAGAAATGCTCAGCCTTTGTCGATACTTGGAATGGTCAGTGTGACAGTTAAAGTTTTGTGTCAACTTGGCCACGCCAGGATTCTCCAGTGGTTTAGCATCTGAGACCTAGTCATCCTCCGTGACTGTCACTTGATTATCACTTTGCAGCTAAGGAGTGTTCTGGTTGTTCCTCCAAGACAGATTAGCTGGTTCTTAAGGCAGTCCATCGTACTCCCAAGATTCTTTGCCGGCACCACAATGCAAATGCATCGGTACTTCTTCAGTCTTCCTTATTCAATGCCCCACTTTCACATACAGATGAGGGGATTTAAAGTAACATGGCTTGGGTCACATATGGTCACTAGCTGTGCATTTTCCTGACCACTTGTCTGTCAATCTGTCGTACTGTGGTGGCGTGTGTGTTGCTGTGATGCTGGCAGTGATGTCACTGGCATTTCAAATGTCAACAGGATCACCCAAAGTAAACAGGTGTCAGCAGAGCTTCCAGACTCAGAACAGATGATGAAGAAGGAACTGGCTGCCAACTTCGGAGGAAGTAGCCGCTGAAAACTGTAGGCACCACACCGAAGCATTATCAGATACTGAAGGCCTAAGGA
Source organism: Echinops telfairi (assembly GCF_000313985.2). Classification (NCBI taxonomy): domain Eukaryota; kingdom Metazoa; phylum Chordata; class Mammalia; order Afrosoricida; family Tenrecidae; genus Echinops; species Echinops telfairi. The sequence goes on along the minus strand of NW_022105908.1, from coordinate 20,515,731 downwards.
CTGGAAGCAGAACATGGTCAAAGACAGCACCAGAGAAGGGGCCCCTTGGGTCGGAAGCCACTGGACATGTGACTGAGAAGGAGCTGCCCTCTGAAAGCCGCATCAGCACAGTAAGGGGAACGCAGTGCAGCCTGTGGGAGTAAAGCCTTCAGGATCTTTGTTTGCTGAAGGGGCACCATTCAAAATGAGAAGAAACAGCTACAAAAATGTACTAATAATCAGAACTTGGAATGTACAAAGTATGAATACAGGAAACTTGGAAGTTGTCAAAAATAGAATGGAACACATCAAGATTGATATCCTAGGAATTGTGGCCATTTTGAGTCCGAAAATCGCGTGGTTTACTGTGCCTGAAATGACGCAATCAAGAGGCAAGAGGAATAATTTGCAGTCACTATCGAAAAGGACATTTCAAGCTCTGTCTTGAAGTGCAATACTGTTTGTGGTAGGATTATATCTATCTGCCTACAAAGAAATCCGATCAATACAACTTTTATGCATCAAGTGTATGCACCAAACATCAAGTCTAGTGATGAAGAAACTGAAGAATTCTGCCAACTTCTTCAGTACAGAAACGATCAAACATGCCATCAAGATGTATTGATAATGATCATGAATGGAACACAAAAGTTGGAAGTGAAGAAGGAAGAACAGTAGTTGGAAAATATGGTCTTGGTGATAGAAATGGACCTGGAGATCACATGATAGAATTTTTCAAGACCAACGATTCGTTCATAGTAAATACCATTTTCCATCGACACAAACAGCGACTATACACATGAATTTCTCCAGGTGGAATACACAGAAATCAAGTTAACTACATCTGTGGGAAGAGACAATGGAGACGCTCAATATCAGCAGGCAAAACTAGGCCAGGGGCAGACTGTGGAACAAACAGACCATCAAGTTCATGATGGAGCCCAAGAAGAGTGAAACAAGTCCATGAGAACCAACATACCACCTTGAGTCTATCCTACCTGAATTTCAAGAACAGATTTGCTGCACTGGACACTAATAACAGAAGACCTGATGAACTGTGAGAAGATATCAAGACCAGCATTCATGAAGACAGCAAAAATGTTACTAAAAAGACAGGAAATAAAGAAAAGATCAAAATGGATGTCAGAAGAGACTGTGAAACAGGCTCTTCATTGTAAGCCCGTGGAAGAAATGATGACATATGTTAAAGAGCGGAATAGAATATTTCAAAGGGCAGCTTGAGAAGACAAAGCCGAATAGTAGATTGATGTGCAGAGACATAGAATTCAAAAACCAAAAAGGAGAGATGGGGGACGATGGAGGACCAAGGGACTGGCCTACTTTGAGAGCTCTTTCAAACAAGGATGGTTTGGTGTCCAGGTAGCCGAGTGATAGGAGTCTGGTGGGTGAAATATCCCCCAGGGCCAGCACCCCAGCCCCACCCCACACATATGTCCTGAGCTGGGGCCTCGGTGATCCAGGCCCGGATTCATGGGACATCGCGGGTCACTGAGCCCCCGCCATCGCGACCTAGACTAGCTCTAGCCCCACTCCATCCCCAGACCGGGACCCCACACCCAGAGTTGCTTGCCTGCTCTGCAGAGACACATGCAGTGGTGGCGGGATCCCCGACACCAGCTGCCCATTCGCGGGACCCCACTGGAGAAGAGGCACCCCTTTTACGCCATTCCCCTCTCTCCACGTAGCAGTGATCTGCACCTGGGCCCACTTCCCTCACTCGTCCATCCAAGCCCCGGGTGGCTGACCTGAAATCTACCGGGGTCTGCCTGGGCGACCCTCACGGGGGACCATCCACCCCCACTGCTGCCTGGGACCTCTCCACCAGTACCTCGTTTTCCAGCCGGCCGCCCCCGTAGCCTAGCTCCCACTCCATTCCTGGCTCAGGAAGCGGAGCCACGCACTTCCTGCCGGTGCCAAGCCCGCTTCTCCCCACAACACTGCGTCTCTGAAGGAGCCCCAGCAGAGCTCTAAACCCGCCTACCGCAGAACAGTGGGTGCTCCTGCCCACTGGACGCGCTGGCGACAGGGTTCTGCATGCTTGCCAGAGCGACCTTGCCCTCCCTGGAGCACTGAGGGATTTTGCGGGACCAGCAGCTCCGAGCCTGCTGCGCGGCGTGCTCCCTGCAGGGCGAAGCATGGTCGCCATTGCCGGCTGCTTCCCGCCAGAACTGCCTTTGTCCGATCCTGCATGGACCATGTCGCTAAGGAGCCTGCTGCCACAGGGCCGGCGGCTCTAGCAATAAACGCACGCACGCCCGCTAGGGAGCCTGTGAAGCGGCTTTTCGGCCCCCGCCGGAGCTCTCTGTGTGCTCCACCAGAGCCTATCACTCCAGTGTCCCACGGGATCCCCAGCGCCAGCTCCAAGCCTTCCCCAGCCCTCTCCAGCCAGCACAGGAGGCGGGCATTGCGATCTGTGCCTCTCAACACCCCTT
>NW_022105908.1:20497504-20502059 GCF_000313985.2 Echinops telfairi | reverse complement strand
GTGCTGATGAAGATCCACGATCACAGCCTTTAATGTGGATTATAACTCAATATAAAGAAGATGAAACCTTGTCAGTTGATGCCTTCCAATGCATGTTAGGCCTGATCTAGTTTTCAGCATTTTCTGTATTTTGCTTTTTGTGTGTGTTTTGGTTCATTCATATTGGGGTTTATTTCAGATGTGTTATGTCATTCAGGGTCACCCTCTTGAATTTTTGTTACATGTTTTTCTGTTTTTCAGTTTATGAAGCCCAGCATTGATGAACCTATAGGGACAGCAAGAGAATAAGGGTTTGGGTTTTGTTTTTGGGGTGTTTTTTTGGGGGGGGCGGGGATTACTGATGTCAAGGAGTTCAGGAAGGAAAAGAGTGCTTTGAAACTGATTGTGGTAGCAATTGTACTAAATTGCCAATAAAATGGCTTTGAAAAAAAACAGTCCCATCAAAAATGGAGGAAAAAATTCAAAATCTTCACAACTGGACCAATAGGTAACAAACATAGTCTTTAGAGTATTGAAAACCAGGAATGTTACTTTGAGGAATAAGGCAAACCTCGCAGAAGCCACAATGTTTTCACTTGTCCCATATGCATGTGAAAATTGGACATTGAATAAGGAAGACTGTGTGAAACAGAAAGATTTCTCCCCAGCTGTCTCCCCCAAATATGTTAGACTTAGGGCACTGCTTGCAGCTAATGATAAATGATTGTCAAGCTACTTCCCTGAAGGTAGTCAGTTGCCAGACAGGTAGGGCCTCTCCCTGCTGTTAAAGACAATGGGCTACTTCTCCCTAAAGGCTTGTGACCATTAGCTTGGTTCCTGTAAGTGGGGGTTACACCCTACTGATAATGGTTTCTATGGAGATCCAGAGAACAGCTCAAACCAGCTCAGTGACATCCAAAGTTAAGCCGCTCATCTTGTCACATGTGTACCCCCAATCCCTCCTCTTCCTATTGAGTGTATATCCCTAAATTGTCCCCCTTTCATTGTTGTATAACCTATAGTGCAACCCCTTCCTGTGACGTATGACTTTACCTGTAATTAGTGAGCTTGCATGCCCCTAAAGATATATAGGCCTGGGTTAGCAATAAAGAGCTCTCTTTCGGGCTCTCCTCTTGGCCTCTTGTAGGTTCTGTTAGATCTCTCCGTAGCTAGATATACCTCGGTCCTTTGCTCCACGCGAGAAAGAATTCACGCCGAAGCCTGGTTCATGATCGAAGTGAGTTTTATGAAAGTTAGAAGTTTCAGGTTTACACGGCACCCAAGGGGCTCCTCCCAGACATGCAGCCTGACTGGAAGTGGCTCGGAGTCCCACAAAGCATCCTAAAGTTCCGCCAAAGCTCTCTGCGCCTAAGTTCTCTCTCCTCTCCACTCCAGGCTCCTGCCTTTTTAAGGATTCCACGGGGAGGCGTGGTGGAAGACCCCTGATTGACCCCATTGGCTGAACTGAATTCACCTTGGCCTAGGTGGGCCAATTCAAGTTCACGCCCACCCCTACCTACCTTCGGGAACCCTGAGCATGTGCAGTACGCCACTCCTTTGTTTCCCTAGCTTGGCCCTCTGGGCATGTGTTAACGTACATTCCCAGCCCTTTGCTAACCTACCTAACAGTTCCCCCTCTCCTCTCCCATCCTCACTCCCCTGTTCCCTTTTCCCTTGTCCTCCTTCCCTTCCCCCTCTCTCCAAGCGGGGCTGAGGTGTGCATACTACCGTGAAATGTGTCTGACTCCATTATTTCAGTCTCTCTTTTATTTCTCATGCTCTTTATGACTTTAATATAATATACATATATCTCAACCGAACAATTGCGCCTATCGAACCTGTGATTAGTGGTGGGGGGCGGGCACCCTTCCAACCACAGAAGACCAAAGATGAATTGGCATTTTTGTGGGAGGAGGTCAGATGCGTAGGCATTCCCCCCCTGAGGGCAATCAGTTGCCAGACTGCTGTGTCCTCCCACCACAGGGGTGGGCCCTACTCCCTGCCTCTGGGGACAATGGACAGGCTCCTGTAGGAGGAGTTTTCACCCTACTGATAATGGTTCCTATGGAGACCCAGAGACCATCCCCTAGACCACTCCCTCATTACTGTGTAACCTATAGTGTAACCCCTTCCTGTGATGTATGTCTTTACCTGTAATTGGTGGGCATGCACACCCCCAAAGGGATATAGGCATGGGTCAGCGAGAGAGACTCCTCCTTGCTGCTCACTCCCTGGTCACTCCCCTCTCTTCCCCCTCTCCCTTGTTCCCTTGCCCTCCTTCCCTTCCCCCTCTCTCCACGTGGACCACCAAGCTGGGCTGAGGTGAGCAATACTACCATGTAATGTGTCTAACTGTATTATTGTAATATCTCTCATGCTCTCGATGACTTTAATATAATACTTATATATCTCAACCGTACAATTGTGCATTACTGAACCCAGAAGTAGTATTACTGAACCCGTGATTAGCGGTGGGGTCTGGCCCCCCACCTCCCGATGCCATTTTAATTTAATACTACAAATTTTGAATGGTGGTGCTGGAGGATACTGAAAGTACCATGGACTGCTAAAAGGACAAACAAATCTATCCTGGAAGAAGTATGGCCAAAGTGAACCTTAGAGGCCAAGATGTTGAGACTCCGTCTCACACACTTTGGACATGTCAGGAGAGACCAGTCTTGGGAGAAAGACATCAAACTAGGTAACGTGGAGAGGCATCGAAATGGAGGAAGGCCCTCGCTGAGATGGATTGACACCGTGGCTGCAACAATGGGCTCAGGCAGAGGGACAATCGTGAGGATGGCGCGGCGGGACCAGGCAGTGTTTCATTCTGCTGTGCATAAGGTCTCCATAGGTCGGAACTGACTTGATAGCACCTAACAGCAAAAATAATCCTTCATGACATGATCTCACATCATGTCTGACTTCCAAAATGAGATCTGTTTTGAGCAGGCCATCAACTGAAAGGAAGTGTTGTCGGGGCTGTGGCCTGCTTCCATTATAAATGGATGCTGGGGAAAGGTTTGCTTACTTTTCACTCAGTCTGTATCCTGCATCTTCACCAACTTGGTTGACTTAAGCCCATGGCCTGCTGCATGGACAGTCAAGTCACAGCACTGTCAGCACCTTGCCATCTGACCTCCCAACCTTGGGTTCAGAAGCCTCTAAAACCGCAAGCCTGTTTCTTCCTGCCAACCTTGGATTCATCAGACCACCCAGGTACTTAAGTCAGGAGGAACCTGACCCTAACATCTGACCCACAGACTGGGAACTGGCCCAGATTAGAAACTTGTCAGCTTCTACGACGGAGTCTTTTTCTTGACATACATAAAACCTGGTTTTGCTTCTTTAGAGAACCCACTCTAAGACAGGCAGTAACTCTTCCCTCTGCATAAACTGAAAAGTCTGGCAGAGTTTGGATGAATGTCTATTTGTAATGCTTCTCATACTAAATAATGGCTTGGTAGAATTAGTAATACTCTCCCTTTTCCAAAAATAACACTAGGAGTAGCATGATTTTTCTCTAATGAATTCTCATTTTCTAAGCTCTGTTCATCTCTTGACTGTTTACTTCCTCTGTTTGTTTCTAGAAGTTTTAAATGATCAGTCCAATAAAAGCTTTTGTTATAAGAGTGACTGCTTAAGGAACTCCTAAATTTGCACTGGCTGTTCACTTTCAAACTGTCCAAGCAAAGCATTGCCCAATTATGGGGATAATAACTATTACATAAGAATGCATACTCATAGTTGGCACAAATCATGCTATTTCCTGTAAATATACTTAGATCGGGACCTCTGATATCATATTGTTTTGCACACATCTGCTGGGAGTTCAGAAATATATGATATATATAATATTTACCATAGGAGCTCTGGTAGCATAGTGGATTCTTTTCAATGCCCAAGGTAAACCTGGATAATATTGCTCTGTTTTGAAATTTTTCGGGTCCGTATTGGGATATGTGAAGGAGGTTGTGGTGGTTACATAATCTGTTGTCCATTTGAGACTTAGGAGTGAAGGGGTGAGGTTTAGCCTTTTAACCAGGTCACAACTTGATGACCTCATTTGGAGGCACTAAGGAGATAAGTAGCTCGCTGGAGACAAAACACACTCACTCCCTGTGAGACATGCTTGCTGACAAGACACATAGAGCTACACTAGAGCCCTGGAGCTGAAGGAGCCATGTGGAGACCCCTGCCAGTGCTGAGATGCCTCTACCGCCACTGGATCCACAAGACGTTCACCCACTGGCCTGTAATCCTCCTCCATTCATTGTCATTGCATGTGTTTTATATATCTGAAGAGGGATTTTTAGACTGATATTGGATATATGAACTAATATCAGACTTATGGACTTGATCTGGACTGGGCTGGGATGTTTTCTCAATATAAAATTGCTCTTGTATATAAAGCTCTTTCTTATACACATATGAGTGTCTATGAATTTATTTCTCTAGTCTACCTGGACTAACACAGAGGTAATTCTATTTTTCTTTCTTTTAAAAACATTTTAAAGGGGGTTATTACTGCTCTTATAACATTCTATACATCAATTGATAATTCTATTTTTTTAAA
>NW_022105908.1:20494596-20496391 GCF_000313985.2 Echinops telfairi | reverse complement strand
CTTTGGGGGGAGTGCAAGCCCACTAATTACAGGTGAAGACCTACGTCACAGGAAAGGGTGGTGCTATAGGTAATACAGTAATGGAAAGGGGTGGTCTATGGGCACTCTGCCTGGTGGCTTGACAGCCACCTTAGTGAAAAACAGACCCACGTTGGCCCTGCTGTGCACAGACAGGGGAGCACCTGGAGTCCGTGTCAATAGGGGCACAACTTCTACATCCCCTGCTAAAATAGGAGAAGGTGTAGTGATTACAGCACATGTTCTAAAGCAAGGCAAGGCGCTTACCTTTGCTGCTGTGGACTTGCTGACAAGGTCACAAGGAAAATACAGCACAAAGCTGACAAGCAAAGCACCTTGGAAGCTGAGAGCCTAGCAGTCTGACCTGAAGAAACCCAACAACAGAAACCAGTGTGACTATGGCTGAAAGTGTTCAAAACAAATCAGCAGGACCTGGGGAGCAGGGCACTCACCCACCCAGGGGAAGAAGAGCACTGGTTACATCTTCACAGAATTGGGAGTGTGCATGCAGACCCCACCATGGCCAGACCCTGAGGATAGCAAAACCACATGGATAAATACATGAAAAGATTGGGCTACAGGGCCAACCTCAATCAGAGCAAAACAGATCCCCTCCCTAGAAGGATGTGCGATGGAGAACAGAGGGGCTGGAATGCCATGCCCACATGGAAACAAACCAAGTAGAAAAAAGAGAAAGGGGCGGTCTAGACCCCATATTGGGACAGCAACCGGGAGGGCAATGTCCCTGCACTGAGCTACTAAGACACAGAGAGGACTGACGGTGGGGCTGACGACAGCTCGAGACATGTTGTCCCCTCACTGGAGCACACTGCGACAGAGGACAATACTGGGGAGACATGGCGGGGAGTTAGTCTGGCCTAAACCCCTCTACCCACACCCACCCATGCCCACCCCCGCAGAGGGCAAACAAAGCAGGAGAGCATAATAGATCAGCAACGGGAGCAAAGTGAAGCCACAAAACCCCTGAAGAGTCCCAAATATGAAGGGGCAGCTCCCGATTCCCCCAGGACCCCAGGGGTGGGTGGGGGTGGGGTGGGAGAGATAGTCATAAAGGTCAATGGACAGACTTGGAATTATGTGTGTTCTTGTTTTGTTTTGTTTTGTTCATTGATTTTTGTTTTTTCTTTCAACCCTTTTTTTTCTTTTTGTTCAGACTGTTAAGTTTTGGTTTGCCTACTTCTATAAGATAGGCATGGGAAGCAAGCTCCAGGAGGAAACAATGGGATCAATGATCCCAGAGGGGCTGGGGGGAGAAGGCGGGGGAAGGGAATGGTGAGTAAACAATGCCATAGACAGGGAACAACTAGGGAATTAAAATTAGCAACAAGGAGGATGTAGAGATCCTGGGGGTGTGGGAGCAACAGGAATCTAGCTGAGAGGAAACACCAAGAGGCAGAAGTAGGGCAAGTGTGATGGTGGGGCAGGAGGAAGGTAAAAGGAAACAGAGGAAAGATCTAGGAAGCAAAGCTATGAATAAATATATAAGCATAGGTGTGTACATATGTGATAACATTTATTCATAAAAATAGAGGTATTGGCCCATGTACATATATTTATATGGAAATTCACTGAGGTTGTGGATGGACTTCGGGCCTCTGCTCATGCCCTCACTCAATGCAAGAACTCTTTGTTCTCACAACCCATCATTCTGTGATGCTCACCCTCCTGGCACAATTGCTGAAGACAAAATGGGTGCATAAGCAAATGTGGTGAAGAAAGTGGATAGGGCCCGGCTATCAAAAGATATAGCTTCTGG
>NW_022105908.1:20489948-20491409 GCF_000313985.2 Echinops telfairi | reverse complement strand
TATAGCCTGGATGAAAAATATATATATTTTTTATCATTCACTTTTCCTCATACTTTATGGGGAAAAAATCTTAAGGTTAACTATAAAAGTACCATAAAAGTAGCAGGGGCCACCTTGTGATAAGATTCCTCTCACACGAAAGTCCAGTGAAGTTTCGATGCATGCTGTGGTGTGGCTGGAAGACATTTTGCTCAGCAAAATAAGCCAGGAAAAAAAAAACAAATATTGGTTGACCTAACTTATTGAGAGAGACTGGAAAAGGTCAATGTCCAGAGATCAAAGTCTGTCAGTGGTGGCCAGGAATGGGAGGGGTGAGGTCAAAGGTGCTAATGGTGATGGAAAATTGCATTGAGGGTAGGGTTGCCAAAACCCACCTGCAAAGTAATTGGACAGTCTCTCAGAAGGGCCACACAGAAAGGATGATAAATCCAGGGCGCCGTATGGCACTGATGAACATAAGTATCCACTAGTTTGTTCATATTTTCCCCCCCCTTACTATTAAGGCTGTTATTTGTTTTGCCTCATTAATCATGTTAGATTTGCATAGATTTGCATTTGCATATGTTCATTGGTATATTTAAGACTGCTTGGTACATGAAAGTCAAGATCGATGACCCTGCAGAAACAGTAACAGGAGTAATGGCTCCCTAAGGATAAGGGAAGAGGGGGCATAGGGAAGGAGGAGAAGGAGGAGTGGATAGCAGTGATGACTGTATAACCCCACTTGTGGGACTGAGCGACAGAAGTGTATGTGAATGGATATCCTGGATTGTGTCAGAGAGGTCAATAAAACTATTATAATATTTTATACATTTTTAAAGGTAGGGTCGCACAGCTGTTTATTGTAATTACTGCCAATAAATTGTATGCTATAAAATAAAATAAAAAGATTTACAGCTTCAGAAACTCACAAGGTAGGAAATCCATATGGTCACTGTGAGTTGGGATTAATTTTCTGGCAGTGAATTTGGGGAATACATATAAAATGTGAGGCAAAATACCCTTTTCTGGTACCAATTTCCTCCATCCTCCAAATATACATTTATATATATAACATTTATACCTTAACCTTATAATTTTTGCTTCATAGTTTGCTTATCCTTTTTACTGTAGGACAATTCTACTCTGTCTTCTAAGGTCAGTATGAGTCAGAATCAACTTCATGATAACGGGTTTCCCACACTCTCCACCACTTGTCCGTCTGTTGTGCTATGGTAACGTCCTTGTTTCTGTACTGCTGCAAGTTATACCACTGGTATTTCAAATATCAGCAGGGTCACCCATGAGGGACAAGTTTCACGAGGACGAACTAAGAAGAAAGGTCTGGTTATGTACTTCCAAATGAAAGTCCTATGCATCGCCACCAAATAGTGCTCAGTATAGCACTGAGTTCCCTAAGCTGGAAGGCATTCACACTACACAGGAGCTACCACAATGGACTGAGTCAGCCCAGCAAGCCTG
>NW_022105908.1:20477519-20478717 GCF_000313985.2 Echinops telfairi | reverse complement strand
GTTTTTTAAAAATTAAAAATAAATAAACAGTTAATTAATCTATAAAGCAGTACAAATGGCTCAGTGCAACTCACTCCTGTGAGAAAGCTGCGAGACACTGGCAGTCCTTCAAGTCTTGAGGGTCCCCAGGCAGTGCTTTGTAGAGCAATTCAGGCTATCCAGGCACAGGCAGCAAACAGCAGGCAGGTCACCAACAGTCAACCAGATGACAGGATCCAACAGTCCCCAGCTCAAGAGATGTAAGTTCCAATAGTGTGGCGAAGCAGGTCTTGAAGGAACCTCAAATTACTGCAACACAGTCCATGGGTTAGGTGTCCCACAGGTAGTGTAGCTTGCAAGTGGAGGCACAGAACAAGCAAGGCAGCCGCACACTGGTCCTATGATCAAAGAGCAAGAGACAGGAAAGGTGTGGCTCACCGAGCCATTTATCTATCTGCCCTTCAATTAATCCCACATGTGTTCAGGGGCCACGTTGGCACAATAAATATTAACTATCTCAATTGGCATGTCTTGGGTAAGCTGTAGGCAGCTTGTGGTTTGATGTGTTTTATCGGACCCTGAACCATGGCCTACCCTGTGGTTGGTGCACACCTTGCTGGAACTGGTTGATAGAGTATGCAAATCAAATGTCTGCGACCTACCAAGAGGGGCTGGGTCCATTTATGCCCTCTTCCTGCTGGGAAGAACCAAGCCTTGGACCTGGCGAGGAGCTGTGGATATAAGAAGCAGCCCTGGTGGTGCAGTGGTGACACATTGGGCTGTGACCCGCAAGGTAAGCAGTTTGCAACCACCAGCTGCTCCTTGGGAGGAAGATGGAGCGCTCGACTCCATAAGAAGTCACAGTCTCGGAAACTCGCAGGGACAGCTCTACCCCGTCCTCACAGGCCATTGACTCCACCACGCCAGTGGGTATGGTTCGGGTCTGGAAAGTAGGACTATCAGTTCGTTCTAAGCAAAGCATGTTTAAACATGTCTCTGAGGTCACTGTATGACAGCAGACAAACTCTCAGAAATACACTTATCTTCAAAAAATCATATAGATGTGAATGAGGGGGAGTGCAGAGTGGACACCAAAAGCCCATCTGTAGGCAACTGGGCATCCCCTTATGGAAGGGTCAAAAGGAATAGACGAGCTAGTCAGGGTACAGTGTAGCACCGATGAAACATACAACTTTCCTCTAGTTCTTTAATGCTCCCC
>NW_022105908.1:20468962-20477123 GCF_000313985.2 Echinops telfairi | reverse complement strand
ATGGATGGATGGATGGATTGTGATAAGAGCTAGACGAGCCCCCAATAAAATGATTTTTGAAAAGAAATAAAGAAATACACTTGTCTTGGTCTCACTGGGATGCCCACAAAAGGAAGGCCCAGTGGAAACAGTGGCCTCCCAGGTGTCTATGGGCTCGTTCAACTTAGGGCAGAGATGTCAGCACAGAAGGCTGGGTGTTTTGGGGGGTTTTTTTGTTTGGGTTTGGTTTTGTTTTTTTTGGGGGGGGAGGGGAATTCCACATGGATAATCTTGATCAACTTTCTCAAAAGAACAAGACAATCATGGGGATTTATTCTAAAGTTGTTTTCAGAAAATTGAAAGCTGCATTGGTGAGAAAGGGCCCAGGAAATTGTTCTAAGGCATGGTTGGTTTTTTTCCCCAAAATGGCAATGCACCTGCTCTTTCTTCAAAAGCAGCAAGGGCTCTGAGGACCTACCAGAATTGCCTTGGGAAATCTGACCCCGTTCACCTCACAACCTTGATCTTGCCCCTTCAGACGTCTTTTTGCTCCCAAAATGCAAACAAAGAAAAAGAAAAAGCTCTAAGGAATGTGATTTGAGTCTCTTGCAGATATCAAACTGGCCTCTTAACGTGATGTAAATGGAAGCATGCAGAATTTTTCCAGGAAAAGGGTAGAAAGATGGTAACATCACTTCAGAAGTGTATAGACCTGTGCAGAGCAAAGAAGAGTGCAGAAAGTCAAAGAAAAATGGAAATTTGAGAATGACGAGGGCAATGAATCTACAAATGTGCTTGACACAATTGATGTATGTATGGATTGTGATAAGAGTCGTATGAGCCCCTAATAAAATGATTTTAAAAAGAAATATGAAAACAATTACTCCAAAGGACTAGCAGACCACATACACATCTGCCTCCACAACCCTGAGTCCAAAGGAACGAGACGGTACTCGGTGAGCACTCCCACACCCCTTCATAGGTCACTTTACACGACACCGGAGAGAGGGGGAGGGAAATACCCCGGAGTGAGGGGGAGGAAAACGTGGAACAAAACTCAACATCATAAAAAAATGATCAGGCGGACAGGTAAGACAGAGACTGATGGAATCCCAAGGACAGAGGTCCCTGGTAATCCTTCAAGTCTAAAAATAACCCATAGCACAACATTCTGCCAGCAATAACACTAGGGAGAGCAATCAACCGCAGAACAACTGACCATACACAACCCAATAACAAAGACAGAAGCCTGGCCCAAGGACCAAGTTCAGAGGGCTAGTAAAGAGGGGGCATGGAAACATGAAACGAGGGGAGCATGTGGTCTACATGAGTCTACCTGGGGCCGATTGCCATCAATCACATGAGGCAAAATGTGTGTGAAGGGTTGAAGGGAAAACTGCTTTGCTCTGTAAACCTTCAACCAATGTACAATTAAAAAGTTAACATAAAAAGTGTATAGAAGGCAGATAAGAGATAAGAGCTCACAACACACAGAATCCAGGAACAAGAATGGGAGTAACAATACCAGAAGGGTAGGGAGAAGGTGGGGAGAGGAGGGGAGGTAGGGGAAACCAATCACAATGATTGACACATAGCCACACACATCCCCAGGGGGACGAACGACAGAAGCCGTGGGGGAAGGGAGACAATGGTCAGTGTTAGATATGAGAATTATAATAATTTATAATTTATCAAGGGGTCACTAGGGTGGGAGTGGGGAAGAAGGGAAAAAAGAGGAGCTGAGACCAAGGACTCAAATAGAAAGTGTTTAGAAAATAATGATGACAATAAATGTACAAATATGCTTGTTAAAATTGATGTATAGCATGTTATAAGAGTGTAAGAGCCCCCAATAAAATGATCTTTTAATAATAATATTTAAAAAGTGTATAGACAGGGAGGATGGGGAGGGTAAGGGAATTTGAGGAGCAAACAATGATGCAGGAGAGGAGAGGGGGCACGAGAACCGATTGTAGTGACACATACACTTGTATCATGAGTGATCAAGCCACACCACTGATTCATAATTAAAGCCTCCATTAGCAGCTGGTTTGAGAGGGAGCTATCACCCTGAAAAACACTAGACCCAGGACAAAGGCAGTACAGAGTTTTTAGAGTTCAAAGTAGTGGGCTGGCTTAAGGGGGTAGATATTCAAGCAGTTACATTTTTCTCAGGCTGGCAGGGTAGAGGTGGGCTAGGGGTAGCAACATAGCTGCAGGTCTAACAGGAGAGTTTACATTTCTTGCTAATTGGGTCAGAGATATCTGGGGAGAGTCATGTCTGTCAGGAGAGTAGGGTAGGGGAAGGGAGGATGGGAGGACTAGCTGCTAGCAGGGGGGTGAAGGTAGTTTAAAACAAAATGGAGTGCAGACAGCCATTGGGCCTCTACTCAAGTACTCCCTCAATGCAAGAACACTTTGTTCTTTTAAACTGCCATTCCATGATGCTCACCTTCCCGACATGATCGCTGAAGACAAAATGGGTGCATAAGCAAATGTGGTGAAGAAAGCTGATGGTGCCTGGCTATCAAAAGATATAATGTCTAGGGTCTGAAAAGCTTGATGATAAGCAAGTGGCCATCTAGTTGAGGAGCAACAAAGCCCACACAGAAGAAGCACACTAGCCTGTGCAATCATGAGATATCAATGGGATCAGGTACCAGTCATCAAAGACCCAGAGCAAAAAATCATATAAATGTGAATGAAGTGGAGACCCAAAGCCCAGCTGTAGGAAAATGGACATCCCCTCACAGAAGGATCACAAGAAAGAGACAAGCCAGTCAGGGTATAGTATAGCACTAATAAAACATACAACTTTCCCCTGGCTAGGCCAGAGCATGTACACTGGTACAGATATGAACTGGAAACACAGGGAATCCAGGACAGATAACCCCCCCAGGACCAATAATATGAGTAGCGATACCAGGAGGGGGAGGGGAAGGTGGGGGGGGAAAGGGGAACAGATCACAATGATCGATCTATAACCCCCTCCTAGGGGGGTTATACAGAAAAGTGGGTGAAGGGAGATGCAGTTGGTGTAAGACATGAAAAGATAATAACGTATACATTATCAAGGGTTCATGAGGCAGGGGGACGGGGAAGGAGGGGGAAAATGAGGACCTGATACCAAGGGCTCAAGTAGAAAGCAAATGCTTTGAAAATGATGATGGCAACAAATGTACAAATGTGCTTGACACGATGGATGGATGGATTGTGATGAGTTGTACAAGCCCCAAATAAAATGATTTTTTAATGGAGTTCCTCATGCTAAGCTGGGTTACTACATATACAACTCTTTTTAAAAGCGATGTGAATAGTATATCAAGAAAACTAGTAAAAAGTAAAGAAAGAAAGAAACCAAACTTGATCAGTGGTCACCATGGTGAAGGAGAAAGAGTTTGTTGCTTAGGGGGCATTGAGTTTATGTTAATGGTGATGGAATAATTTGGAAAAAGATATCCGTAAGGGTTGTACAATATGAAGAGTATAATCAATGGCACTGAATTATACATGTAGAAGTTGGGGGACTGGAGAATGTTTTGCTGTGTGTATGTCTGCCACAATTAAAAAATAATAATAATTACATGAACAACAATGAGTACAAGGAAGAAGACTATGCTCTAGAAGAGTGTGGTGATGATTGTACAACTCCCCTTCATACGATTATTGAATTGTATGTCATGTGGATGCAGTGCTAATAAAACTGTTTTTTTTAATGTGTATAGACCCCAAAAAATGTATATAGACCACTGAGTAAATTAATGATACGATCAATAGAATTACCTTATGCTTCAGGGGCATGATTTCTAATGTTCTCTATCACAAAATGATATCCCTAAGATGAACCCGAGACATAACTAAACCATTTATATGGCTCATGGGATATATGAATGGGTTTTGAGCTCACATTTAATTCAAGCCTCAATCTAAGAATAATTAGATCTTATGGCATGGTCCCCTCATGAAGAGATCACTGAAGACTTAGGTGCTATAGCAAAGTCTAGTGATGAAACCAGATGGTGCCTGGCTATCAGAAAGAATAATATCTGAGGTCTTAAAGGCTTGTCTTTAGATAAGCAGCTATCCAAGTGAGGCATCAACTAAGTCCACATGGAAGAAGCACACCAGCCAATGTGATCCAAAGATTGTAAATAATAAAACTCAAATCCAATAAGGGAATTGTAGCCGAGCTTAAATTGTGAACACCTGGTTTGCAGAAGGCTATGGATAGCAGTGGAGGCCCAAAATTCATTTTCAGGGCCCCCACCACTTGTATTAAGTCTTTGGTGAATCCCCCCTGACCATAGTAGAGGGATCAATTGTGGGGGGAGGTCAGATGCGCAGGCATTCCCTCCACTGAGGGCAATCAGTTGCCAGACTGCTGTCTCAGCCCTCCACAGGGGTGGGCCTGCTCCCTGCCTCTGGGGACAATGGACAGGCTCCTGTAGGAGGAGTTTTCATCTGATAAGGGTTCCTATGGAGACCCAGGGACCATCCCCTAGACCACCCTCTCATTACTGTGTTACCTATAGTGTGACCCCTTCCTGTGAAATATGTCTTTACTTGTAATTGGTGGGTGTGCATGCCCCCAAAGGATATATAGGCGTGGGTCAGCGATAGAGGGCTCTCGGACTCTGATCTCTCCTTGCTGCTCACTCCCTGGTTGCTCCCCTCTCTCCCCCTCTCCTCTCCTGTCCTCTCTCCCTTGTTCCCTGGCCCTCCTTCCCTTCCCCCTCTCTCCACGTGCACCACCAAGTGGGCTGAGGTGAGCAATGCTACCATGTAATGTGTCTGACTGCGTTATTGTAATATCTCTCATGCTCTCGATGACTTTAATATAATACTTATGTATCTCAACCGTACAATTGTGCATTACTGAACCCAGAAGTAGTATTACTGAACCCGCGATTAGTGGTGGGGGCTGGTCCCCCACCTCCTCGCCATTTTAATTTAATACTACAATCAATAGCCTTGCTATCAAGCAGAGATCACTGTGAAGCCAATTATGGCAAATTTAGTTCGATAAAATGTAATACGCTATCATTCAATCTCCCTTTTGACCTATTTTAAGGTTGTTTCCATTTTTAAATTTTCTGCTTTCTCTTTGAGGGTTTGCTGTGTTTTGTCAAGTTATTGAAGTTTTTTATTTGTTTGCCTTCTGTGATTTTATATGATTGTACTGTGTTTTAGTATGATTTTCTGTATATGAAATCGAAGAAAGTAGTCTATAGAGATAGTAACTGGGTAGGGGATGGCAGGGGAGGCTGGGGGAAATGGGGGGCTAACAACAGGGAGTATGAGGAGAAAATGTCCTGAAATTGATTGTGGTGGTGATCGCACAAATTCTCTTAATATGATTGAAAGATTAAATTGTATGATATGTGAAGTGCATGCCAATGAAACTCTTTGTTAAGTGTATAGACATGGATAGAGGATATGTTGAGAAGCAATAGTTTCCTATTTTTATGGATTTGCTCAATAAAGATGTCTGTGACTTTGTCGAATACTACCTTTTTACTTGGCCTCATATATACAGGCAACGACACAGAGGCTTCTCCAACAGAAAGAAGCTGGAAGACAGAAGCGGAAGAAAGAGAGAAGAAGCAGAGGGAGAAGAGGCTGCACACTGGTCGAGGTCCGCAGCACCGACAACAGCAGCAGGCCAGGAAGGAGCCGTGGGGCAGAGCTGGTGGGGACGGGTGGCAGGGCCTTTCTGTCCTCAGTAGCTGAGAGGAGAGGAGGCCTACACAGCAGAGAGGAGCTGTCCTGCATTGAAGACAGGAGGTTTTGCCTACCTACTTCCTTATCCTGATCATGAGTGGTAGCCTGTTGATCCTGATTCCATTGTATCAAGTCACTTTCTTAATAAACTACTTAAGTAGGATCTGTGAGCTGTGTGTAGCCATTGCAACAGATTGATGAACCCAGAATAGAAGTACAGAGTGCTGTGGTCCGGTGGCTAGTATCAGAATTCACAAAAAACATGGGCCACGGATCTACTTCTGACCTCCACTTATAGGACTCAGCCTTCAATAAATGATGCTGGAAAAATTGGATCCCCATCTGCAGAAGAATGAACCAAGACCCATACTTCCCCCCATGCATAAAAACAAACTCAAAATGGATTGAAGACCTAAATGTAAACCCCAGAGCGATAAGAATTATCAATGAGAAAATTGGGAAAATTTAAGGACCCTCTTGCAGAGAATGCAAGAACTACCAAATATAATATAGTGAGGCCGAATAACAAAAGAAACTCCATTTTTGTTAGCTGCTAAGTAACTTACCATTCCTCCTTCCCATCTCGGAAAGTAGACTGCCAGTTGGCCTGCCCATTCTACCTCCTCTTATGGGAAAGTCTCTGCTCGTGATTCATTTTAGAATGTTCTCCCATGTTCCTAGGTTCAGGAACTACAATTAGTTTCGACTACTTTTCAATATATCGTTTGTTTGGGTTCTTTTTCAATATTGTTCCTTTTGATGTTATCATCTGAATGACGTAGTTAATCTTGTCATGATAGCCAGGATGTTATAATCAATTTTAGTATTGTGTCTGTTATGATAATCTTGGATGTTCTAGTCAAGTTTGGTACTGTTTCTTTTATGATAAGGAATATATGTTGTAACGCATGCTTGCTTTCCTTGAAGTTACAATTAGTCCATTGATTATCCTTTCTGCTTCTGTTCATGCTTGCTTGAATCCTAGACAGGTGATAAATGAATTTCTGCCTTTAAAGATGGACTGAAAGGTGTACTCAAGACTACAGTCAAAGAACCACTTTTAGATTCTAGCAGTCCGGTTATAAGTATATGAAGACTCTTCTAAATTACCAAGACATTATAGTGGCTGTCATTTATTTGAACCCATAACAATAGGACTCAACTTTAGGCTGATCTTAGTCATGATCCCCCTTGAAGTTTGGCAGATTCTATGTTGTGGATACTGTGGATATCTTTACATAGACCAACTCTCCTCTCGGCTACATTAAATGTGTCTTTAGGAGGCTTAAAGACTCGTAACTCTCTATAATTTCCCAAGAAAACCTGATCCCATCTGATTGTCTCTTTTGATAATTTATTGCCGTTGGAATCCCTATTCACAGGTAAAATTCTTATTTCAAATCAGAGGAGGCTTACTGGCCATTTCCTCGTCCCCAGACTGTCAATCTGATTCCACCGAGTGACAGCCTTGAAACCCCTATGGAGCGATCTACTCCGCACACCTGGGTTTTGCCATGACTGAGGACGGACTCACCAGTAACTGACAGTAATGACAACGCGCTTATTGAGGGCTCATTACTTGTCAAGCATTATATCATGTGCTCTGTGCCCAATCTTACGTGGAAAGTACGATTATCCCCATTTTACTTATAAGCAAAATGAGGCTTGTTCGTGTTGTCAGATGCCATCGACTTGGGTCTGACGGATGCACAGCAGCTTTTGAAATTCAGGGGAGATGATCCAAGGTCGCATTTTGGCTCTCGGGGGGCTTGTTTTCGTTTTCTTCAACTTCAACCTGAACTTCCATGTGAGTAATTGAGGGTCTCTGCCACAGTCAGCCCCGGGCCTGATTGTAGCTGCTGATAGTGAGCTTCTCCACAGTCTCCACTTCAAGAACAGATTTGCTGCGTTGAACGTTAATGACAGAAGACCTGGTGAGCTGTGGGAGGACATCAAGAACACCATTCGTGAAGAAAGCCAAGGCCATTACAAAGGCAGGAATGATCAAACTGGACATCAGAAGAGACTCTGAAACGTGTTCTTCGTCCTAGAATAGCTAAGGCAAATGGAAGAAATGATGAAATCCAAGAGCTGAAGAGAAAATGTCCAAGAGAAGCTGGAGAAGACAAAGTAAAATATTAGAATGAATTGTACAAAGACCGAGAGTTAGAGAAGGACAGATGTCTCTTCCCTCAGTCGTAGTCAATTTGATTTCTATGTAGTGCATCTCGAGAAGTCTCTGTGTACAGTCATTATTTGTGTTGTCAAAACAAGGCACTTGCTATGAACACATCGTTGTTCATGCAAAATCATATCATGTGATCTCCGGCTTTTTTCTATTACCAAGACCATACTTTCTTATTGTTTTTTTGTTTGTTTTGTTTTGAGTCATTTTATTGGGGGCTCATACAGCTCATCACAATCCATACATACATCCACTGTGTCGAGCACATTCGTGCAT
>NW_022105908.1:20464675-20467463 GCF_000313985.2 Echinops telfairi | reverse complement strand
CCCTTAGTGTTTTGCCTTGGCATGGTGGGATAAGATTGGGCACAGTTCCCACACTATGTCTCCAGTGTTGTCCCCTTTAGGGCTATGGGTCAGTGAGGGATGTCATGTCTCATAGCGGGGTTGGCCATATGGTCTTCTCTGTGGATTGGCTGCTATGAGCGGGAATTTCAACCTCAACGTTCTTGGGGTTTTTTTTTATCATTTTATTGGGGGCTTGTACAACTCCTATCACAATCCATACATCCATCCATTGTGGCAAGCACATGTGTACATTTGTTGCCATCATCATTTTCAAAACATTTTCTTTCAACTTGAGCCCTTGGTATCAGTTCCTCATTTTTACCCTCCCTTCCTCACGAGCCCTTATTAATTTATAAATTAGTATTATTTTTTCATGTCTTACACCGACTGATGTCTCCCTTCACCTACTTTTCTGTTGTCCATCCCCCTGGGAGAGGGTTATAGGAAGATTCTTGGGATCGGTTCCCCCTATCTCCCCCACCTTCCCCTTATCCTCCTGGTATGGCTACCGTCAATATTGGTCCTGAGGGGTTTAATCTGTCCTGGATTCCCTGTTTCCAGCTTTGATCTGTACCTGTGTCCATGCTCTGGTCTAGCCGGATTTTAAGGTAGAATTGGGGTAAGACCATACTTTCTAACTACTGTTCCTTCCTTTTTGTTTCTGACTTTTTCATTCCAATCACCAATAATCACCAATATGTCTTTATTGCATGTTTGATGGATTTCTCACTAAGTACATAGGTGGAACCCTTCGATTGCTTCATCACTAGCTTTAGTGGTTGGTGTGTAAATTTAAATAATATTGTATTCGGGGAGGAAACAAGCCAGTCAGGGCACAGGGTAGCAACAATGAAACATACAACTTTTCTCTAGTTCCTAAATGCTTCTTCCCCACCACTATCATGATCCCAATTCTACCTTACAAATCTGCTAGACCAGAGGATGTACACTGGTACAGATAGGGACTGGAAACACAGGGAATCCAGGACAGATGATCCCTTCAGGACCAGGGGTGAGAGTGGTAATACTGGGAGGGTGGAGGGAAGGTGGGGTAGAAAAGGGGAACAGTTCACAAGGACCTACATATAACCTCCTCCCCGGGGGATGGACAACAGAAAAGTGGGTGAAGGGAGATGACAGTGTAAGATATGAAGAAACGATAATAATTTATAAATTATCAAGGGTTCATGAGGGAGGGGGGATCAGGGAGGGAGGGGAAAAATGAGCAACTGATATCAAGGACTCAAGTGGAAAGCAAATATTTTGAGAATGATGATGGCAACAAATGTACAAATGTGCTTGACACAATGGATGGATGGATGTATTGTGATAAAAGTTGTACGAGCCCTCAATAAAATGATTTAATTAAAAAAACAGAAAATAATAATAATATTGTATCGATTGGATTTCCTTGCAGATTGATAGTATACGCCTATCACAGACAGTATTGTACTTCAAGACAGAGCTTGAAATGTCCTTTTTGGCAATGACTGCAACACTCTTCCTCTTGATTATGTCGTTCCACCCATAGTAAACCACAGGATTTCTGATTCGAAATGGCCGTTTCCATTCCATTTCAGCTCACAAATGCCTAGGTTATCAATCTCTGCGTGTTCTAATTTTCCCGCGATTCCTCCTTCATACAGTCCAAATTCCAGTAATGAATAGATTGCAGCTATTTCCTCCCAGGGGTTTTCTCGACTGTGGGAAAACAGCCCCCCCTCAGTCCCGTTTTGAGGGCCTTCCCACCCAAGGACCCGCCTCTGGCTCCACAGCTGCCGATGTTCTCCCTCCGGTCCGCCGGCCTTCGGTACCTGACAATGTTTCAAGGCGATGCCTATGGTTTTCAGTGGCGCCGTATTCCAAAGTCGGCAGCCAATTCCTTCTTAGAGAAATGAAAACTCCTGAAGTCGTTCGCAAGTAATTGGCGAAGGATGCAGACCCCGTCCTACATCCTGGAATTTTACACTTTACTTGGCTAGATTACCCAGTCTGTTAGACCTCAGTGAGGCCAGTGTATTTTGCTTGAAGTCCGGAACATGAATTGTGCCTTCCATTCATCCACCGGTCTTACAAGGCTTTGCACCTTGCCACTCGCTCGGCCCTGCTAGCAAATCGCCTTGAAGAAGGAAGTGGAAGTGGAAGGTGCAGAGCGGCAAAGGAGCTTTTCAACCAGAGCCCCTCAAGAGATCTGTCGCGTTCCTTTTCTTCCGCTCCCACCGCCCTGCACCCTCAGCCCCAGCAGAGCGTGCGCCGTGTGTCAGGTGCTCCGAGGCTCCTTGTGCTCCTGGGCCAGAGGCCAGGAGGGCTCAGGACAACCTTGCTCCGTTGGCATGTCTGTCCCGGACCCTCCAGTAAAGTTCGTGGATTTCAGGACGATCGTCTGAAGAAATCATGTTTTTAAGCTATTAGGGGTAGACAGTACTTGGGTTCTGCTGGTGATCCATTTCATGACGTGTCCCACGTGTGAACTTTGACCTGTGCTCCTTTCTGTAGGTGCCTGGTTCTGCAAGAAGTCTTTCAAATCTCCGTAAGGGACCACTCAAAGTCTCAGCATGCTTTGGGGGGGGTTCTCTTTCACCACTTCAGAAATTGCATTTCTTCTTTTCTTTCTTTGTCTTCTTTTTATCATTTTATTGGGGGCTCATACAGCGCTTATCACAATCCATCCATCCATCCATTGTGAAAAGCACATTTGTACCTTCCTTGCCATCATCATTCTCAAAACATCTGCTCTCCACTTAAGCCCTTGGCATCAGTTCCTCAT
>NW_022105908.1:20456720-20463592 GCF_000313985.2 Echinops telfairi | reverse complement strand
ACTTTCATACTAATAAAAATGATGGCAAGTCAAATGGATCCAGAGGCACCTGGTGATCCACTTCGGAAATCTCAGCCACCACAATCTCCGTAGAGCAGTTCTATTCCACAGCACATGGGATTGCCATGAGTCTGAACCAACTTGGTGGCTCCTTCTGGGTTGTTTTTTTTTTTTCAATTTTATTTTACTAATTTATTCTAGCTCCAAGCTATCAATGCTCGGGTCACTGCAACTCTTAATTCTAGATAATCATGTGCCAAACCCTCAAGGCATCCCGGGAGTTTGACATCATCCAGGTGGTCCTTGCTCTCTGTTTCATCCCCAGAGGTACTGAACACAAGTTCAAGAATGGCATGATGACGTTTCCAGGGCCCAGGCTTCGAAGAGCTGGTTACAGTGGCGCCCCTGGACTTTGACTGACCAGGAAGGCATCTGGTCCCACGGGAGCACCCAGCCTCTCGATGGCTTCTCTGCTCTGATACCTTTGCTTCCCTTCTCGCTGTCAATAGTGGGAATTTCTAGACGGTTTTGTTTGTTTTTTTGGTTCCTAACAACAACAACAACAACCACAGAAGGTTCACATCCACCCAAAAAGGCACTTGCTTCCCCAAAATCAGGTATTGAAAGCCTTATAGTGCATCATTCTACTGTGACCCACACGATGAGTCCGGTCAACCTGTAGACAGTTGATCGTTGGTCCTTGCTAATAAAGTTAGACCATAGGAGCAGAGCACGTCAGTAAGAATTGGTACAAAATGTGGTTTCACTCACCCCCTCAAGCTCTCCCAGTCCAAATGAGGCACGCCCCACTTTGCTTCGATTCAAGGAAACACTCCTGAGCACCTGATCATGGGGTCCCCTTTTCTGCACCCCCACCAAGCAGAGTCAGTTTTGCTTCTGGGCCCAATCTGAATGTAACCATCCTCCAGATGGACAGCTGTCTGGACTGAGGTGGATCTTAGGGAATTCCTGCCTGCTGGTTCCCTCTTGGATTAATCTAACTTTCTTGACCAACCCCAAGAACACCTCCTGAACTAAGACCTGCTGTCTGCATCCCCAGACTCACACCCCAGGTCCCAGGCTCCCTGCCTTTGCCCACCCCCACCCCACCCCCTCCCAGCTGCCTGATGGCCCGTGACCAACCTGGGGAAAAGCTATAAAAGCTTTTTTGTCTAAATAAATTCTAAGGACAAAACATGTTGTTGCTATTGCTAGTTGTCAAGTTGGCTCTAACTCCTAGCAACCTCATCTGTAACAGAACAAAATATTACCCAGTCCTGATGAAGTGGCGGCTGATTCAAGGAATTTAAACATCCACAGGTGGCTTAAAAACTCTGTCCAGGTGAAGTAAGCAAGTGGCTGGGCAAGGGATCCTCATTCTGCCGAGAAGCCCTGCGCCACTCCCTTAGATGTGAAAGTGGAAAGCCCGCCTGAGGGAGGCGGGCACTGGCGAAGGTCTGCGGGTAAGAAGGATGCCAAAATCCCAAAGAGAACTCACCATGAATGAAAGAGGAGTTGGCACTAGTGACGCTGTCCATTTGCTACTGCCTGCAGTGGGATGTGGTTAGGCTGGGATTGGCACAGGTTCAAGGTAAGTAACCCCTGATCAGATAGATACCCCGGCATTAGGTGTTGAATTGTATCCTCCAAAAGATTTGCTCAATTCCTAGCCCCTGGCACCGGTGCATGTGACCTTGCTTGGTGATGTCATCAGTTTTCATGCAGAGAGAGACCCTCCTACCAGAGGAGAGAGACGGAGGAGCGACAGTTATGTGAAGCTGGATCTACGAGACAAGGAACACCTGGAACCTCGGAGGGTACGTAGCCCAGCCAGCACAGTGGTCTGTCCTTCCGGCCTCCAGAACTGGGAGAGAATCAGTGACTGGGATCACAAGCCACCCAGTGTCTGCTCTTTGGTAACTAAAGGATGTGGTTTGGGACCCCTAGCTGAGCAGGTGGCATGAACTCAAATATTAGGCCTCCGGGATCCGCAGACATGACCGTCTTGGTTGACAGCACTGCTGTCACCTTCGTCTCCCGGGGCTCACTCGGCATGGCCACAGGAAAGCGAAAGGGGTGGAAATGAAAGTAGAAGAAACCTTATTTGGCTGGCCAAGCAAAGGCGCACCATGGGACTCGGGTTGCCAAGATCACGCTCCAAGTCCTGGGCCAGGTTGTTTGTTTGTGGCAATAGGCTGGCGAGGGCGTCTTGTCTCAGGTGACTCAGCACTCTTCTGAGCGTCCTCATCAGGAAGGGGGTGGTCACCAGGATTGCATTCTTGCCTGCCCCCCAGGGCATTGGCGAAGGTGTGTTTTCAGCCTCCAGGTCAGGTGGAGGACACGTTGGGCACTCCTAGGTGCCAGTGGTGAGCCAGCTCTGGTGCTCAAAAAGACCAAGCTCCTTGCTCTCGAGTCCACGCTGACTCATAGGAACCCCTGTGGGTTTCTGAGACTGTAACCGTTTATGGGAGGAGAAAGCCCAATCAAACTGCCCACCATGCGGACCACAGCCCTGCGCATGACCACGACACCACCAGGGCTCCTCCTTGTTCTAGCGGATTCTATGACCCAGCCTTTTGTTTTTCTTCATTGAGCAGGAAGCTGCTGGTTTGCCTAATGAGGGAACAGCTAGAAAGAAGGTTTCCGTGGCGATAATGGTCCTGTGCAGCAGCAGGCCTCACTCTGGAGGGAGTGGGACGCAGGCTGAGCAGGCCAGGCATTGACTGTAAGAAGGGCAGCTCTCACCGCCCGGAGCAGACACGGGGAGCCAAAATGTCTGGAGACGCAACAGCCAGGCTCACCATCATAGCAGCACAGCCGTGGGCCAGGACACGGCAGGGATGGCTTCCTCCAGTGGCAACGGACCTGCTGGTGGGCGGAGCTGATTGCTCGGGCTTCTCTTTCCGAGGCACACGGAAGCAGGACTGGCCTCCATGAATTCTCCAGGAATCGGGTCCGAGACTTCCCACTAATCCGGGCTGATGAGGACTTGAGGGATAACTTCGAAGATGGAAAAGAAAGGAAAACTGAGCTGGATTCCCAGGTGGTGCAGCCAGGTGTGTGGCTAGCCAGAAATGAGCTTTGTTTCCCTGATGTTGTACAGGGTTTAATATCACAGATCAGGTTTGGATTTTTGCTTTTTATAGTTTTATTGGAACATAATCTAAATATCATGCAATTCAATGGTTCAGTCGTGTGAAGAAGTTTGAACAATCATTACCACCATCAATTTTAGAAACAGATAGGGTTTAACAGACAAGAGACTCGGGTTCATTATGCACTGAACCTCACTGTAGCAGGTGTGGTAGTTAATTAACATCATGTGTTGGTGGGTCCAGCAGTCAATTTCTCGGTGGTCTCGCAGATACTATGTAACCATCTTCTATTTTGTGCTGTTCTGTGAGCAGCCAATCGATGGGAGTAAAGTTTACTTGGAGGCGTGGCCTGCATACTCTATACATAGGTGCTCTGGCAAAGCTCCCTGTCTCTGTCCACCATGACATCTTCTCATCTCTTGCCCTGCGTGGTTCTTGGAACATAAGGCAGCCAAGGCCTCCTTTGTTGCCAGACCTGCAGATATAGGCTCGTTGCCCCTGCAATGACCTGAGCCAGCAGAGGCCATCAGCCTGTTGTGACCCACAGATTTGGGGCTGTCCAGTCCCCAGAATCATGAGTGGTTTCCTCACATATTTAGCTCTCTCTTGTGAATTAAGCGACGGTTTACAGAGCTGATAATAGTTTTACTTCCATGAACTTTTAGGCGCTCCATCAGACGTGTCTACCCTCTAGTTAATGATGTACCCTCTCCTCCCCTCCCACCCCGGGAACCATCAAAGAAGGTTGCTTGTGTATGAAAACCCTTTCTTGACCTTTAACAATGGTGGACTCATACAACAGTTGTCCTCCTGTTGACTAACTTCACTCCAGGTTTAGCCACATCGTGGGGCACCTCCCAGGTTTATCGCATTCTTTAACGTTACCTGCTGCGTGTTCCCTTCATGTGTGTGCCCATTCTTCCCCGGAGGTGCATTTACGTTGTTTCCATGAACATAATGTGTATGTATCCTGGCTCTTGCTTCTCTAGGATAGATGCCCAGCAGTGAAATTGTTGGATCATGTGCTATTTCCACTTCTAACTTTTTAAGGAAGCACCATCCTATTTTTCAAAGTGCTCGTACCCTTTTACAATCCCACCTTCCATGTACGAGGCTGCCAGTGTCTCCACATTTGCTGTTTTTTGGTGTTTTGAACTTTCCTATTAGTGCTTGGGGGATACCTTGAGTCTTGAGTCCATGATACAGATTTGTAGGAATACTCAGGTGGGGAATGTTTATGATCTTTAAGGAATTGGTAAGCCCGGAGGTAAATACAGTTATATACACAATCCTTGCCATGGTGGTGATCTATAGCTGTAGATGTAATGGATAACAGGTAAGCTGATAGATGTAGGGAAGAGTGTGGGAGGCTATCCATGGATATAGAGAGGTTTGACCAAGGGTATTTCTATGTAAGTATTTACATATGCTGTAAATATAGCACAGTGAATATAGTAGGGCATACAGGGGCAGGTTATGGAAACCTCTCACCTATAACCAAACACCCTGAGCTCAGAACCATCTTCTGGAGGATGAGGGGACATAAAAGTCAACTGGCATACCTAGTCCATAAAGAAAATGTTCCACACCCTACTTTGGTGAACAGTGACTGGGTCTTAAAAGCTTGTGAGCAGCCATCTAAGAAGGGTGAATACAATCCAAGACACGTGGAAGCAATTAGCCCAAAGGAATAATGGACCAGAGGAAGCTCAGCCTCTATGACCTTGAAACCAGATGAACCAAATGATTCATGATTACCAAGGCCAACCACTCACAAAGGGCTCACACATGAATGTCCCAAATGAGTAGGATAAAAATGTGAAACAAAACTCAAAAAAAAAAATTTTTTTTTAAGCCTGGTGGAATTCCCCAAGACTGTGTCACTCAGTGACCTTTCTGGTCTGGGAATGACCTTACCCATCCATGGCTCAATTTTCAGCCAAATAATCGAAATCCCTCATGATATAACCCAACCTGATATAATCAACTCCCCCGATGGGATCTGCTGTGAGCAGCCAAGCAATTGTAAGAAGGTCAGCATGTCCTGTAGCCAGCCACCTTCCTCTGGTCAGCAGTCCTGATGCAACTGAAAGTTTTCCTCAGGAGTATGGCAGACTTCCTACGTATAGACGAAGACGCTGTGGGAAAGCTAGCTTGGTTTTTACTGGGTCTGGATCCTCCATTTGGCTTGTGGGTGTCCAAGTCTTTGGACTTGAACCCCTAGGCTACCATAATACCTGCTATGCTAATCCCTGGAGTCATCAGAGGCCTGCCATCTGACCTTCCAGCTTCGGATCCATTCACCTCTCCAGCCACAAGCCTGCCTTGCTGACCTTGGATCCATCCACCTCTGACGGCGGTGGTGTTCCTGTCAATCCTGGCTTCCCTTGAAGCCAGTCAAGGGAAACCTCCAACCGAACATCTGACCCAGGACTTGAACCTGCACTGCGCTCAATGGCTCTACAGCTGTGTGAACCATCTTCTTAATATACATTCTTCTGTTAGAGTAGATAGACAGACAGACAAAGAACCTCACTGAGTTTGCTTGCTAAAGTTATGTACCTGTTTGCTTTTTTCCCCTCCTATATGTTTATTTATTGAACCTTTATTTCCCTCCCAATGTCGTCATGTTATACCCTTAGACAGAAGCATGACTGTTTTAATTTTGCTTCAGGAGCAACTCTCAAACATAATTATATGCAGAATGAGAAGTGTAAAATTGAAACCTTATTGGCCTTTTCAAAGAATTAGTTTCTCTTTTGTTGATATTTACTCTTATTTTCTATTTCATGAAGTTTTGCTTTTATTTTTATAAGATCCTAGTTTGTTCTTTGAAAAACTCTGATGGCACATTGGTTAAGTACTCAACTGTTAGCTGGAAGGTCCATGGTTCTCATCCACCAACTTCTCCAAGGGATAAAGATGCAGCAGTCTGAATTCATAAAGATGTTTAGCCTTAGCAGGGGCTAATAGGGAGCTGAGAGCATTGATGACCATAGAACCCCACTCACTGGGCTCGAACAACAGACCTGTATGTGAATGGATATGTGGAATTGTGTATCCAGAAGACCTAAATGTTTTGAAACTGATTGTGGTAGCAATTGTACAACAGCACTTGATGTGATTGAACTGTGGAGTGTATGACACCTGTAAGAGCTCCCAATAAAATGGAGGGGGTGATTTTTAGTCTTGGAAACCCTATGGGGCAGTTCTACTCTATCCTATAAGGTCACTGAGTCAGAATGAACTCAGTGACAGGCCTTTTGTTGTTGTTGTTGTTTTGTTCTTTGAGGTCCCGAAGTGGCACAAGGGTTCACACTCCATTGTTAACCTAATGGTTGGCAGTTTGAACCCACCGAGGAGCACTTCAGAAGAACACAGACTGGTTGATAAGTGTCTGTAAAAATTACCAGACACACACACACACACACACACACAAATCCACCCCTGCCACGTCTTCTCAACTTGTCTACGGTGCTCCTGTGATGGATTCCTAAATCCCTTCACTTTTTCACTTTGGTTTTCTCCTACACTCAAAATTATTTAGAAAGAGAATGAAAATGTTCTGTGTTGACTGATCTTTGGGGGCTGTAGTCCTGTGACCGTTTCCCATGGACGTGCACGGCTCTCGTGGGGGATGGGCTAGGGCTTCTTTGGGGACTCGCACTTGGTCGGTCTTTGTTCATAATCTTTTTTTTTTTAATTATTTTATTGGGGGCTCGTACAATTATCATCACAATCCATACATCCATCCATTGTGTCAAGCACATATGCATA
>NW_022105908.1:20453859-20454728 GCF_000313985.2 Echinops telfairi | reverse complement strand
ATTTAGGATGGCAGCTTAACTTTGACCTGTTCCCCGGATCTCCATAGTAACCATTATCAGGAGGGTGTAAGCCCCACCTACAGGAACCACAGAGATGACTGCAGGCCTGTCCATTGTCCCCAGCAGCAGGGAGTGGGCCCACTGCAGTCGGGCAACTGATAGCCCTCTGGCGGGGAATGCCTGTGCATCTGACCTCCCCCCACATGCGGCTGCAACCACTCCAATGTGACATGGCCTCGGTCCCTTGCCTATCTCTCCCTCTCTAGCTCTTCAATAAATACCTCGCTCAGATTGGATTGGGACCCACCTGCTCCAGGATTTGAACTCTGTTCATCTCTTCTCAAACCCTGTTTCCCAACAAGGTACAAAGTACGCGAGGTTACAATGTCAACATAACTTTGTTTCCCTCCCCTCCAATCTAAGTTTTGTTTGTTTTGTTAAATCTTCATCCGTTTGCCCTTCACCTCTGCTCTCCGGTTGCTGATTCTGTTTATTTGGTGCTCCCCGCTCAAACGTGGCGGCCTTCTTGATGGTGGGGCTCTCTTTGTCTATCAGGTACCCTGTCTGTGGCGGCTGCGTCTGTTGATGGCCATGAACCCAACACACAGCGATGCGTTTCATGCGGGGCTTTTGCAACACTCGCCCCATTGGAGTGATTCTACTCCTGTGCGGGGGCTACAGGTAGGACGGCGCGCAGGAAGGACAACAATTTTACAGCTGAGTCCCAGAGAGTAGTCACTTGCTCCTAACTCACCTATCAGGAAATAACGAAACTGGCATCTAACCCAGGCCACCTGTCTCAAGCCGGGGTAGTTCTCATGACCCCAGTCTGCCTTCCCAAGGCATCTATCCCAATCAGACCACTCCCA
>NW_022105908.1:20451342-20452687 GCF_000313985.2 Echinops telfairi | reverse complement strand
GTCTCCCTTCACCCCTTTTTTCTGTTGTCCATCCCCCTGGGAGAGGGTTCTATGTAGATCATTGTGATTGGTTCCCCACTTTCTCCCCCCCACCATCCCCTTACCCTCCTGGTATGGCTACTCTCAATATAGGTCCTGAGAGTTTTGTCTGTCCTGGATTCCGTGTTTCCAGCTCTTATCTGTACCTGTCTACATGCTCTGGTCTAGCCAGATTTCTAAGGTATAATTGGGATCATGATAGTGATGGGGGAGGAAGCATTAAAGAAGTAATGGAAAGTTGTATGTTTCATCTGTGCTATACTGCACCCCCCCCCAACACCCTTCTGTAAGGGGATGTCCAGTTTCCTACACATGGCCTTTGGGTCTCCACTCCATGCTCCCCCTCATTCACATCGATATGATTTTTTGTTCTGGGTCTTTGGTCCCTGATACCTGATCCCTTCGACACCTCATGATCACACAGGCTGGTGTGCTTCCTCCATGTGGGCTTTGTTGCTTCTGCACTAGATGGCCGCTTGTTTATCTTCAAGCCTTTAATACCCCAGACTCTATATCTTTTGATAGCCGGGCACCATCAGCTTTCTTCATCACGTTGGCTTATGCACCCACTTTGTCTTCAGCGATCATGTCTGGAAGGTGAGCATCATGAAATGTCAAGCTATTAGAACAAAGTGTTCTTGTGCTAAGAGAGCACTTGAGTGGAGGCCCAATGACAAGACTGTGACTCTGGATGGGAGTAGAAAGCCCAATCCATCTCCCTCAGATCAGCTGGTATTGTGACTGTGAGCTCTGCAGTTGGCAGTCGAACATGACATCGGGGCACCACTCCCAACCCTGGTCCCCAATAACCAGACAACTCCTAGAATTTTCAGGTTAATTTCTCTTCTTTTCACTCTTTAAAAAGGCGGGGGTGGGGGGTGATCATAATAGCCTTTATAATAGATTACAGAAAGTGACCAGTTTTCATCTCCCCACACCTAGACACATCATTCTACATTCCTCAGATATACTTCCCCCTTCCCTTCAAATGCTAGCGGAAAATCCCTGAGGAGGTAGAGGAGGCTCCCAGAGAAGAGAAGCCCAAATCCCAGACCCCTTAGGCAGGTCAAGACATGGAGGAAATACACGAGGGGCAATGGCTCCTAGCTGCCCTTGCTCAGCGCCATCTCACAGACCCAGCGGTAGGGCCTCTGGCAGACATCGTCGTTCCAGTCCCCATTCGCAGTGAAGTGAGCACAGTCCTCGCCTCCGCCCAGGCCGTGCCCGTACCAGTTGTCGGGCTGTTCAGGCAGCCATTTCCTGAGGACACAGAACAGATGTGGGCCCCAGGAGACCCACCCTGAGC
>NW_022105908.1:20441863-20450385 GCF_000313985.2 Echinops telfairi | reverse complement strand
ATCTGACCTTCGCTCATGGCCTGCTGCTGCTTCAACAGCTGAGACTCCAGGTTACTCATCTTCCGGCCCACAGTGCTTCCTGAAAGAGAGACTGGTTCAGTGTCCCCACAGCCACACCAGCTCCAGGTACTCAGCCAGTCACAGGAGCCCTGGGGGTGGGGAGTGGGGGTGGACGTTGGGCTGCTCAACACCAGGTCAGTGGTTCAAACCCACCAACTGCTCTGAGATTATCTGATCCCATAGAGATGGATCGTCTCAGGAAACCCTACATAAGAGAGCTAGGAGAGTTTGGAACACGATTGTGGTGGCCAATGGACAATTCTGCTGGACTTGGACATTTGATTGAAATATGGGAATGATTTGATTAAGCTCAATTAATCATCATCATCATCATCATAAGATCGCCAGGAGTCAGAATCGACAATGAGTTGGAATCGCCCAGCCCAGCCCGCTCACCTCGCGAGCTCAGGGCCTGCACCTGGGCCTCCGTGCTCTTGGTGAAATTGCTGAAAGTCTCTCCCAGAGCCTGCAGCTCCTTCTGCAGCTGGGAGTCTGTGCGGGAGAGGGCATGTGCACCACCATCCAATGAGAGGGCTCCGTGCCATTGCACCTACTCATAATGCCCCCCCCAACCTCCCCCATCACTGCCCCTCCTCCCTGCCCACCCCTGGGACCCTCACTTTGGGATCGGACCACAGAGACGACCACCAGCAGCAGGAGGCTGAGGGCCAGGGAGAGCAAAAGAAGACAGGGTACCGAGCAGAGGCGCTTCCAGAGGCACTGGCGAGGAGACAGCCCTGCGAAAGAAGAGGGGGTCAGGGAGCTCTGAGCAGCTTTGGGGTCCGGGGAGGGGTTCGTTGAGTAGGGAGACCCAACGAACTGCCATTGAGTCAACTGCAATCCATAGCGGCCTCAAGGCACCACCCAGACAGGGGAAGAAACCTGGGGCTGGGGAGCCAGGGCTCAGGGCTACAGGAGCAGGGGAGAAAAGCGAGGCGCCCCACCCGCCCCCAGACCCTGGGCTTTGGCTGCCATCTCGTGGCCGGACTGTGTCACTGCAGTCGATGAACCTCGGGGCCCGTGCCCCTGGGGTAGAGGTTTGCAAACTGGGCGAGACTGGAGGCCACCGGGGTGTCGCTGCTCCCCAACCCCGAAAGGGCACGAGAAGGGATTTCTTTCTCTCACCAGGAATCTCATCCTTCCTCGGCTGAGGACAAGAAGCCAGATTCCAGCCCCCTCCTGTTGATCTCATGCAGAGAAGAGAATGACCTGTCTCCTCTGCCCTGGGGAACCCGAGGGCAGAACCTGGATTTCTGGGCGCCTCCCCCGCGGCCCCTTCCTTCTCCCTTCACTGCCCACCCCGACACCCCGAAAGCACTGTCCTCGCCCAGCCAAAACAACCTTCCCTATCTGTGTGGGTTGTAAGAGGGGTTATGTTTGAGTTGGATTGGGTTTGTTTTGAAGAAGACAGAACTTAATTTCTCTCTCGCATAATAATCTGGTGTTTCTGATGAAGGAGGGCCTCTTCTACCCCCACATCAGAGGCCCCAGGAGACCGAGCTCTACTCCCTAAACTCCACTCACGCCCCTTGAAAAGTTGTTCCAGATCCCTGAAGCTGAATCTTCCACCTCTGGGCTCCCTAAGCCACTGCTCAAAGGCTCCCTCCGGGAGCCCCCCTTTCGACTGCACCCCCCGTGCTCTGGCCTTTCCCTCCCTGATAAGGGTTCCCTCGGCTCCCTGATAGCTCTCCCAGCCTTGCATCTTCCGCCTCCTCTCAGATGTATCTGGCAGCAAGTGAGCCCTGATATCTCTCTCTCTCTCTCTCTCTCTCTCACACACACACACACACACACACACACACACATGCTCACTGAGTGTCTGAAGAGAAGTCGGGGGCTCACTTTTTCACAGTAGGAGGTCACGTCATCTTTCCAGCTTCCAGTTGGCCCATACCCACGCGCCCCCTCCCCGGTGTGGGTGTGCTGAGATGGATGCCAGGCCGGGGGAGTGCCTGGAGGCCTGCAGAGGCCTGGGGCACCCGGTACCCACTCTGCCCAGAAAGAAGCCAGCCCTGGCGCGGCGGTAGCAAGAGCAACAGTGGCTGGTCTCTCGGTCCCCTCACCTTTTCTGAGCTGATGGGGGTCAATCTCCTCATTGTCCAGATGCTGAAGATCTTGATACTCCTTGATCATGATTGCACCGCCAGCCCTGGCCTTGGCCCAGGTTGGAGCTGAGAGTGGGGCTGACCGGAGCCAGAGCTGGAGTGTGGGGATTTACTTCTCTCTAAGGGGCTCAGGGGACACCTTCCTCTTCCCTCCATCCCCGCCCCATCTTAACATCCCAAACCCATCCTGACAGACTAGTGCTATCCAACCCCCTCCCCACGCCTGCCCCTCACCCACTCCCCCTTGCCTTGCTTCCCACGTTTTACTGGAGGAAGATCTCCTGGTCTCTCTCCCAGGTCCCGTGTTGCAGTGCAGGTCCCAGGCTAGAAAGAACACTAATGGTGGAAGGTTTGGGGTAGGGGGACAGCGTGGCACTCGGGGTAAGGGCACAGGGGCCTACAGGGGCCCTGAGCCTGTAAATCCGTGTGTCCGCGTGTCCCCGAGCTCACCTAACCGGGCAGCTCCTATGCCCAGGACTTTGGACAGTAAACAGAAGGGGAAATGGAGTTGGTACTCGGGGGTGAGTGGGGGTGGAAGTGGAGGAGGGAAGTGCCTCTACACTCCCCTCCTCCCCCCCACGAGGGCCCCCTGGTCCATGTTCCCCCCACTCCCACATGGCCAGTCTCTGCACTCTCATTGCCTGGCTTGGGGAAGGGGGGCCGGGCCAGGAAGGGGGTCAGGGCAGGGGACCAGAGTGCAGTATGATCTTTGCCCTCTGTCCTCCCGCCTCACGTCCTGCCTCTGGATTTCCCAGAATGGTCAATGCCTCCAAACACGCCTGACCAGGTCCAGAGGGTCTTCTTCTGTACCCTTGCCCAATCCCAGCCCTGTGACCCTAGCATCGGAGGCCAAACCCACATTTTCCGGAGGGGCTCAGCCTAAACGCTTGGGCCTGACCACTTCCCTCTCAGGAAAGCGCGGGGCTAGGGGGTCAGGAAAGGGGTCAATGCACCTCTGCGATGCCTCCAGTGAGCTCAGGGTTCTCATGCATGAATACCTTTCCTCCCTACTGGACGCAACTCATTTCACAGATGAGGAACCTGCGGCCCTGGAGGGTGGGTGTTTGCTCAGATTCCAGAAGGAATGGAATTGGGGCTGCTCTGAGAACCACCATCCCACCCCCCAAACCATCCCCTCCACACCACTGAGTCCCAGAGATGCTGGAACACGGCAGGCCGGCAGTGGGCAGTATCCGGAGAGGGCTGTGCTCAGCAAGGAGTCTATGGATTAGAATGATGCTAACTGGATGGTGTCAAAGATGCTAATAAGTCTCGCCCCCTTCTGGTCCCTAACGTGAAGCCAGGCCAATTAATTCCACCTGGCAGTGATTTCCAGGAGAAATAGAACTCTGAAATTGGGGAGTCTTGCCGGCATGGTGAGAAAGATTCAGGAACAGATAGGACTTAATTTCTCTCTCACATAATAATCTGGTGTTTCTGATGTCCCCTGCGTCCAGTGTGGCCATGTGGGTGCCCCTGTTCATTTGGGTCATGAACACCAGGCTGCTGTTTGTCTCCATGCTTGGGATGGGGGCCAGCCACACTGGTGACCACTGGGCTGTTGGTGCTTGAAGCTAGTCTCCTTAAGCCAAGGCATCACACTGCCAATGGTCAGTGCAGCACCCGTGGTTGGAGGGGCCACAGCGGGCTGAGGGCTTTCGATGATGGAAATGTCTTGCTTCTTGGGCCAGATGCTGGCTCCCCAGTGTGTTGTGCTTGCTTGGAAACGTGCAGAAAATTGCCCACTGTCCACATTGTACCGATCTGATACCGGAACAGGAAGGCTTAACAATCTGTCCAGTACCCATCTAACCAACCCCCTCTAAAACCAAACTCACTGCCAATCAAGTCCATTTCAATTCACGGTGGTCTATAACACAAAGTAACGACCCCAGAGAATGCAAATATTTACGGGAGTAGAAAGCCTCATCTTTGTCCTGGGGGAGCAGCTGGTGGTTTCAAACTGCTGGCCTTGCAGCCAGCAGCCCAATGTGTAACCACGACACCACCAGGGCCCACAGGCAGGTTTGAAATCCCCAGGGGCAGCATGGACAATCACCTGGTGGTTTGCTTCTCTTGAGATTACACCAAGAAACCCCTTGGCTGCACATGCACCGCACAGAGTCACCAGGGGTCAGGATCAACCAGACCAACAATCACGAACATCTCTGCAACGCAGGTCGTTTGCCCTGGAGCGCTGCAGCCAATGTATCACTCCCAATCAGGGGAGAGGAGAGAAGTGTCGATTTAGAAGGCAGGCCAGCCACTGGAGATCCCCTTGCAGAGGGGTCTCGGGGAGGAGATGAGCCAGTCAGGGTGCGATGTAACAATGATGAGAAATACAACTTTCCTCTAGTTCCTAAAGGTTTCCTCCCCGCTCCCACTACCATGACTCGAATTCTATCTTGAAAGACTGGCTAGACCAGAGGAGGTACACTGGTACAGATAGGAACTGAAAATACAGGGAATCCAGGACGGATGAGCCCTATAGGACCAGTGGTGTGAGTGGCGAAACAGGGAGGGTAAAGGGAGAATGGGTAGGAAAGAGGGAACCGATTACATGGAACTGTGTGTGACCTCCTCCCTGGGGGACAGACAACCGAAAAGTGGATGAAGGGAGACGTCGGACAGGGCAAGATATGACAAAATACCAATTTATAAACTATCAAGGGCTCATGAGGGAGGGGGGAGCGGGGAGGGAGGGGAAAAATGAGGACCTAATGTCGGGGGTTTAAATGGAGAGAAAATGTTTTGAGAAACAATGTACAAATGCGCTTTACACAATTGATGTGTGTATGGATTGGGATAACAATTGTATGAGCCCCT
This sequence comes from Echinops telfairi, assembly GCF_000313985.2. Lineage (NCBI taxonomy): Eukaryota > Metazoa > Chordata > Mammalia > Afrosoricida > Tenrecidae > Echinops > Echinops telfairi. The sequence continues at coordinate 20,445,394 of NW_022105908.1, read as the reverse complement.
AATAAAATGTTAAAAAAGAGAAGAAGAAAAAAGAAAAAAAGAAGGCGGGCCGGCAAGGAGACCACAGCAGTGCAAAGCAGACAATCTTTGGGGTGTCTTCTTTGAAATCAGGACATAGAGAATCTGTCCGGTTGGCTTCAGAATGCACACTTTGGGGAGTCATGCAGAGATGGTTTACAGTAACTCAAGTTTCGGGGGAAACCGCTGTTGGCCAAGGGCAAGCCAACAGAACAAGAGGGCTCAGTAACTCTTAGGCCAGTGGCGGGATGTCTTGGTTCACTAGCTAGATAGCGGGGTCCAGCTCTTAACCCCCAACAGTTAGGGAAATAAGAGAGGCCTCTCAGCGGTGTCTCAGCCTTTTGAGGTGATGTCCACATGCAACCTGTCTGCTTTTGAGCATTGTGGCGACTTACAAAGATTCCCTAGGAAAGTACGGCAGGCAAAGTGCATTTTATAAGAGGGAGCTTTCAAACTACATTAAGATAACTTGGGCTACCTAACAACCCCCTATAGCCACGTTCCCCAAGCTCAGTGATTAGGGACAGTGTATATGAGAGGGTACCCCCCAAAAAAAGGAATTGTTATTTCAAAGCTATGTATTTAATTTTTTTTATACAACAACCTTATCATCTTCAAAGTACTCTCCATTACACTTCACACATTTGTCAGATCTGTGATTCCATTCTTGGAAACATTTTTTAAACTCATCTGTATGGATGGCTGACAGCACCTCCTTTGTTTTCTTCTTCACCTCTCCGTCCTCAAATCGCTGTCCTTTCATGTTCCTCTTCACCCGAGGAAACAAAAAGAAGTCTCACGGAGCGAGATCAGATGAGTAAGGTGTGTGGAGCAAGAGAAGCATGCTGTTTTTTGCCAAAAACTAGTGTACTGAGATGGCTGCATAAGCAGGTGCATTGTTGTGGTGGCAAAACGACTCCCCTGGTCTGCCATAAATCACGCAGTTATGTCTGATTTTTTGTCACACACTGTTATGCAATCTTTTCAGAACCCCTAAATAGAAAGCTTGATTAACCGTCTGACCTGGTGGAATGAACTCCAAATACATGAGTCGATGTTTTTTCTGTTTGGGAAGTTGTCTGACATCCAAAAGGAGTTTTGTCATCCGTCAACATTTCACCTTTTTTGAAATGATAAAACCACTTGTACACTTGGGTTTTTCCCATGGCACCGTCCTTGTAAGCTGTGTTCAACATCACAACAGTTTCTGTGGCATTTTTCCTGAGCAGGAAACACAATTTCATAGCTGCATGCTGTTCTCTTAAATCAGCCATCACAAAAAATGAAGTTGGAGTGAGTGAAACTGCTTCTATGAAAAAATTCACTGTGGCCAGAGAGAACCTTCCCAGGAGACGCCACTGGATGCACTAACTCAGAGCGAGTTGCTTGATGCTCACCTAGTGGGGGAAATGCATACTACGAAACCTCTGCCCAGTGGAGTCTTTTTCGTGTTTTGGGGGAGTAACCCTCATAGACCATGGGTGAAAGACACCTAGCACCAATAACTTTAGAATGAGAGTTTGAGGTGATAAAACCTTGGGAAAAAGCCAAACACATAGCATAGTACATATATATATATCCTTGGTCACCAGTTTACAAGTAAATTTCTCTGCACACTACCAGAGATAACACTGAGAATCAAAAAAGCGACTACAATTGAACCTGTGCCCCCAGTGGTGGTAGATATGCAACTCAATACCAAACACCGCCATCAAGTCAATTCCTAGCCACCCTATAGGATAGAGCAGAACCCTCTGTGGGTTTCTGAGGATGTAAATCTTTAAGGGAGTAGAAAACCTCATCTTTCTTCTATGGTTCCAAACCGCCAACCTTGTGGTTCACAGCCCAGCGTGTAACCCACCTATCCTCTACTGCTTCCCCTTTCAAGATCCACACCTGGGATTGTGCAGGGCTTTCAGGGGCAGTGCCTCCCATCCTCATTTCCTGACGCTGAGTAACAAAGACTTAGAAACTTAGTGACTGAAAACAGCACCCACTTATTAGCTCACAGTTCTATGGGTCAGAAGTCCAGGGTGCTCAGGGTCTTACTAGGCTGAAACCAAAGAGATGAGGGCTCACTCTAGTCCCGCCCCTGTAAGCAACAACTTCTTTTATGATCTAGCCGCAGAAATAACACTCCACGAGGGATGGGAACACCAACAGGAAGCCATTGAGGGGCATCTTAAAGGCTGGTTGCCGCAGCTCTGTGTGAATAGATGAGGAAATATAGATTAAAAAACAAGTTACCGTTGAGTCAGCTTCCACTTAGGGCGACTCCATGTGTTTGTCTTCATTATCCGGCGCTGCGTGAACAAGAATACCACACGTGGTGGCGTCTACAAACCTAAATCGTAATTTGATCATCGTTTAGGAGGTAAGTCTGAGGCTTGGGCACTGGCTCAAGGGGGTGGCTTTCTATCAATGTTGGCTCTGCAGAAAGGTCCTTGTCTCTGCAGACTCTGCTTCCGGGTTCCTAAGAGATCTCCCCGCCAGGCAGCACTCGTTCCCCATCTCTGATTGCCTAATCCTACCTCACTACCATAAAGAAAACACATTCCCAATGGAATTATAACTTCAGGCATAGAGTTAAGGATTTACAACACATATTTGGTAGTGGTAGTGGTGGTGGTGGCAGGGGGGGGGGCGATTCATTCCATAATGTCCCACCCTTTGCCCCTCCCCAAACTCACGTCTTTATCACGTGCAAAATGCAACCGCTTCATCCCATCATCCCAAAGGTCATAAACCAACTCCAAGTCCCAAATCTCATCTTCTGAATCATCTAACTCCAATATGGATCAAGGGTTAGGTGTGTTCCCATCTTGCAGCAAAACCCTTCTTCACCTGTGAACCTGCAAAATCTACACTACAAGCCACCTGCTTCCAAAGGTCCCAGGTGGGGCAGAAACGAGGTAGACATAAGTAAAGGAGGGATAATAATAACAACAGGCACCAGGTAAGTTCAAACCCAGCAGAGCCATGATGGCGCTCCAGGTTTGAAACGAATCCTCCCGTGTGAGATCACGTGGGCAACGGACCGCCAGACTCAGTGCTGTGGCACGCCCTCTTCCTTCTGGGTGGCGGCCCCTCAATCCCCCACCTACCGAGCACAGCGGGTGAAGGTCAGGGTCATTCCAAGTAATACTGCCAAGGGCTGACACCAAAAGGATCGTGGATAGATGTTTTCTGTGCTCTTTTAGCAGAAGTCCTTTTTTTTTTTTTTAATAAAAATGACCCTGTAGTTATAACAGCAAAAGCATTTGTGGTGGGGGAGTGCAGATTGGGGACCCAAGACCCATCTGTAGGCAACTGGACATCCCCTTACAGAAGGGCCTCAGGGAGGAGAGGAGAGTAGTCAGGGTGCAGTTTAGCAACGATGAAACATACAACTTTCCTCTAATTCCTAAATGTTTCCTTCCCCCCCACTATCATGATCCCAATTCTACCTTGCAAGTCTGGCTAGACCAGAGGATGTACACTGGTACAGATAGGAACTGGAAACACAGGGAATCC
>NW_022105908.1:20426217-20437746 GCF_000313985.2 Echinops telfairi | reverse complement strand
GGCTGCTCTATTTGGGGTCATCGTCCTCAAGGCCTAGTGGGCCAGGATGTGCTCCAGTCTCTCCTCCTCCCCCGTCATCTGTTCCTGTGTGCTCTGGTCAGATATATCCTTCTCCCAAAGCTGCAGATTCAGTGCCTTCCTTTGAGATACATTCTTCTCAGGGGAAGGGCAGGCATCCACTTAGTATTTGGGGCTGGGACCAGCCGAAAGGGGTATTTTTAATGAATATGTAGATCACTTGCTTTAACCTGTGTGGATCAGCACTCTTGTGCTGAAAATGTATTGTGTGTGGCATTTGGGGGAACGCTTAAAGCAATGTTTGGTCTCTCTGCCGGTTTCTACCCATCGATGGGATATGTTAATAGACCATACAAGAATGTCTTTGAAAAGCCAACACGCCAGAATGCTCACTGTGCCAAGCAAGTCAAAGAAACAGTGGATAAGTTTCTGGCGGTGCCTGAAGCTCTGGTTGGTGGTAATCCAACTCGCAGGCATGGGAGCAGCAGCACAGGCCTGTTTGCCTGCTATCTGGGATGTCACTTCCAGTACTACCTGCACTTGTGACGTCATGCACTTCAGAAAGGTGGCCTCCCCTGTAGACGAAGGGCTTGACTCTCGACAAGGCGGTGACAAAGCTAGAGGTACCGAGACTTTTGCACAAGGAGTGCAGTCACATAGTGGAGCATGCAACGGCACACACACATTGAAAAGCAGACAAATGTGCAGTCGCAATAGAGAGAAGACAGAGTTTCAAGATGACAGGGGAGAGGGGCACGGGCAAGCGGTGCTTGAAGAGCCCACGAGGGCAGTTCTTGGAGTGCATCGATTGCTGTCCTTCTGAGCTGCAGGTCAGCTCAAAGCCATCAAGGAAGTGGCAGCCATGCTGGAGTTGAAGGGATCCAAAAGTGACCACTGTCTATGATGAGGTGACCAGGAGCAAGCTCTTTACTAAAAGTATCAAGGCTGAACAAGCACTGAAAGCAGCAGAGACCGATGTGGAAGAAGCCCAATATTGGACAATGGAAGACATTGTGACCATTCACAGCTGAAGGGAACTTTGGAGCATCTCGCCCAACCCTTTCACTAAGCCCGAGATGATGGCTGGTAATCGATGTCTGACTTCATGGGAGACGAGCTTCTTTTTTTTTTTTTAAACATTTTATTAGGGGCTCATACAACTGGTATCCCAATCCATACACACATCAATTGTGGAAAGCGCATTTGTACATCATTCTCAAAACATTTTCTCTCCACTTAGACCCCCGACATTAGGTCCTCATTTTTCCCTTCCCTCCCCACTCCCCCTCCCTCATGAGCCCTTGATAGTTTATAAATTGGTATTTTGTCATATCTTGCCCTGTCCGACGTCTCCCTTCACCCACTTTTCTGTTGTCCATCCCCCAGGGAGGAGGTCACATATAGTTCCTTGTAATCGGTTCCCTCTTTCCTACCCACTCTCCCTCTACCCTCCCTGTATTGCCACTCACACCACTGGTCCTGTAGGGATCATCCGCCCTGGATTCCCTGTATTTTCAGTTCCCATCTGTACCAGTGTACATCCTCTGGTCTAGCCAGACTTGCAAGGTCGAATTCTAGTCATGGTAGTGGGAGCGGGGAGGAAACATTTAGGAACTAGAGGAAAGTTGTATTTCTCATGGTGGTTACATCGCACCCTGACTGGCTCGTCTCCTCCTCAAGACCCCTCTGCAAGGGGCTCTCCAGTGGCCTACTAATGGGCTTTGGATCTCCACTCTGCACTCCCCCCATCATTCACTATGGTAAGATTTTTTGTTCTGAGGGAGAGGAGTTTCTAAAACGCTATTTGAGATCTACCAGGGGCTGGTCAACGTTTCTCCATCTTGCAATATCACCAATTGAACGTGAGTTGCCCAAAGGCAAAACCAGCCAAAGGCTGCTGTGGGCAGCCATATCCTCCTGGTGCATGTGTGCGGTGACTCCACCCCGAGCCTTGGCAAGACCATCCTTGGGGCTCTTGAGTCCAGCAGCCACAGCCCCTCAGCTTTGGGCAGTGGTCTCTTCTCCCTGGGACACCTTCACGGCCGCCGAGATGCAACTCTCTGACACCTAGACAGCCGTGTCCCAACCCTCTGAGGATCAGAAGCCCACGGCGGACCCCCTCTGGGACCTAAAGGGTCCCATGCTCCTTCCAATAGTCTGCTCTCCCTAAACTGTACCAAGGATGGCTCTTTGCTTTCCGGGGAGATCAACAGCTGCGGGCCCGTTCTCGCCTGTAGAACTCCAAGAGCGAGCTCTCCTCCCGCTCTTCCCGGGCCCTCCTCAGACTGAGCTGATGGGTTTTCTGTGTGCTGTGGTTAGTCAGAGCCATCCGTCACAGGCTTACTCGCTGATAAAAGATGGTGGGGCCACTTCCTAGGTGAGCACCCTGGGACACGGGTCCTTCATTTAGGCAACAGAAGGTCGCACGTGCTTTAAGTTCTGTTTTCCATTTGCACCATCCATTGTGAAGTCTTCCTCTTGCTTCCTGTGTTTCACTGTCGACGCCAGAGAGCCCCCACATGGCCCATGTTAAGGTCTTCCTCAGCAGTCTCATCACGCATCCATTAAGGCAGCAGTTCTCAACCTTCCTCAGGCCTCGACCCTTAAAACAGCTCATGTGGTGGTGACCACCCCCCCCAAAATAAAATTATTTTTGTTGCTGCTTCATCACTGTCATTTTGCTACTGTGATAAATCAGGCGACCCCCGCTGATCTAAGGTCATCACTTACAAGGTCTACTCTCCACCCAACAATCACAATTCAGACACGGTGTTCGTGCCACTCAACAGAAAGGCTTACCCTCCCTCCACTGTTCCATCGCACGTTCGTTCCCTTCAAAGCCTCCCCAGAAGCACATCTCCTGTCTGCACTTCTAGCGGCACACTGTCGCTGGGCTCGCAGGGCTTTCCCTGTCACTCTTCTCGCTTCCCTCTGAGTTTTCAGCAGCGTTGCCTGGGATATCCGTAATCCTTCCGACAGTCTCTCCAGGGAAACCTCGGCTTTTACCATTAGGCCTCTGAGCTGGTCCAGCCTCTACCCATGACCCCGTCCCGACGCTGTGTCCACATCTCAGGCGTCTGTTGGAAGAGCATCACACCTGTCGGGTGCCAAAATGTGTCCCCATCATCTTGTGTTGCTGTAACAGAAAGGCCACACTGAATGGCTGTGGGGAGCAGAGAATGGAAGAGAGTGGACACGGAGGAACCCTTCATTCTCAAACATGAAAACGCCTGGCAGGCTGGGTTTCTGGGGTGGAGGGGGGCCTTCACCCTTGTGAGCTGAAGAGTCCCAATCACATTCTCATAATTCACATTGTTCCCCACTATAGCCTCCCATAATAGTGCTGCCTTAAAGTTACCGCTTACACATGGCCGATTGCTGTGTAGTCAGCAACCTTCTCTATAGGAGACAACAGTGGACGTGTGCTATTGGTCTCTTAGTCTCTGAGGACAGCCACTCCCCCTTACCTGCCCCAGCACAGGTGTTGTTAGGTCACTCCTCCAATATACTCAGGGGCCTTTAGAGTTAGGGTACAGCCCACTTTGTGGTTACTTGCCATTAGGGGGGTCTGCACACCCCCCGAGTGTATATAAGCCTTGGTTGGAAATATATATATTCTCTCTCTCTCTCTCTGTACGAACCTGGCTCCTGAAGTCACGGGGGTCCCGGAGGTGAGCACTTGCATGCTTTATCTTGTCTGTCTCTCTTTAATTTTACCCCTCAGCTACACAACTGCCCCCTTGGACCCGTTGGATTGTGGAGGCTGGTCCCCCACAAATGGCTTCGAGCTAAATCTTATTTTCTCATGGTGTGGGGTCTGGAAGCCTAAAGTTCTGAGTGCTGCTCCCTCCTGCTGGCTCTGCAGGAGAGTCTTTCTCTCTTCCTGCCTCCGTGGGGATTCCCATGTGGCTTGGCATCAATCTTTCCCGTTCGCTCGCCTAAGGAGCTCCTCTGTTTCTTGTAAGAGAGTAACTCCAGACACACTCTACACTCGTCCTGCTTCTTCAACGGGAGAGAGGACTCCGGCCCCAACGGGATTCTAGCCACGGGCACAGAGACCAGGATTTACAGCACACACAACCCAATACGCTGTCAAAACAGAACTGTGTTCTACAGGATTTTCGGTGGTTGATTTTTTTTTTTTTTGCAAGTAAACTGCTAGGCTTTTCTTCCAAGGTACTTTTGGGTGGGCTGAAACCTCCAATATTTCATTTAGGAGCCCTTATGGGGCACAAAAGAGTTAAGTGCTTGGTTGCTAGCCAGTAGGCTGGAGGTTCAAATCCGCCCAGAGGTGCCTTGAGAAGAAAGTCTGGCCATCTACTACCAAAAACTCAGCCACCGAAAGCCCTACAGAGCACAGGTCTGCTCTGACCCATGGGGTCCCCAAGAGTCAGAATGGGCTCCACAACACTTGCATGTTTTTGTTAAATATGCATGGAATCGGGGCGCACACGCTGTGGTAGTTACATCACCCTTTGTCAAGTCGAGAGGATTAAGAGTAAGGAGGTGGCGTCTAGCCTGTTAATCAGGTCTGTGTGGGCATGGCTTTCTCCTGAGGATTCTGGGAACTCCTGTATTTCCTCCTTAGAGGCAGGAGAGGCATTCTCTCTCTCTCTCTCAGCTCACCCCCTGGGAGACATTGCAGCTGACAAGATACATGGAGCTACACTAGTGCCCTGAGCTGGAGAAACCACATGGAGACCCCTGCCAGTACTGAGCTGCTTACGCCACCACTGGATCCACAAGACTTCCCACCCACTGGCCTGTGACCTTCCTGCATTCAGCGCCATTGTATCTGTTTCGTGAGTCTGAAGAGGACTTTGTAGATTGCTATTGGACATATGGGCTAATATCGGACTTATGGACTTGATCTGGACTGGGCTGGGATGGTTTCTTAATGTACAATTACCCTTTATATAAAGCTCTTTCTTATACACACGTGAGAGTGTATGAATTTGTTTTTCTAGTCTACCCAGACTAACAAACACGCTGAAAAACATTTTACCAATGGGGGCATTTGATCCACAAAGTTCAGACTGCCACTATAGTCCTGGGGGCCCATAAAGAGATGCAAGCAAGATGGGAACACCAGATCCGTGTTGGACAATGGCCCGTCCGTGATGAGCTGCCGAGTCAGAGGTAGGCAGGCCAGTCGGGAAGGAGCGGTACTGGTCCCGGTGAGTGACTATGAAGCTTCAGGCCAGAGAGAGGGAGAGAACGAAGCACTTCGGAGTGGGGTGGAGTGGACCTGGCAACTGAAGGTGCAGATGAATGTGTGGAGAGGCCAAGGGAATTGGGAGGGGTTCCCCTGACCAGGGTCCAAACGCCTGCTGGAGAAGGGTCTGGAATCAGCAGGGACTGCTGGTCTGCAGACACCACAGGCAGAGCTGAGCAGTCCCTGTGAGAAATCCGCTCAGTGAGAGGCCTCGATGGGAAACAGCAGCCCAGGGCAGTGCTATCCCTGTGAGGGGGGCAGGAGAAATAACCCCACGACCACCTGCTTTTCAGTCAGGAAGTGGGGCAGCTGTGGAGCCCTCTGGGCCAGGTTCAAGGCTGCCAGAGTCTGGGAGAGGGGAGCAAGTGAGCCAGGGAGGGGGAGCAGTCCTTTGGCTGGTTGGGCCGGAGAAGCCGGCCAAGAGGAGGAGCTGGCAGGAGAGCGCATCTGGTTGCTGAGAAGGAAGGAGGTACCTGCAGGCTGAGGTCTCAGGGAGGGATGGGGAGGGCTGGGGTGCCCAAGACTGGCACAGCAGCAAGGGCCTGGAGTCCAGCATCAGCTTAACCACATGGGAAAGCGGGCTTGGTGTCCACTCTGAGAGCTGTTCGGGTCAAACGAGAGAGTAAGAGATGCTTAGCCCAAGTGCCTGGCGCTTGCTAAATGCCCAGTGGGTGCTAGCTGCCGTGACATTCCCTGTCATCATTAGCAGTACGAGTTGAGTTATAACTGCCAGGCACGGGGAAGGAGGAAGGTTCCAGTCAGGAGAGACGCGAGCATCTCTCTCTCTCTACTCCATCGGATGGTTAGCAACTTCCCTGGCACGGAGCTCAAACCGGAGTTGGCTGGTAGCTCAGCACATGCAGCCCCCTCCACCTCGCCCCACCTCCCCCACCCCCCAGTCCCGAATGGAGGCGGCCTAAAAGCTGAGTAATCCTATCCTTTGGCCACCGCCCTGAGTGCTTCTGAGCAGGCCTCTCCCTGACTCGCAGTAACCCTAAGCATCAGAGTGGAACTATGCCACTGTAAGGTTTTCAAGGGCTGATCTGTCTTCACCAACAGGTCCCCAGAACTGCCTGCCCACGTGCCTCGGGCCGCCCGGAGCCACAGAAACTTCATAGTGCCAGACCTGGAGAATTGGGACCACACCCCAAGCCCCGCAGAGGACCTGCAGAGGGCCTGGCCCCAGCAGATTGCTCAAACCAGGGCCTGCACACAAGGGCAGGGAGACGGAGAGGCCGGGCTCTGGCTTCACAGGGGTGGCCTGTGCTGCCCATGAACGAACAGGATATGCGTGTTGAGATGGACCAGAGCAGTAGAAAGCCCCATCTTCCTCGCGCTAGGCGCCTAGGGGCTTTGCACTGCAGACCTCGAGGACCCTGAAAACCAAAACTCCCAATCTGTTGCTGTGGCATCTAATCCAACTTCTGACAGCGCCATGGGACAGAACTTCCCCCGTAACATTTCCAACACTGCCACGTCTTTGTCCCACGGAATGCCTGGTGGGCTTGAAGCACCTACCCTGTAGTTAGCAGCTCAGTAGTTCGTGCTGAACCACTGTCTCAGCAGACTAACCTGAAACCCACTGCCACCAGCCAAGTCAATTCTGCCTCACCGCGACCCTGCAGAACCCAGCGGAGCGGTGTCTGAGGGCGTCTGAGGCTGTAAGCTGTCACAGGAGCTGACAGCCTCAATGTGGCTCCTCAGAGGAACACTGCACCCCCGTCACTTCGCTCCCTCCAAGTGCTCTGGCCCCCCTCCCCTCCGCCCTTGACCATAACGCAACACTGCACACCGTCCCACCTGACCATCTCACACCACCCCAGGCCCACCAACTGCCTTCTGTCCTTCAAACGCACTCCCACCTGGCCACTCCTCTCGCACCTGCACGATCCCTCCACCCTCATCTTGCCCTGCCGGGCTCTGGTGGGGCCTCTCCACGCCCACCCCCGCTGCTACAGCTCGGACTTCTCTCCCCCCAGCGGTTTCTAGAGAGCACTCCCAGGCATCTGACAATGAACTCCATCATTTGGCACCCCCACGTGCGGGCAGGAACACTGTGTTCCCCGCACTGAGAACGAGGCCCTGCACTACAGAAAATCAAATTGTCTTTGCCAGAAAAAATGGAGAGGAGGCGGCAGAATCTGAACCCAAGTCTGTTTGGGAAGCCAGCTCTTGAGCACGGAAGCACCTTACATGGCCAGGGAAGTGCTCCGTGGATCGGTAGACCAAGAGCGCCATCCCACTGCGACCGAGCTTCCCGCAGGGGGTGAGGGATGGGATAGGGAGAACGCTTTTGTAACCTTAGATGTTGTGTTGAACTTTTGCTAAGGTCCATGTTTTGTTTCATACATGTAAATATACACGACATAGACATCGAGCGAGGGGGATTCAAGCAATTCAACCCCTTCTAGCTTCCCTCACGCCTTAAATCCAGAAATGGTACCTGCACATCTTCCTCAGCTCACAGGTGGTCTCCTTCAGCCAACGCTGGAAAACAGCCGCACACCCGCACAGCCTCAAACCATCTGCTTCTTAAGCACAACCCAAGCTGAGAGGGGGGGTTACAACCTCTGACAAGCATCCTCTCAAACCGTGCTTCGGCACCCAGGGTTTGGGCCCCGCCCAGGAGCCAGTGGAACCACCAAGACACCCACGCAGAGCAGTCCCCCGGGGAAGAGCGTAAGCTTAAGAGACCGGCTTTCGGAGCTCTGTCCTCGGGTCTGATCAGGCCAGGCCGGAGCCACCAGCCCTCCGCAGAATCTCTGAGAGGGTCTTTCTTGGCTGCTGGCAGCTACAAAAACCGCCCCTCTCGCATGCTCCGGACTCAGCAACGACTCCTCCCCAGGGGCGCATCCCAGCCCAGCTGAGACGTTCAGGACCCAAGTGTCCTGCACATGAACAGCGACACGGCCACGTGGTCCCACAGGGCTGCATCTGAGGAGCCGGGCCTTCATGAGGGACTGGAATTCCTCCTCCTTTGGCGTCAAGGCCTGGGCCATGGCCATCTCCCCCTTGGTTCCCACGCAGGAAGCACAGAGATCAGGGCCCTGCCTAACCGGCGCGCTGGTTCCTGCTCGAATCCGGAGGCTCTTTCCCACCCTCAGGCTGAGCCAGATCCTCCTCGCGTCCTGTCCACTCAGTCCATGCTGACGCAGGACCTCAGGGAGGGCCCAGGTGGCAGTGGGGAAGCACCAGGCTGTCCATCTCAAGGCCTGCAGTCTGAGCCCACCAGCCGCTCCTCCACGGGGAACAGGGAGATGTCCTACTCCCATGAGTTAGTCTCAGGGACCCAGAGGCAGTTCTACCCAGTCCTTGAGGGTCCTTAGGAGTCCGAATGGACTAGCTGGCAGAAGGCTCGGCCTTTCTTCAGTGTCTCGGTCGGTCAGCCTCTGCAAAAGGCAGCTCCGGTCAGGCACTGGCTACAAGTGCAGGAACATGAACATGCAGGTTCCTCATTTCCTGTTGGAAGAGGCTCTGCTTCCCAACAGGAGAGTCCGTCCATCCAGGGAGCGGTCAAGGTGGGGATACAGTGGCAAGAAGGGCCCCTCTTTCTGGTCGGTAGAGACCTCTAAACAGAGCCGGCCTTCCCACACCTGTTCTGCCCCCCAACAACCTGATACCCTTGATTCACAGGGGCCCCCGGGGCCCCTTCAAGTCACCTCTCTTCTCCAGCATGGGGCTGAAGTCCCATCTGCCGGTCCCAGCCCCACACCCGCACCCCACACCGGGGGCCCCAAATAACCAGGCCACACACAGAGTTCCAACTATCCACCTCTTCCTTTCGCACTCTCAAAAGAAGAAAATAAATACATTGCAGAAGGCGGCAGCGTTTCCATCGTCTTCTGGCTCCCAGACCCCTGCCCCTGACCCCTGGTCCCCCCCCACCCCCCTCCCCACATTCCCCACTCCATAGACCTATCCCTCCCCTTTCCCCAAAAACAAAAAAAAATAAAGAAAAGAGAAAAAAAAAGAAAAAGAAAAAAATCCCAGGAAGGGAAAAAAAAAAGCCACAATTAAACCTTCCACTCATGCAAACCAGCAAAGAAAAAAGGTGGGGGGGCATGTGGAAGGCAGGGGGCCCACAGTGGAGTCCCCCCACGTATCCCCCCAAAAAAACCACCTTTGAGGGGGGGAATGGTGAAAATAAATGAGAACTCAGGGGTATGGGGAATTATGATGGGGGCAGGGGGGACCCCCAGACCCTGTCTCAGGAGAGTGGGGGCCTGCAGCCTGCGTCCCTGCAGTGGGCGCTCAGTAGCGGGGGGTGGGGTGGGGGAGCTGACTTCTGGAGTGTGTGGGAGAAGATGGGGGAGAGGTGGGCGGCCCCCTGTGGGTCTGTCTGTGCGTTGGGGGCGGGCAGGGTGGGCGTCCTGAGGAGCACAGGCTCGGGGCCAGAAGCCTGGCTCCCCACCAGACCCCAGGTTCCTGGGGTTCAGGAGCCCGGCTCTGGGGTGCAGGGTACATGCAGAGGGGTTTTCCCCTCCAGTGGGCTGGATCCAGTTAGAAAGGAAATAAATAAGAAGGGGTGGAAGGAGGCGGGGGTGGGGGCACGAAGGGCGTAGGCGGTTCAGTCCAGACCAGGGGCCCGGGTGGTGGAGGCAGGCGAGTCCAGGGAGGGTCAGAGTCTCTCTCGGGCTGGGACCCAGATGTAGGGTCCTGAGAGGTCTTCAATGACACGCTTCACCTTGTGGTAAATCTCCTCGAAGCTGTCGCCCTCCACGATGGCTGCAGGCGGGCGGGTGGGTAAGGACTTTTGGCCGAGGGGGTGCCCCCACCGTGCACCCGTGGATCTGCACCCACCCAGCGGGGCCCGTTCTCAAGCCATCCACCTTTCTCAAACGCGCACCTGAGAAGCACTCGGTGAACTCCTGCTCCAGCTTGGCGGCTCTGTCGAAGGCTTTGCGAGCTTGCTCCTCCGTGATCCTCTTGTTAATCTCTCTGTCGAGAGACAGGGAGCCCAGGGCACTCATCGGGGGCCCAGCCTGCCTTTTACCACCCCCCTCCAAGCAAGTTGGGGTGGTGGAGCAGTGTCTTCTTATTCGGAACACACAGAAACACCAACATACAATTCCCAACAGCCCCTGGAGCCACAGATGACTCCCCATCCACAACCCACCCAGCCAGTACAGCTGCTCCATCAGACACTAATGCCCAGGGCCCCAAGTCCTGACAGCTCAGCCAGTCTGAGGCCCAAGGGCTGCTGGGAGTTGTAGTCCAGCCTAGCCCAAAGCAGGGGTGCAAAGGCAGGCTGGGATTCCCCGTCTCCTCTGGGTTCCAGTTCTCTGCATAGATCCCCCTCTCAAGGGCTGCCGGAGTCGCGATCAGGGGTTCTGAGAGGGCAGGTCAAGGAGCGGCTTTCTGAAGGCCGGGGCCTGCGGTGTGGGGGCGTGGAGGGGGCACCCCTGGACCATACTCACAGCACATTCTCCAGGGAGCGGGGGCGGATGAAGATGGCGATAGGGTGCAGGTGGGCCGCCTGCAGCCGCCGCACGGCATTGGCCGAGACATCGAGGATGCAGTGCTTCCCCTGGGGCCGGCGGGGCAGGCGGGGGCGGTGGCGGGAAAGGACAGACAGGACAACAGTGGGAGACGGGCCAGAAGGGAAGGGTCAAGGATGCCCAGGAGGCATGAGCGCAGTCAGGGTGGGTAAAGACAGGGACAGAGAGCAGGAGAGAGGAAATGGGAGAGGAGAGCCAAGGAGGCCAAAGCCCAGAGGCAGGGAGCACCCAGGAGGGCAGAGGCGGCACAGGTGGGTAAGAGCCAGGCGGAAGAGAAAGGAGCAGGATTGAGGCGGGAAAGAGGGCAGGGAGGACAGACAGAGGACAGACAGATGGAAGGACAGGGAGAGACAGATGGGAAGGAGGGGAGGCAGATGGGGAGGAAGGAGCAGTGGAGGGCAGGCGGAGAGTGGGGAGCAGGAGGAAAAAGGTATCAGCAGAGGGGTGGATGAAGGGACAGGGGTCCCGGGACAAGGCAGAGGGCGATGGGAAGCAGGCCAAAGGGAAAGGAGAGAGAGGAGGGAGCCGGGGGTGATGTGGGGGTGGGGGTGGGGGTGATCAGCCACCCAAGACAGGGCCGCAGGAGCAGGGGAGAAATGGGGCACAGTGGGAGACCCGGGGTGGAGAACAGATTTGAGAACAGGCGTTGGGGACAGATGGTGGTGGGGAGTTTGGGGTCAGGACGAGAGGGAGACGGGCAGCACAGAGGAGCAGGCGGTCAGACAGGGTTGCCCAAGAGGAGGAGAAGGTGGAGGAATAGCACGGAGTCCAGACCCAACCAGAAAGAGACAGAGAGAG
>NW_022105908.1:20421602-20426117 GCF_000313985.2 Echinops telfairi | reverse complement strand
GGGGAGTAAGAGGGCCAGCTGCCCACCACATCCTACCTGCTCTGCCACCTCTCGCACGGACTGGACACTGGTCCCGTACAGGTGGCTGTTGTACTGGCCAGCCTCGATGAACTTGTGCGCCTGAATGTCCTTCTCCATCTTCTCCCGGGACGACACAAAGTGGTAATCCCGGCCATCTATCTCATACTCGCGCTTGGGCCGTGTGGTATCTGCCAGGAAGTCACCCCCACCCCCACAAAGATCTAGCCACCAGTGGTCTCCAGCCCAAGCCCAGCTCCACCAAGCCCACCCTGCCCAGCTGGCTCCACCAGGGAAGGGAGGGCTGCTAAGGGAAGACGGTGACCAAGTGGGAGAGAACCATGTCGCCCAGAGCCCTGGGGTCTCCAAGTCACTGGTCTGGGGACAGTCAAGGTGGCTAAGAGGCACCCTAGGGTCCTTATGAAGTCCAATGCCCACAGGTGGCTCTGTCTACAGCCCAAAGGTGGGGCTCCTTGCCCCAAGGCAGCGTCTCCATCCACAGACCCAGCACTCACGGGGAACACAGGATCCAAACTTGTCGGGGAACTCGGAGAGAAGGTCGTCGTTGGCGCGGTCCTTGGTGGGGCCGAGGATGATGATGGGGCGCGCATAGTGCACTGAGGACAGAGAACCATGCTGCTCAGCAGAGAACAGTGGAGGAGGGGACGGGAGGGGCATGGCCGGGGCCGGGGCTCACCTTCCATCTGTGTCACCGTCTCATAGCTCAGAACCGAGTCTTCTCGACCTGGTGGGAGGGAGGCCGTCTGTGAGGGGCTCTGCCTGGGGGCCCTGAGCCCCTGAGGACATGGAGAGACACTTCGGGCTCCTGTCCCCACAGGCCCCCTACCTACCCTGTGATCCGGAGCTGGAACCCCAATCCTACAAGAAAGAGCGGCCGTGAGGTTAGCAAGACCTCAGCCCCACCGGCCCCCAGCTCTTCCACTCCTCTGGGCTCACGCCCACCTACCTTGGCCTTTAACCGCGACCACTCCCGTCGCTCAACCCTGTGAGATAGAAAGGGGGGGGGGGGAGGGCAATGCCCAGTAAGGAACCCTACTGGCCCCCACCCTCTAGACCAGCTGGCTACCCCACCTCCCTGCAGCCAGACCCTCAGGAGGACAGAGGGGGCATCCATGCCCTACTGGCTGCCTGCTACGGGAGGTCTGGCCACCACAGTGCCTGGGGCAGGAGCCCCAAGACTCACCGCCGTTTGCTGGGGACAAAGCCAATGTCGTCGGTCTCGCTGTCGGAGTGCACGCGCCGCGCCTGCCACCACTCCTCGTCGCTGGCGTCGATCACGTGCAGCACATCTCCAAAGCGGAAGCTCAGGGCCTGGCTCAGGAAGCCACAGTCCTTGGCCTTGTCGTAATCAAACAGGGCCCTGGGGAGTGAGAGGGCGCCAGTCAGAGCCTGGCTGGGGCTGCTGGGGAGGAGGAGAAGAACGGGTTCCGGATGCTGGCTAGAGGTCTCGGCCACTCTGAGAGGCGGCAGCTAAGCAGGGGCCAGTGCCACCGTACCATGTAACAATCTTTAAACCTCAGCTCCATCCACGCCCTGGCAGGGATCAGACGCAGAAGGCGCAGCGCATGTTGCGTGGGAAGGGCCCGTGGAGCGTCCCCGTGGAAACATCCAGAAAGCAGATGGCCACACCTGCCCAGTCTGGGCTGCCCGAGAAAGCAGCTGAGGAACAGCTGCAGGGCGGGTGACAAGAGATGGGCTCTAAGTGGACAGGGTCACCGAGAGAAACGAGGTGCTGGGGGAGGTGGCAGCAACAGAAGGCAGGCACCTCCAGCCAGGAGCGAGGGAAAGGGGAGTCAGGGGACAGAAGCAGCGAGTCAATGCCCTCAATGCCCGACAGGCAGCTGCCACCGCCACCGAGTGGCCTGGGCAGCCTTTGGAATGCAGACGCAGAGCAAGAACCAAAACAATTCACCCACACAGGGAGCCCCTAGGAGCCCCCTGTCCTGCCGGGAATTCACTTTCTTAGATGCCAAAATGTGGGTCCTTGGAGAAGCGCTGGGGGGGCCAAGGGCTAGAAGACCATTGGAGCAGAGACCCGTTTTGCCAACCAAAATGGTGTTGCAAACTGCTCACTGTGTGCAAACCGGCATGTGTGAAGCTGAACACCCGGCCTGTGGGGGAAGCTGGACCCAGGCAGGGTTTAGAGGAAGAGCTGGTGAGGAACGAGGAACGGGAGGCAAGCCAGAGGGAAGACGAGTCATGGGGACCTACGGAACCCAGCCTGGGAGCCCGAGAAGCCTCTGACCTGATGTAGAACCCCCTCTTGGAGTTGCTCCGCAGGGAGGCCGTCCCTGAGCCCAGGCTACTGTTCATGAGCTGTTCCCGAAGATCGTGGATCTTGGCCTCGAAGCGGCTGTACTCTGAGGAGAGCCGGAAAGACCTCCTGAGCTGTGCCCCCCGACCACCACCCACCCCAGGCCCCCACCCCACCCCCACGCAGAGGCCGCAGCAGTCTGAAGGTCATCTGAGCTCCCATGAGAAGGGGCCTGGTACCTTCTGGTTTATACTGCGAGATGATGGTGACCGTCTGACCCGCGTTCTTCAGGGCTATGGCAGCCTGCTCGTGGCTGGCATTGCGGAGGTCAACACCGTTCACCTGTAGAAGGGAGCCGAGGCTGAGCTGCGGGCGCCAGAGTCAAAGGGAGGGGAGAGGACAGCCCGGCAGGTCTCAGGCCCGAACCCCCGTCCCCAGAACCCCGGAGAGCTCTGGGCTCCTTGCGGCCCTCTCACCGAGAGGATCTGGTCTCCTTTCCGCAGCTCCCCACTGAGGTCAGCAGGGCCCCCGGCCAGGATAAAGGAGATGAAGATGCCCTCGCCGTCCTCCCCGCCCACGATGTTGAAGCCCAGGCCCGTGGAGCCCCGGTGGATCACGATGCGCCTCGGTTCTCGGGGGATGTCCTCCTCCCCGAGCAGGTCCTTAGCCACTGGGGAGTAGCGCCGAGGGGAAGTGGGGGTCATGGCTGTGGGGTAGTCGGTGCCCAGGTAGCTGCTGTGACTGATCTCATTGTCCAGGTGCTGGGAATACGCTGAAGGGAGAGGAGAGAGGGAGGGTGAGAAGGCCAAGCACGGGTGGGGCAGCCACCACCCTGGCTTCTCCCCGGGTGACCAGACCCAGGTCGTGGGACAGTCACTCTGCCACAGATCCTAAAAGGTGGGTGGTGAAGGGGCCTGAGGACCACAGACACGTCAGGGACCCCTGGGTGACACAGGGGCTCGATGGTCCTCAGAGTTACGGGCTCAAGCATGCCACTGATGGTGGCGGCAGGCAGTGCCATGGCGCTGTGGGCATTGTCTTTTGGTTGCTGTTGACTCTCAAATCTCTAAAAACCGTCTTTCCTCCCCACCTTGGCTATTCATTTGCTAAAAAAAAAAAACAAAAAAATCTAGGTCGTTTGTCAACTAGGGGAATTCTAATGGGAAAATCACTGCCTGCTTCCATGTGGTGCGGTTTACCATGGGCTCTCTTGCCTCTTGTTTCCAATAAAACGCTAGGTAGTTTATTTACAGTCCAGACTTCATCAGATTCAAATCTCATTTGCAGACAAGAATACTTCACAGGTGATGCGGTGTCGTTTTGTTTGGGGGGAGGGGGAGGCTTGCATGTCACCCGCCCAGGAAAGAACACACATAAGGTGCAGGGCACGCACAGGAAGCTCAGGAGAAGGCAAGCTGCACATTTTGCAGAAACGCGCGCGGCGTGCCCATTATTTGCAGACAATGAGGCACTGCCTAGGGCACCCTCATAGGATGCAATCCTGTCCAGCAGCCTGTTCATAAAGCTAGGGTTCATGGTGGGGGATGGGTGCTGTCGGGCCGAACCACTCATCTGGGAGCCTCCTTCAGTCTCACTCCCAGGATTTGCGGCCACTGAGGACCAGCTGCCTGCTTCCGCCCTTGCACACAAAAAACAAAAAAAGCCAAACCCAATCCCAAAGCCATCAAGTGGATCCCAACTCAGGGTGACCCATGGCTGCACAGCAGAACTGCCTGTTTCGGTCCTGCAAGGCTGTGGCCCCCTGGATGGAAGCAGATCGCCAAGCGTTTCCTCCTCGAGGTGCCTGTAGGTGGTTTCCCTCTGCCGAGCTCTCGCTCACCTGCCAGGCGCTGCCCCAAACCAACCATTGTGCTTACTCTGAAGTACAGTTAAAAGAGGCAAGGATAGACTTGCCTCTCTCTCTACGCTAGCTTCCCCTAGTACACTCCAGAGGCACACGGTGATTTCAGGGACTTTACTACATGACGTTTTGAGCAAAAGAAACTAATATTCCCTTTATACTCTAATCACTGTCTCCCAAAGTGGGCCAGCCATACCGTCCTCTGGAAGGTGCTGGAATGATCCAGGGGACTTTCCGCGGGCTTGTGGGCTCTCCACAAGCAAACTCCTTGACTCACAGTGACCCGGTGTGGGTTTCCGAGACGGGAACTGTTGACGAGCGTAAAAGCTCTGTCCTTCGCCAGGGATTGTGGGCTACAGTC
>NW_022105908.1:20415050-20421502 GCF_000313985.2 Echinops telfairi | reverse complement strand
GGGGGACGGCATCAGTATTCTTTTTCCCCGACAAGGGGGTGGTAGGCCAAGTAAGTTTGGGAACCCGTGCTGTGATTGCTCCATCCTGGCCAGTCAGGACTCCTTCCATTTGGCTCGTGGGTCCCTGACATGGATACCTTGTCGCCTTGGATGACTCCCTTCCTTTCCAGTACGATGAGGCGCTACCAGCTCCCACTCATCCCGGAGCTGGCCCTTTCTCCAGGGAGTCCAGCTCCTTTGGGTGTGTGACGCTAGTGAGAAACAGCTCCAGGTATAGTTGGGGTTTTACAATGTGACGCAGGAGCGATTACAGCTCACTACACTCGCCTGAAAATGTCTTAGGGGATCACACTGTTTCCAACTTTCTCAGCTGTCCTCCCAAAGGTTATTTTTCCAATCGCACTTTAGAACAGCCTAGCGTGCTTCGGCGGGAAGGCAACAATCCAACCACCTGGGTTAATGTGGAGCTGGCCGAGGTCTGTGGCACATTGGGCTTTTCTCTACAAACATGGGGTCACTCCCCCATCTTGTCCAGTCTTTTTGCTTTTTTTTTTTTTTTGGTCCTTTAGTAAAGCTCCACCGTTTTCTCCATAGAAACTGTGTACATTTCTTAGAGACTCTGTATTCCTACAGACACGTATACTGTTTTTTCCCAGTAGCGAATGGGGTTCTTTGTCCCATCGCATTTACTACTGCTTGGGAGTGACAAGTTCTGGGTATTTATCTGACACATGGACACCTTTGTAAGCTCCCATATTAATTCTAAGTGTTTCAGTAACTCATTTAGGCAGTAATATGATTTACAAATAAGGATCATCCCGGTTCTCCCTTCTCAAATATAAAAACCAACCACACACTACCACAAGTTACTCCAACTCAGAGCAACCCTACAGGGCAGAGAACTGCCCCTGCAGGCTGCCAAGACTACAACACAACTCCTGATCGGAGCAGAAAGCTCCATCGCTCTCCCAGAGGGAGCTGTTGGTTTCGAACTGCTGACCTCGTGGCTAGCAGCCCAACTCCTAACCCACTACACTATACTCCACGCCATCAGGGTTCCATGTCAAATACACGCTGTATTTGCTCTTGTTGGCTTGCTCCGGTGCCTGGAATCTTTAAAGCAGTGTCTCTCAACAAGGGAGGGCTTTGCTCCCCATGGGACATTGACAAACGTCTGAAGATCTTTTCTGCTGTTATGACTTGACATGGACGTGGAGGTGTTACCACTATCTTCTGGTGAAGAAACACCGGGGAGGCTGGTGTACGCATCCTACCACATACAGGGCAGTCCCCACCAGAAGGAATTGGAAGAACCAGTTGCCACCTAGTTGATTCTGCCTCCTGATAATCCATGTGTGCCAGGGCAGAGGATTTTTCAGTGGCTGGTTTTTCTGCCAAGGCACCTCTGGTAGACTTGAACCTCCAGCCTCTGTTAGCAGCTGAGCACATTAACCATGTGCACCCCCCAGGGCCTCCCAGTTCAAAGGTCAACCATACCGTGATGGCTTCCAAACACCGTGGACCAGAAGCAGTGAGGACAGGTACATTTGCCTCCTTCTGGGCGCACTGCTACAAGTTAACCACAATGCAGCACATTTGCTGTTGGCTTCTGTGATGCCTACTCTCCATCACCGTGATAAGGGAAACACCTCTAGCCCCAGTTCACAAAGACTCACCTGAAGATTTTTTTAATTGTATCACATGCCTGTCCCACCACACTCTGAAGTGATCTTAACTGTTTTCCTCGCTCACTTGAGCACAGCGAATCCTAATTAAGAGGGTACCTAATTTTGAGCCGCCTTTCTTTTTCTGAAAGAGACCCTACTTTGTGGTAAACCTCACTTTGTGACGATGCTGTTCCCTGGTTTGCCACTAGGTTGTAGTTAATCTTTGCATCTCTACCGGTAAGTAAACGAACCCATCCTTGGCTAGTCTGACATTCCCTTTGTCCACATGTGAACTGGCCTTAGAAGAAGAAAGGCGAACATTTCCATTGTCTTCCTGTGTTCTGAAAGAGCCTAAGAATCGTCTACTCCTTCAAAGGCTGACCACAATTAGCTAGGTGATCCCAATCACCTGGGCCTTGTGCTTTCTGGGGAAGAGATGGCTGACCATCTTTCCTAATTCTTCCTCGGTGACTGGTTTTCCACTCTGCTCCCATCCCAAGGACTATCAGAGATCACAGTTAGGGCATGGGGGTCTATGTGACCAGGAGCAAGGGCTGCCGTGGGCTCGGAAGCCACGGGGAGACACAGGTTGGGCATGACAAGTTCAGGGGGTTGCGGGGCTCTCACAGGTTGTGATGTCAGGAGGAACATAGCTGTCGCTCAGGTAGGCATTGCTGGGCTTGGCCACCTTTAGGTAGACAACGTCATACGTGTTCTTCAGGGCAGCCACGGCATCTTCATGCATAACATCCTCTAGCCCCACGCTGTTGACCTGAAGTCAAGGGAAGCAGAGCTCAGACAGAGCCACGGGAAGACCCCCAGGCAGATGTGCAAGGTGACAAGGAAACTTGGGCCTGGCCAGCCCAGCAGGTGAGACTCCTCTCAGGTCTGGGCTGGAAAAGGGTGGGTGGGTGGGGGTCCTCACCGCTAGGATCTTGTCCCCAATCTGCAATCTCCCATCCTTGTGGGCGGCCCCTCCTTCGATGATCTTTGTCACATAGATGCTATTATCTCCGGGGATGTGCTGGTTCCCCACACCCCCTGCGATGCTGAAGCCAAGACCTGGGAGGAGGAGAAGGCAGAGGTGGGTGCCCCAGTCCCTTGGCAGTAGGTGGGGGGGGGTCGTGATGGAAACAAACGGGTGCATGACTACCTTTAGGCCCCTTGATGAGCTTGACCTCCATGATCTTCTCGGCAGGGGGCTTCCGGCGCATGACGTAGAGGCGGACGATGGAGCCTGCCTCCTTGAGGGCCTCCACCGCCGCTGAGTGCGTCACCTCCCGCACGTCCACTTCATTGACAAACAGGATGCTGTCGTTGACCCTGGGGGCAGCAAGGAGCGTCTGAGCAGGGAGCGTCCTTCAAGGGAACCAGCCCCCTGCCCCCGTCTCGTCTCTTCTCCCCACCTAAGGCGGCCATCCTGGGCCGCAGCCCCGCCAGGAATGATCTTGGTGATGAAAATGGATGGGTCGTCACCGATGTGGGGGTTGTCGGTACCTCCTGCGATGCTGAAGCCCAGACCTGAGTTACCCTGGGCAGAAGGAGGGGAAGAAGGTCAAGCCCGTTTCCGGCCAGCTGAGTAGGGAGGGGAAAGGGCTGAGGAGCTGTGATCAGGGCAGGAAGGAGCTGGGGAAGGGGCTGATCCCCTAGAATGGGCAGCTCAGAGAGTCCAGATGGGGAGCGGGTGGGCGGGCGAGGGGAACCTGGGTGGAGGCCGTGCTCACCCTTTCCAATGTGATCTCCTCGTACTCCATCTCCCCCTCTGTCCCGTTCACCTGCAACTCCAGCACGGGCCAGAAACACAAACACAGTGAGACAGACATCCCTGTCACCAAGCTGCCCCAAGCCCACTGTTGGGACCAGGCTCACCCTCTCTCCCCTCACTTCCTTAGCCACAGACCCCACCTCCCACCAAAATGTAAACAACTCACATATCCGGGGGCTTCTAGAGTGTCTGTGTTGACAATCACAGGGGGAGAGTTGGCCTGTGAGGGGCAAGAACAGGATATGCTGCATGAGCTGAGACTTGAGAGGGTCCCATCAGCAGGCTCCCCCTTAGCCTCTTAGCCAAGCCCCCTCCCACACCATCAAGCCACCTCCCATACACACGCACAGCTGCACACGTGCGTGGATCCTGCGCGGCCCGGCCCAGGCTGGGAAGGAGGTGGATGAAAGCGGGAAGGGAGAGACAGCCAGACGGAAGAGGTGAGCGGCAGATGGTAATGAGTAGGGTGAAGGGATGGGGGGGGGGCGGGGGGAGAGGCTCAGGGGAGGGGGAAGGAAGCTTCTCACCGGATGTAATACCACAGCGTGTTAGGTGCCTAATGTGCTACACTATACCCCAGGGCCAGTCACCTTTCTAGTCCCCACCTGTCCCTATCCCCTCCCCCTTACACTCCCTCCCGATTCGTCCCGTCTCCTTCACGCACATTTGCCCTAAATCCGGGGCTCCCGGAATCTGGGGTTTCCCCGGCTGCCGGCCCCTCCTTCCCTCTCACCCACCTGCCATCCAATCCACCCTTTCCTCCAAGGATCCTGTTGCCTAGCAACGGTATCTAAGCCCAGCTAAGGCCTGGGGAGACCCACCTCCGGAGACCCACCTCCTGGAGGCTCTGTCGTCAGGGCAACGGGGCGGGGTGGGCGTGGCCTACGGACGACCAGCCCGCTACAGGGATTCGCTAGCCCCGCCTCTCCTCCCCTGGGCCCCACCCTCCCGTCAGCCAGGCCGAGAGCAAGTCCTGCCCGATGTGGTTTGTGGGTGCGGAGCTACCTGAATCACCTTCCTTCCTCCTCCCCTCCCACACGCCCCTCACCCTACGCAGTGCAAGGGACGTCAGGAAAGGGGGTGTGGTAGCAGACATCCGGGTCTCAGCCTCCCTCCCACCCCCTGCGCGCGCGCGCGCACACGCACACACACACACACACACACGCACGCATTCAGGAAAGGGTTAAAGTGGGACGTGCCCACGTCCCTGACGTCAGTTGCCTCGACGCTCTAGGGGCTGTAGACTAGGGGCGGGGCCAGCTTCTGGCCGGTCGGAGGGGCTTCCCCAATTGGCAGGGTAACAAGCCACGTCTCTATGGCCATGGAGGGAGGCCGCCAAAAGTCGCATTCTAGGGTCCCCAACCTATTTCCTCCTCAAGCAAATATTGATTTGCAGCCTAGCAAGCGCGAGCCTCTCAACACAGACGCCCGGGTCTCCTTCTCCAAAAGGGTGCCGCCCCTCTCCTCCAAACCGCTGTCTGTTCACACCAAAACTTTCTGAATGTCACCCTCTGACCCCTCACAGCTCAACAAATGCAGATGTCCAACCACTATTCCCAGGCTCCAAAATCTCGTCCCCATGTCCATCCTCCTTCCCAATCCCAGGCCTCAGCCCCCATCCCCATGCTTCTCAAGCCCCCTTCCTTCCCCCATTCCATGCCCACTTTCCAACCAGACCCTCTCCGTCCGCTCCCCCACCTGTCTCCACCCCATCCCACACTCTTGATTCTGCATCTCGGTCCTAAATCCCCATCCCCCCCCCCTCTGAAACTCCCACCAAGAAACCCACCCCACACGGCCTCCACCCTCCACCCCCATCTCTGGGCAGGTCCCCATCTCACCCTTCATCCCCTTCCCTGACCTTATCCCCGCCTCCAGGCCCAGTCTTGATCAGTCCTCATCTTCCATCCCAATTCCTGAGCCCCAGGGAGACCAGCATCAGTCACCCTTAGCCCATGCCTAACCTCAAGAGTCTACCTCCAAGTCACAACCCACACTCCATCTCTGAAAATCGGGGCTTCTCCTCCCAGTTCAGGCCAGGCCTGAGGCTTCTCCACACACACACCCCCACTTTCAAACCTCCAGTTTCCCCTTCCACCTCTGGAGCTCTGGACTACCGCCCCCTCAAGCCGCCCTCACTCCCTCCCTCCCATTCTCCTCCCCTCAGGAGGAAAAAGCATCCTTCCTCGGCGGCCTTTCTCTCCTCCCTGTCCACAGCAGCACCCACCCGCCCACCCGTGTCCTCACATGAACATTCTGCCCATCTCCAGGGCTTTGTTTTCCTGATTCCAGTCTTACCCCGTCCATCTCCTCCCCCCATCTCTCTAAATGTCCAACGATGTTCTCACCACCCTCTGCATCCTCTCTCCTTACCCCCTCCTCCTCTCTCTGGGCCTTGCAGCTGCCACCCCACCCCCCTCCTTCATCCATTGGCGCCGAAATCTCCTCCTCCTCCTCCCAGGGCATCCCTCAACACCAGGAGACCACCCCCCACCCCACCTGCCTGGTGCCCCTCTCCCTGGGGCGCTCCGAGTGGAGACTGACGGGGGAGAAAGCAGTAAGGACTGGAGAACGGAGGGTCTCAGACCCAAGTGCCCCCACCCCCACCCAGAGCGGGCGGAAGAACATCGTCTGTGGGCACAGAGAAACAAACGAACCGGCTAGACATAAAAACAGGTGGTGGGCATAATCATGGAGGGCAGGAGGGGGCACCGGGGGCGAGCTCCAGAGGAAGGTTCAGGGAGGAGAGGGGGAGAAGGGTCACGGGGAGGCCGGAGCTGGGATCTGGGGAGGGAGAAGGGAGTGCGTGCGTGGGAGGAAGAGAGAGACAGCCTGGAGAACCAGCCAGCCAGTGGGGAGGGAACCGCGGCAGAGGGTGCAGAGGGGTGGAGGGAACCAACCGCGGGGGAAGCCAAGGCTGGGGCAGTGGACGAGGCAGAAAGGCCCCTGCGCTCCCAGTCTCAGGCGGGACAGGGGGAATGGGCTGGAGATGCGCGCACAGGGCGCGCCAGGCCTAGAGG
>NW_022105908.1:20410032-20414895 GCF_000313985.2 Echinops telfairi | reverse complement strand
GGGTGTGAAGAAAAGGAGAGATGGGGGTGGGGATTAGGGGTTGGGGGGCGGGGGCGGGCGCACATCTCAACACACACACACCACATCAATTTGAGGCTCAGCACCCCCTCCCACTCGCCAGGCCTGTCTTCTGTAGAACCAAGTGGCACCGCCCCGCCTGCCCCTCTCCCCCAGGTGTCCAGGCCCCAGGCAACCACCACCCCAATTCCCCGCCCCCCCACCCCACGCTCTCGCCCTCGCCCTACCGGCCAGCCCTGGGGGCTTGCTGCAGCTCCGAGGCTCCGAGGACCACACTGGGGAGGGGGCCGCCAGGGTCTCCTACCTTGAGGGGGGAGAGGTGGGCGTGGCCCACGACCCCGTGGACGGCCTCGAGGTGGGACAAGTTCCTCTCCAACACGTGCACCGGCTCGGGGGCGTTTACCTGGTTGGGGAGGTGGGCCGGGCTGTGCTCCAGAGGGGGCGTGTCTTCATCTTGGTAGCGGTATTTCTGGGGATGGGGTTGGGAGGTGTCACTGGGGTAGGCCCGGTGCCTCAGGCTCCAGGCTGCCCACCCAGGCAGCCGCCTGGTGCCCCTGCAAGAGCAGTGCAGGAAGGCCCTGGGGCCTGACCAGCTCCTCCCCCTCCCTCTTCTCCAGCCCATTGGCTCCCCTCTCTCCACCCTCCCCTCCTCCAGTCCCAGCCCCAACCCCGACTCTTCACATCCTAGGGCCCTAGCCCTCCACCTGCATAGACCCCCCCTTCCTGAGGCTTCTTGACCCCCTTCTCCAAGCTCCAGCCCCTCTGTCACCTGCACCCCATTCTTGAGGTCTCACCCCCAACAACTTTGCTTCCCTCATCTTGATCGCAATCCGCTTCCTAACGTCCACTGTCCACCTCCTCCCGGAGTCCAATTGCTGCTCCAGCCCTGCATTCCACTCCTCCCCCACCCTGGCTGCCTCAACCTCCCCATGGCAGCTCGGTGTCCCCATGAGTCACTGTATCTCCAGCACCTGGCACGTCCCCAGCAGAGGCGGCAATCAAGCCCTTCAACCAGAAAGAACTTGGCCCCAGTCCCCTAGGCAGGACAAGGATAAGCCTGCCCAGCTTCCCTCCACTGGCCTCCATCCCTTCAATAGCATAGCCCACAGCTCAGCCAGCTAAGCTGGAGGTGGTGGGAGAGGGTGGGAGAGGCAGAAGCAGCAGTGGGGCTCAGAATGAAGGCAGGAATGGGTGCCAGGTTCTCTGGCTGGGGTAGGGGACAGAGCCCTAAGCTGCAGCGTGAATTCCCAGGTCTCCCTCAGCCTTATGGGATGAAAGACCCAATCATACGCCCGCCCTCACTCTCTGCCCAACATAACCCCTGCCATCGCAGGGAGCTCCAGCAGGAACTTCATAGACACAATGAGTAAGAATGAAGGAGCCACCACAGAGCGGGCAAAAGAGCATATGGGAACAGCAGTGAAGGGGTGGGCCGGGGGTGGGGCCTGGTTTCTTCCATATGGGCCTCTACCCCACCACCGCTGGAATTCCATGCTTAGCAAAGGCTTCGGGAGGGCACCACAGCCAGGGTTCCCTCAGGGGCTGGGGAAACCAGAACTCACCCACCCACACCCCCCCCCTAAAAAGAAAAGGCAGCATTTCTGTCGGCCAAGTTACAAACTCAAAGTCGAGGATGCTCATCAAGCTCATGAGTGCCCCACTCTAGACAGTGGTTTTGAAACCTCCGAGGACAATGAAGGCAGGCTGAGGAGGCTCCCCCACTGTGGCTGGAGACTGGAGGGGCAACAAGAAAGTAGGAAGGACACGGGCCTGTGCCCATGGCGATTCTCATCCCTATGAAAGAGTGGCCACTGGAACCCACAGCGCCTTGATGGAGGAAGACCCTTCAGGAAGAAAAACGCACACTCACCCAAATAAGAGTCCATTCTTTGTGGCGCAAACTTGGAGGGAGACGTGTGAACTCCCAAGTCGCAATACCAAGGGCACCAGAAGCAGAAATACAGGAAAGCCAAACCCACTGCCATCCAAAATCGATCCCAACTCCTAGAGACCCTATATAGGATTCCCAAGGCTGGAGATCTCTGCGAGGGCAGATACCCTCATCCGTCCTCTCACAGAGTGGGTTGGGGTTTGAACCCCTGATCTTAGGGTAGCTGTCCAACATTTGCCTGACCACTCTACCAGAGCTCGCTCCTCTAGAGACGGGTAAAAGTTAATGTCAGCTGCTGACACGTGTTGGCTCCTGACTTGGGGCAACGCCACGCACAGCAGAATATAAGGATGGATGGTGGCCGTGAGGTACCATCAAGGCCATTCTAACTCATAGCAGCCCTCCGTGCAACAAGGTATTCACCGCTGGGTCCTGCACCATCCTCCCGATCACCGCTGTTTGAACCTCTGTGTCAGCTCATGTCACTGAGCGTCTTCCTCTTTTTCTCTGACCCTCTACCGAGAACAACATCTTGGGGACCGATCACTCTTGATCACATAAGACTAAGTCTCTCCATCCTTCCGAGGGGCCTTCTGGCTGGACAAGGCAGACGTGTGTGGTCTTCTAGCAGTCCATGGCACCCTGAAGTCTTCATCAGCTCCGGCCGCCAACCTCAGGCTGCCTGATGTCTTTTTCAGCTCTGCACGCATAGGAGGCAACTGAAAATACCATCGCTGGGATCAGGCGCACCTTCCTCTTCAAAGTGACACCGTTGCCTTTGAACACTGTTTCAAGGGGTCTTTTACAGCAGATTTGCCCAATGTTGTATGTCATCTGATTTCTTGATCACTGCTTCCAGGACTTTGCTGCCACTGTGGAGCTGAGTAAAAGGAAGTCTCTGAGTTCAAACTCTTCTCCCTTTATCATGATGTTGCTCCGTTCTTCAGCTGTGAGGATTTTGTTTTACATTGAGCTATAATCCATAAAGGAGGCTGGAGTCTTGGATGATCATCAGTAAGCGGTTTAAGGCCTCTTCGCTTTCAGGGAGCGACCACAGAGCGGGCGAAAGAGCATATGTAAACAGCAGTGAACGGGTGGGCCGGGGTGGGGCCTGTCACCTGCACCCTGTAGGCTGTTAACCAGTCTTTGTCCAATCCGGCTGCTCTTTTCTTCTGCATATCGTCCAGCTTCTCGGATTATGTGCTCTCCCTACAGATGGAATTAATATGGCTACTACCCCACTGCACACCTTTCCTGATCTTGAAACACGCAGTATCCCCTTGATCTGCTTGAGCGACTGCCTTTTGGTCTATGTACGGGTTCTGCATGCACACAATTTAAGTGCTCTTGAATTCTGACTTTTCAAATGCTGCCCATAATTTGGTCTTCCCCACACAGTCCAATGCACAGTCAAAGAAACAGGTAAATACCAATAGCTTTCCTCAAAGTTTGCACTGTCTGGGATAATAGATCAGGGAACTGGAAAGATGTTTTTCATGCCCCATGCTGAGAAGGTGGTCCTCAGTTGGACACAGCACAGCTGAGGAGAGGTGCCCCAAAACTGGGGGAAGGGGGGATGTCAGAAGAGAGAAAAAGAATTGGCTCTTCTTTCTCACATCAGCAATTAAAAGCCCGTTGCTGTCTAGTGGAATCCAACTCACAGCGACCCCAGGTGGTACAGAGTAGAACTGCGCCACAGGGTTTTCTTGTGTCAAAGGTCATCTCTGCAATAGCACTTTGCCAGGCCTTTCTTCTGTGTTAGCGACTGATCGCAAACCATTTGCACCACCCAGGAACTTTTCTTACCGAATCAAACTAATCCCTGATGGATTAACACGAAGCAGATTCTGAAATTCGTGTGTTAACACAAAGCAGGGTTCGCAAATTCTGAAACCTCGGGGAAGGTTTGAGCCTAACCCTTCTCCATTTTCCACCCACTTCACAGAGAACATTCCTACATCTGAAGAACGGTTAGGGTGCACCTAAGGCAAGTGAGGAAAGGCAACTCATTCATCCTAGAGAAGAAATGAAGGCAAACTTTTATCAACAGTGAGACCCCCTCTACACACACACACACACACACACACACACACACACCCCTCTCCCACCCCATTCCCAAGGTGGGGAGGGCAGTCAGGAACTCAGAAAAAGGCTTTTACGAATCCAGGAGCAATGTGAGGGAAATGAGGTACTAAGGATCCCCAAATGTGTCCGGAGAAGGTTAGGGCCTCTGTTCAATCCATGGAAATTTTTGATGTACAAGTAGTAAGGATTAAAAAAACACCCTGTGGGGGTGGGGCAGAGTCCATCTGAAACTGCAAACTTGGGGGTGGGGGTAGCTCAGTTCAGCACCTCAATCCTGGACTACAGGGCTGATCTAAATGCAGGCTGAGTGGGAAGGGAGGACCCTCACTCTTTACCCCACCGAGACTCAAGGCCCTGACCAGAGACAGCTCGGATGCGGTTTGGAGCAAGCCTGCACCCCCAACATATTAAGGCATAAAACAAGTAAAAGGTCTGGGGGACACTCACAATTACTGCGGTCCATCCCCCTGGACCCCATCTTCACAGGAACCCCAGTTGCACATAAAGACCTGGAAGCTAGGCTTGCACCCCCAAAAGAGAGGGGTGTGATTAAAAGTGGATGATGACAAGAGGGGCGACCCAGGGCACCTCTCCGCGAGGAGCTGAAACCCAGAGACCCCGCGCCAAGCAGAGAAGGGCGACAGCACTGAAGCTTACACCCCGAGATCTGGGGACGTCCGGGAAGAGGGGAGCGGGCCGGAGCCCATACCGCGGCACGTACCACGCAGAGACACATGGAGGCGAATCTGTTCCGAGCCGACATGGAGAAGGGGAGGGGGGCTGAGGGGAGGGGACGGGTGGGAGAGCGAGGGTCCCGGGGTAGGGGAGGGGGAGTGGTTTCTTCCATATGGGCCTCTACCCCACCACCG
>NW_022105908.1:20403316-20409906 GCF_000313985.2 Echinops telfairi | reverse complement strand
CGCTGGGCGAAGGGTTGAGGGGAGACCCTCTGAACCACCAGCTTCCCCGTGCCAGCTGTGTCTGCCAGTGGGTTTCGCCTTGCACCGCACACGCTTGCTGCCACCCCTCTGCGAACAAGGGCGCTCCTGAGAATGGCCAGTTGGTCCCTCTGCTGCTCAGGGGCTCCGGACTGCCTCCACCCCAAATCACTGGGCTCCAGTCAGGCAGTCAGGCAAATCTCCCTGGATGGCTCACCTCGCCGACTCGGGGACCAGCACTCTCCCTCACTGCAAAGGGGGGCGGGGGGTGTAAACCACCTTTCCCATCACCCCCTTGCCATGGTTAAGGTGGAAGCCATCCCCTCCGGTTATCAAACCCCTCCCGGTCCCACTGCAGGCCTACCTGACCGCCAGAACAATGCTCCTGCCAGGATGTAAGGGCTCCTAGATCCTTCTTGTGCGCTCAAATTAGCGTCCTGTGAATGATCCCTCTCTAAAGCTTATCCATCCCCTAATCTGTTACCTGAGATCCTGAAACCAGCGCCAATATGATCTCATTCTAATGGAAATGTTCAAATCGGGAGTCCTCACAATTATCCCAGGTACCTTGTCAAAAGTTCTGAGTTTAACCCCGTGTCGGCCTGGCCGGGACTGACCCCGAGACACCGAGGCAGACCACTAAAGGTGTGCGCAGAGCAGCCGTGGGAGCAGAACAGAGAGCCCCCGAGGGGGCACAAAGGACAGACTCTGGGGCCAGAGCGTGGTACCCATCGGACCTGACTGAAGGACACGCCTAGAGATCAACAATCAGACCTTAATCTATTCACAGGTTTTTCTTTCTTTTTAAAACTTTTTTTGTCTTTTAATTAATTTATTCTTTTATGGGACATTGGTTTCCCTTTTTGTAGTCATCTCTGTATTCTCATTTGTCGCCTATCTTGCTATGGCTTGATTTTGGGTGCATATTATTATCTCTACAGATCTATCTAGATAAGATAGGCTGGGAGAATAGTCTTGAGGAGAAAACAATGGGACCAATGGTTGGGGGGGGACATGGGAGGGGCGGGTAAGAGGGTGGTGCTGACCAACCCAAGGGCAGGGGAATAATAAGTGATCCAAAATCAGTGGCAAGGAGGGTGTGAGAGGCCTGGTAGGGATTCAGCAAGGGCAATGTAACCGAGAGAAATTACTGAAACCCAAATGAAGGCTGAGCATGCTAGTGGGACAAGAGGAAAATAAAGGAAATAGAAGAAAGAACTATGTGACAATGGGTATTTACAGAGGTCTAAATATTTGCATGTACATATGTAAATATATTTATATAGGAGGGTAGGGAAATAGATCTATGTGCATATATTTATAGTTTAGTATTAAGACAGCAGATGGACATTGGGCCTCCACTCAAGTACTTACACAATGCAAGAACACGTTGTCCTATTAAATTGGCATTCCATGATGCATACATTCCCGACACGATTGCTGAAGAAAAATGTATGCATAAGCAAATGTGGTGAAGAAAGCTGATGGTGCCCGGCTATCAAAAGATATAGCATCTGGGATCTTAAGGGCTTGAAGATAAACAAGCGGTCATCTAGCTGAGAAGCATCAAAGCCCACGTGGACGAAGCACACCAGCCTGTCTGACAACGAGGTGCAGAAGGGACCAGTTATCAGACATCAAAGAACAAAAAATCATTTCAGTGGGTGCCCACCCTCCCCATACGATCACTGAATACAAATGTGTGCATAGGTAAATGTGGTGAAGAAAGCTGATGGTGCCCGGCTATCAAAAGATATAGCATCTGGGATCTTAAGGGCTTGAAGATAAACAAGCGGTCATCTAGCTGAGAAGCATCAAAGCCCACATGGAAGAAGCACACCAGCCTGTCTGACCATGAGCTGTCGAAGGGATCAGGTATCAAGCATCAAAGAACAAAAAACCATATCATTGTAAATGAAGGTGAGTGCAGAGTGGAGACTCAAAGCCCATCGGCAGGCAACTGGGCACTCCCTTACTGAAGGGTTGTGGGGAGGAGATGACTCAGTCAGGGTGCAGGGTAGCAACCATGAAACATATTACTTTCCTCTAGTTCTTAAATGCTTCCTCCCCCCCACTATCATGATCCTAATTCTACCTTACAAATCTGGCTAGTCCAGAGGATGTACATTGGTACAGATAGCAACTGGAAACACAGGGAATCCAGGACAGATGACTCCTTCAGGACCAGTGCTGAGAGGGGGATGCCTGGAGGGTGGAGGGAATGTGGGGTGGAAAGGGGAACCGATGACAAGAATCTACATATAGCCTCCTCCCTGGGGGAGGGACAGCAGAGAAGGGGGGGGGGATGTCCGACAGTGTGACAAATGACAAAATAATAATAATTTATGAATTATGAAGGGTTCGTGAGGGAGGGGGGAGGGAGGGGGAAATGAGCCGATATTAAGGGCTCAAGTAGAAGGCAAATGTTTTGAGAATGATGAGGGCAACAAATGTACATATGTGCTTGACACAATGGATGTATGTATGGGTTGTGATAAGAATTGTACAACCCCCCAATAAAATGATTTTTTTTAAAGTTCTGAGTTTAATGAAATATTCATAACTTTCTAATATACCAGGCCTCATTACCATCAGACTCGTCTCAAGGATTACTTACACTGATGCTGCCACTCCAAATTTAAGTGTAATCTCTTCAATGTATGTATTCCCAAATTAAGAGGTGTTTATGTAAGGCCCTTGAATTGAAAGATATATCCCTATTTCTTTTCTCTACCCCTGCCCCGAAATCCCTAGGATATTCCCTTTTCAGCCTGCCCTCCCTGTATCTCAACACCCCATGATTCTGATTCCCTCATTCGAGATGCACCCAAATATGTCTCCTCCAGTTCCAAGTCTCAAAAATATACACCAGAGGCATTAATGGCCTGCAATTAGCACTGACCTACAAATCATCTACACACAAAACCTTCAGCCTTAAGTCGCTGTGCCGCTTCCATTTAAAAACACAAAAGGACTTGAAGGCCTCGCTTTGAAATATACTCCCCAGTAAACACCACACATGTGGCCCCTAAAACTCAAGAGAGTGGTCTCTTCAAATTTGCCTGTCTGGCTTCCCTAAAATGCCCACACATGCATGGAAGTCACAGAATGGGCAACTTCCCCCACACGTCCTCTCGGCCCCTTGGTCTGTAACTGTTAGATGCGCCCCTCAGAAAAACGACGCCCCAATGCCCTAGTTTCTTATCTGGATAGAACGCTTGAATCCTATCAGGAAGCTGCTTAAAGGGCTGGACTGGGAAATTCTTTCTAGAACAGAAAATGCGGAGACCTTAGCTCTCCACCAGTGGGCGCTAAGCCCATTACGACGTCCCCCATTTCCTTTTTCCCTCCATTTTCCGTTTCCCCGTTGCCTGGCAACGCAGCAATCAAGGGTTTTTTTTTGCTGTTGCCAAGCAACCGTCTCCTGGAACCTAGTGCTAAGGTAGGAAGGGTGCTCTGATGAAATCCGAACAGGCCTCCATCTTAGGGAAATTGAGACGTCAGATCTCCCAGCTCCTGGATTCTCCTTTCCGAAGACCCCCGAGTCCCAGAGTTGCTTAGGCAACAAGCCCCTCAAATCTCCTTTTGGCACATGGGGACCACGTCACGCCCCTAAGATCAGCCCCGCCCTCATTTGGTCAGGTAACCCAGCTCCACGCCCCGCCCCTTTCCAAAGATTGTTCTCCCCGCCTCCTTCGAGAGAGTAAGTCAGACTCCGCCCACCTGCCTACAGAAAACCACGCCTCCGTCCACTTCCCGCCCATTCGCTCCCCCGGCCCCGCCTACGCAGTCCCTCCGCCACGCCCCTGTCAGCCAATGAATGAGGCCGTTGGCCACACTGCCCCGCCCCCGGCATCTTAACTTGGCCCAATAAGGACCACCCGGAGGGTTTAACCATTTCAACTCCAAGGGATCCATCCAAACTCCCGGGGTCTTTTCCCCGCTCCCCCCCACCCACCCACCCCTCACTTGTTCGGCTCCACCCTCCGCCACCCTCGCCCAGCCCTTAAGTCAGCCACGCAACCTCAGTCGTCGCCGGTTACCATGGCAACGGCGGCATAGCGCGGAGAGAAGAGGGGAGGGACGGGGGCGGAGTGGGAGAAATAGATGCTCGAAACCAAGAGATATGGCAAGAGATATAGGCACGAAGTTAGCATAAGTAAGAGCTATAAAAAGGCATGAGTTTGCACAGGGCCTGGCACGTAGTAGGCATTCAAAAAGTGTTCCTTAAAATTCTGCGGCAGGAGCCTAAATATAGTCAATGAAAGATGGAGTGCTCTCAAATGGAGCTAGGGAGCTCCACAACCGCAAAACCGGGGCTCTCCCTACCCTACCCAGCATGGGGGGCGGGGGTGGTGGTGGTAGAAGCCATGTGCCCCCTGCTGGCTCTTCCTGGCCTACCCTCCATTGCCCTGGTTAGATCTGGACCACAACTCCCAAGAACCCTACTGGCAGCAACCTTCTAACATTGAGGGAGCATTCGCCTCAAGGCCTTCTGGGAGTTGAAGTCCCCACCATCCCATGGTTGACAAGTTTTTCGGCCAAGAAATGTGACCAGCCTGAGCACTGGAAGCCCTCAAATGCATGAACCCTCTCTGCGAAAGCCTACTTATTCCTTTGCATAATACCCAACCCTGCACTCCATTGCAGAAGTAGGAGTCTAGGGAGGTGGGGGTTGAATAGTCCCCTCTGAAAACGGCAGCCAGTGCAGGCAAGCCCCTCACCCTAGCTCGAATATGTATGTCCTTGTGTTGGAAACAGAGCCCACACATTCCAAGTGGGTTTCCTAAGAACACCAGTACACAGAGGGCCATAGCCAGGGAGCTTAAGAGCAAGGGGCAGGCTAAGGGCAGGAGACAGGAAAATCAGAGGATCAGACAGGAATTAAGGCAGCCTGGGTCACAGAAACTAAGGTCCAAAACTACTGACACCGCAGGGGGTGAGGAACTGGAGGGTAGGGATAGCAAGCAGCCTGGGAGAAAGCCCCCCCCCACCCCCAAGCGGGGGATTGAGGGAAGAAGCAAGTGGCCCTGGGGAAGGGACAGGGGCTCTGGACAACACACGCAACACATATGTACACACGTGTGAGTTTGTGACCAAGAACATGTGTGTCCTCAGCTCCCTCCCTTGAGAAGCTGCAGTTCCCACTAAATATAACCCCCTCCCCAGCCTGTGACTCACTCGGACCCCGCCTCCCCCGGCCCCCACTTCCTGTCCCACCCCCCAGCCCCCAGCTGCCTGCCAGGAGCCCCAAACCTCCCTCTACACACCAGCATCCAGCTCTCCAGTCCCGGCGTCTCCCATCAAAAACCTACCTAGGCATTCTGCATCACGGTTCCCTGCCCTTTGCGGGGACACCTTGGCATTCCCTGGATGCTGCCACCCTTGCCCGCCTCCTAATCCTTTCCACCCTAGTGATCTCAGTGAGAAGGCATCAGGGACCCTTAACGCCAGGTGTGCTCCCCACCTTGATCCTAAGCATCAGGACTTCGCTGGAACGTTCCCCTCCATCTGCTCTTCCTCTTCTCAACCAGGAAGAGATGCAGTGTGGGAGGAGATGGAGATACTGGGCACCTGCCTGGGCCACCCAGAATTTCACACCATTCCCCTAGCTCCCCTCCTTAAAGCCCCTCACCTCTAACCTCTCATCCTCATCCTCAGGAGCTGCTGCAACATCTCCCTTCCATGGTGGAAACCTCAAATCCTAACCTCCCCTGGTCCACTCCCAACTCTCCCCATTCCATAGGATTTGATCCCCAAATAAGTAGTGTCTTCGAATTGAGGGGCACTCCCAAATGTATCTTGCTCAATAGCCCGAAGGCCTAACCCATTCCATTCCCTACCACCTGACACCCCCCATCAGTCATGCACTTCTGCCCCACCACACAGAAGCCCCCACTCCCCCAAATTAGACATGGCACCTGGAAGCCAGCTTGGCCCCAGTAGGGAAGAAGGCCCTACCACTTAGCCCCTAGCCCACCTTCCACCACACAAGAGTAAGACCACCATGGGAGCCAAGCTTCTCCTTAAGTCCTCCTCAAGCATCATTGGTGACCCCCCAAATCCACAAGAACATGAACACCCCAAATTTTCCATTTCTCCACAGGTACAAAGAGATCACTCCAGAGGGCACCTGTGGCCAAACCCAGTTATTTCTGATATGTGAACCCCCAAACTCAACCGCGATCCCCCAAGACATCTTACTTCTGATGCTCTCACCCTAAAGGCCCCCCCACTCCCAGATTCGAGTTCCCCTCCCCTGGTTCATTTAGCCCCCATCACGCTTACCTTGGTTGTCACTATACAGAGACAGTCCATGTTGGGGGGCCTGGCCGCGTCGGCGGGTAAGGGGCTCTGACTTCATCGGAGTTTCCTTCCTCCCCTCCGCGGGTTCTCACCCCTCCCCCCTCCGCACCCCACTTTTGCAGGGGGGGCCAGGATGGGGGGAGGGGTGAGAGGGGAAGGAGGAGGTTGGAGAAGGGAAGGGTAGGGGCGCGTGGGAGGGAGGGGAAAGGGGCCCTAAAAGGGGGTCCCCAATGGAGGGGAAGGGGCTTGGGGAGCACACCCCGATG
>NW_022105908.1:20400672-20403073 GCF_000313985.2 Echinops telfairi | reverse complement strand
GAGGAGGGAAAGGGAGAGAGGAGGAGAGAGGAAGCAGGGGGAGGGAGGGAGGGAGGGAAGAGCGAGAGTGGGGGGGTGCCTTGGCAGAGTTAACTCCTTCGGTGCTGGCAGGAACCCGGATAATGGGAAAAGCGCTAGCAGCAGAAGCAGGGAGGCCCTACAGCAGATGTGGAGCCCTGGCCCGACACGGGCTGGTGCGGATCGCAAAGGCAAAGAGGAGGCCTCGCACATATCGCGGACGGAAGCCCTCAGACCTGGGCTGGACGCCTCCATGGCTGTTTGAATACTGGAGGAAGACCACGTCCCCCAACCCAGCACTGGGGGGTAGAGGTGGTGGTGCAAAAGAGGGACCGGACCGGAAGGAACCCTTGGGGTCTGATTGTGTCTTAAGACTTAAACTCTTTGGTCCCTGAAATTGGAGAGCAGGTACTTTCTCCAGTGTCTCCAAGCCCCTAGGCCAGACTCTGGTCTTTCTCCCCTGAGATCCCAAGTCTCCGTGTAAAACCAGCCCTGCCTGGTGCCACCCTCTTACCTGACTCTCTGATAGGGAGGCTTCGTAATAGTCCAGGATGTCTGTCACAGAAACAGAAGTGAGTTAGCCTCCTCCACCTTCTCAGGCCACCTGTGCCATCCTCTCGCTCGGTGGGTGAGGCTGTGCGTGGAGGTGGAGAACGCCCGGGGAAGCTCCACACTGGGCTGAAGTCCACACACGACTGCCTTCGGAGGCCCAGGCCAGCCCCTTCCACTGCTGTCGGAGTTACTCACCCAGCAGGGCCTGGAAGAGGTCACTGTGTAGCACGGTGAGGAGTGGGGGTGCCCACCGCAGTAGTGGAGGGGCCAGGAGCCAAAGAGCTGACCGGGGAGCTAGTGGAATGCAGGTGAGGGAGGAGAGGAGTGAGGCAAGAAAGAGACCAGCCTCCCCAAGATCTCCACATCTCTGGTCTTTCACCCAGATCCCAGGGAAAGGCTGGGGAGAAGTATCCCGGAGTCCTCATTCACCCAACCCCCCAAGTCCACTCCAGGACCTCCTCACAAGAACCCCCTGTCTTTCACCTCTTGGTCTCTGCGACATCTCTCTTCTCTCACTTTAATCTCCCTAATCCCCCAGATTGGAGTTGAGCTGCCTTCACCCAACCCAATTTTAGCTGTTCAGTGACTGTCTCAGAAGACACCTGACCTGCTGGCAG
Organism: Echinops telfairi; assembly: GCF_000313985.2. Lineage (NCBI taxonomy): Eukaryota > Metazoa > Chordata > Mammalia > Afrosoricida > Tenrecidae > Echinops > Echinops telfairi. Next base: position 20,401,886 of record NW_022105908.1, on the reverse strand, counting down.
ATTCTACTCTTCCCCAAGTCTCCAGACACCACCCCAGGAATCCCCCCCCCCTTTCTATAACAGAGCATCATTGAGCTACATTCTCCCGAGGGCTTGGGAAGGAGGGTCTCCCCCAAAGTGGCTCCTGCAACACCAAAGAAAAGAAGCCTCACCCAGCTCACTTTCCTCCTGAGCTTGTCTCCAGTGGGGCTTGTGAACAGGAAAAACACTCACTACTGTTGAATGGCTGCCGACTCCTAGCCAACTTCCAGGACAGGGTAGAACTGCCCCCGTGGGTTTCTGAGACTGCCACTGTTTATGGGAGTAGACTTTCTCTGAAGAAGGGTCTGCCAGACCAGTGTGTAAACACTGTGGGCTATAAATTATCAAGAACCTCTTGCTGCATAAATGGAGAGGAGGAAGTTGCTCAAAAGTCTGCCCTGACAATGGAAGGATGTACGGATTGTGATAAGAGTTGTACGAGCCCCCAATAAAATGATTTAAATTTTAATAAAAGCCTGCCCTGGGCACAGAGGTTTCTGACATACTGGAGGGCAAAGAGAGAGAGAGAGAGAGAGAGATGAGTGGAGAGTTCGGGGACCCCATGGAAGAGGCAGTGGGCATAGGGGTCTTTCTACTGTACCATTTTAGGTGTTTCAAGAGTTAGCTCAGTCCTGAAATTGACTTGTGATGAATGCAAAACTCTGCTGGGTAAGATTGGACAATTCAATGGTATGATTCGGTGAATTATATGCCAATAAGGCAGATTACGTATAAAAAGAGCTAGGCCAGAGGAAGATGTATAAACTGGAACACTCACACTGGGGCTGAGTCTCCCGGCTACCATTCTTTCCTTTTGTTTCGATGGCAAGAGATGGATTTCACAACTCTTTTAAAGTCATCTCATCTTCCTTGCCTGTGTATCACACACAGCTCATCTTCCCTGCCTAGCCTAACTGCTCCTGGAAGTCCTCCCCTCAGTCTACCCTTCATCTCTCTAAGCACAGTCCCGGTGCTGTCCCGTGCAATCGCACCGTCCTTTCTGAGGCTACACCGCTGGCAGGGCAGGTAAAGGTGGAGGGGTCTGGGGACGTCTGGAAGCGCGCCAGGTCCGCCAGAAGGCGAAGGCTCGGGCGGTGGAGGGGCTGCGGAACTACCGCTCCCGGCATGCCCCGCGGCCCGGAAACCCCACCCGTCCACCCGTTGCGTTCCGGAGTCAGCCACGCTCGGGGGGC
>NW_022105908.1:20385876-20400552 GCF_000313985.2 Echinops telfairi | reverse complement strand
GTTAACTGGGCAACCCCTGTGAAAGGGTCATTCGACCCCGGGCGCCAGCTGCTGCGGTGGATGGGCAGCAGGTACGTGTCCGTCCGGACGGACGTTGGGGGGAGGCGGGCAGCGGGCCTGGGGCCAGGACCCGGCCTGAAACCCCACTTCCCACAGCTCGCGGCCCAGCGCGTTCCTGGGGCAGCCCCGGCCCGGCCCGGCCCGGCGAGCCTATGCCAGTGGGGCCGCTCAGGTAGGGGTCAGGGTCCTGGGGGGTGGGGTCGCCCCCGGCAAAGTCACGCCCTTCGTCCTAGCCCCCTGCCACCCGTCCTGGCACTGGGAGTAGGGCAAAGGGCCGGCCAGGGTGCCCTGTGGGTACAAGTAGGGGAAAGGTCGCCGAGCGCACCCCTGCGCACCTTGGCACAGCAAGTCCCCTTTCCCCGTCCTCCTGTCCCAGGCGGCTGTGCACAAGACCGATTCGCCCTCGCCCGATGCCCCTGCCAAGGAAAGCCAGGCCAAGGCGGTATGCGGCGCCCGGTGGCGGGCGGGGGGCCGGGACGGACCGAGCTGGGCCGGGTCACGCCCACCCTCACCATTCCCAGCCCACGCCTCGTAACCGCCCTCTCCCTACCCAGGAATCCAAGTCCTTTGCTATGGGGATGTTTAAGGGCCAGCTCACCACGGAGCAGGTGTTCCCCTACCCGTCCGGTAAGGGTAGGAGTCATGGGAGTTGGGTGGGGGCAGGACAGTGTCCCCTGGTGGTAGTCTGAGCCGCCTTCCTCCTCCTCCTCCCTGCAGTGCTCAACGAGGAACAGACGCAGTTCCTCCGGGAGCTCGTGGGGCCCTTCTCTCGCTTCTTCCAGGTGAGGGATGACGGGGGCTGGAAGGTACAGGGGTGCCCCCCTCCTCTGGTAGGGCTTGGCGGGGCATAAAAAGAGCCTGGCTGTGGAGACCTGTGCCTTCCCAGGAGGTGAACGACCCTGCCAAGAACGACTCCATGGAGCAAGTGGAAGACAGCACCTTGCAGGGCCTCAAGGAACTGGGAGCGTTTGGTCTGCAAGTGCCCAGTGAGCTGGGTGGCGTGGGCCTCTGCAACACCCAGGTGAGGGGCCCCTGTGTCACTGCCCGCAGCCCCATGCCTCACAGGTTTCTACACTACCCCCCACCCCCATTTATGACAACTGCCCTGGGGCCTACAGGCTGGGGCCCATGTTCCCATCCAAACCAACATTCCCTGCCATCGATAAGCGTGCTCATGCTGCCTCCCTTCTCCTTGGGAGCCACTGGGGCCCTTCCAATTGGCCATGGTACCACCAGTGCCCGTTGTATACATTCACCCCAAAACACAACAAACAAAAGGACATGCAGTGCAGTCCCCTCAGACTCCCAAGTCCCTGCACGTTTCCAAGGTTGGAGCCAATCGCCTGGCAGTGGTGGGAACCGCCTGCCGGCTAGTACCTGAAAGGTTATTAGCACCCTCTCTGCAGTGACTTCTCCATGACCACCACCTCCCCATCACTAGTGGAGTGCTGTGGTGATGGCCAAGAGCCTGTTGCCAGACAACCACTTACAACCCCTATGCCTGCTTTTCCTCCAGTATGCCCGCCTGGTAGAGATCGTGGGCATGCACGACCTCGGCGTGGGCATCACCCTGGGGGCCCATCAGAGCATCGGTTTCAAAGGCATCCTGCTCTTTGGCACCAAGGCCCAGAGAGAAAAATACCTCCCAAAATTGGCATCTGGTGAGGCAGCCCTAGAAAGGGGTGGGTGGAGGGTGTTTGCCCTGGACTTGGTATAAGTTGGTCTGGTCTGGTTGGCGCTTAGGTCAGGGCATTTTGGCACATTGGCTGGGGCACTCGGTGCACTGGTGGGGAGATGCAAGGGAGGATGCTGGGTGACTGATAGGCAGCAGAACCCACGGTAAAGGCGTTCCACCCCAACAGGGGAGACCGTGGCCGCCTTCTGCCTGACGGAGCCCTCCAGTGGGTCTGACGCAGCCTCCATCCGAACCTCAGCTGTGCCCAGCCCCTGTGGGAAGTACTACACCCTCAACGGAAGCAAGATTTGGATCAGGCAACCTTCGTCCCAAGTCCCTCCTCTATTCCAGCCCCCACCCCTCCCACCCCTCCCCACCCTGACTGACACCCCCCCTTCACTCTTCCACAGCAATGGGGGGCTGGCAGAAATCTTTACAGTCTTTGCCAAAACACCAGTTAAAGATGCAGCCACGGGCGCCATGAAGGAGAAGATCACGGCGTTTGTGGTGGAGAGGAGTTTTGGGGGCATCACTCAGTGAGTGGGTAAAGGAGGAAGCTACAGGGCAGACCGTTCTGTGTCAACATGAAGGGTTGGGGGCCAGCATATGCTGTTCATTAGAATGATCGGTCCTAAATATGAAAATGGTCTAAAACAGTGGTTCTCAACCTTCCTAATGCTGCAACCCTTTCATACAGCTCATGTGGTGGTGACCTCCCAAGCATAAAATTTTTTTGTTGCTACTTGATAACCGTCATTTTGCTTCTGTTAACTGGGCAACCCCTGTGAAAGGGTCATTCGACCCCCAGGTTGAGAACTGCTATTCTAAAAGCTTGGCCTCCCAACCTTGAGCCAAACCCAGGGTAGCCAGGGTATTTACCCAGGCTCCCGTAGCCTGGGCATCCCCGGGCCGGGGCTGTCTCTCCTTGGAGTCTGGGAGGATGTGGTTCTGCCTTGGCTGGGAAGGGGCAGTTTACTTTCCAGGTGGCAACGTTTTGAATATAACATCTGTCTCCCGTCACAGTGGGGCCCCCGAGAAGAAGATGGGCATCAAGGCTTCCAATACAGCTGAGGTGTACTTTGATGGGGTACAGGTACCATCCGAAAACGTGCTGGGCGAAGTGGGGGGCGGCTTTAAGGTCGCCATGCACATTCTCAACAACGGAAGGTTTGGCATGGCTGCAGCCCTGGCGGGCACCATGAAGGGCATCATTGCTAAAGCGGTGAGTCTCCTGCCAGTCTCCCTGCCATTACAGTTGCTGTTAAACTGGTCCCAGCTCATCACTGACCCTTTCAACATCCAACTCACTGCCACTGAGTTGATGCCAACTCATAGTGAGCCTCTGTAAGGTTCCCGAGACACTATGGGGCAGCCTCCTCACGGAAGAGCTGGTGGTCTGAACCACTGACCTTGTGGTTAGCAGCCTGCTGACTGCACCCCATGAACTCTAGCTTAAACCTGAGTCACGCTGTCACCTTTCCAAGGGTCCTGTTCCCATGCAGGCCCTCCCTCCACCAGAAGCCCTCCCCACAAGTAGTTTCCAACCTGCTGGTTCAGATCTCCATCCCGCAGGGACTGACCCCATGGCTACTGCCAAAGGCTGTGCCCTGCTGCCCCTCCCCTGAGATTGCAGAACCCCCATGCCACCCACTGGCCCTCTTCCAGGTGGATCATGCTGCTAACCGTACCCAGTTTGGGGAGAAAATTCACAACTTTGGGCTGATCCAGGAGAAGCTGGCCCGGATGGCTGTGCTACACTATGTGACCGAGGTGAGTGTCCTCTACCCCCTCCCTGGGGCCTGGGGCCTTCTAGCTCAGTTGTGTTAGACTACAACCCCCAGCAGCACCTGGGGCAGTGGGTCTCCAGCTTCACACCAATGCCCTAGGGGATGCGGAGAGGCATAGCCAGTTTCTGTCAGTGGGTGCTGTCTGAGGTTAATTCCACCCCTACCCCATGCCTTCCTCTTCACTCCGGACCCATTTCAGGAAGTCAAATGCCCGAGAGTTCTGACAAACTGACCGGGAGAGCCAATGTTTAGATGTGTGCACCACATGGCCGTAGAAGGTGGAGTGCACGGGCAGCATGGAGCTTGGTCAGAGCTGGTCTTGGAGATATGGGCAGTCAGGGGACCTGATGCGGCCCTTCAATGTTCCTTTGTTTTGATCCCGCAACCGCGCAGTCCATGGCTTACATGGTGAGCGCCAACATGGACCAGGGATTCAAGGACTTCCAGATAGAAGCCGCCATCAGCAAAATCTTCGGCTCGGTGAGTCAGGCCCCAGAGCATGCCGGGAGCATCCACTTTAGGAATTGGGCACCCACACCAACCTAACTTGGTCCTTTGTGTCCTAGGAGGCAGCCTGGAAGGTGACAGATGAGTGCATCCAAATCATGGGGGGCATGGGCTTCATGAAGGTACAGGAGGGTCCTCTGTAGGAGGTGGCCTTGGCTGAGCAAGGGGGAGGGCTAGGTGACAGTCCAGCAGAGGCTTGGCTTATAATCCGCACCCCACCTCCACCCCCCCACACGACAGGAGCCCGGGGTGGAGCGAGTGCTCCGTGATATCCGCATCTTCCGGATCTTTGAGGGGACAAATGACATTCTCCGGCTCTTTGTGGCTCTGCAGGGCTGTATGGTAAGGGGGAAGGAGTTGGGGGCGGGAAGGCGCGCACAGACGATGAGTCCTGACTGTTGGGTGGACCCTCTTCCCTACAGGACAAAGGAAAGGAACTCTCGGGGATCGGCAACGCTCTGAAAAACCCCTTTGGGAACGCCGGCCTCCTGCTAGGAGAGGCGGGCAAACAACTGAGGCGGTAAGGTGCTTGGAGGACAGGCCGGGGACTGGGGAGGGGGGTAGCAATGTGGCCACTGACCAGTCATTCTCCCTTCCTCAGGCGGACAGGGCTAGGCAGTGGCCTGAGTCTCAGTGGGATCATCCACCCGGAGTTGAGTCGGAGCGGTAATTTGGTAGGCCGTTCGTCAGGGGCAGGGGGTCGGGGTCCCTGGGCCAAAGGCAATGAGAGGGCCTCTCTGAGGATGACCCTCCATGTCTTCAGGCAGTGCAGGCCCTGGAGCAGTTCTCCACGGTCGTGGAGGCCAAGCTGATCAAACATAAGAAGGGGATTGTCAGTAAGTGAGCTCTAAACCGACCCGCCTGCATCCCCACCCCCACGCCCCGCCCCACGCTCCATGCGCACACCTGCCCCATCTACCTGACAGATGAGCAGTTTGTGCTGCAGCGCCTGGCAGACAGCGCCATCGACCTCTACGCCATGGTGGTGGTGCTCTCCAGGTGTGCGGCCGGGAAGCCAGGGCCACGCGGGGGCAGGGGGTGTCATGGGCCGGGCTCACAGCAGAATGTTTACCCCCACTTTCAACCTCCCACCAGAGCCTCAAGATCCCTGAGCGAGGGCCACTCCACAGCCCAGCACGAAAAAATGCTCTGTGACAGCTGGTGTATTGAGGTGAGACTCGGGGCTATCTAGGGGAGGCGGGGGTGGGGGCTGAAGACATACCCCAACACCCTTTTCTGCGCCCCACAGGCAGCAGCCAGGGTCCGAGAGAGCATGGCCGCCCTGCAGTCGGACCCCCAGCAGCAGGAGCTCTTCCGCAACTTCAAGAGCATCTCCCAGGCCTTGGTCGAGCACGGTGGGGTGGTCACCAGCAACCCCCTGGGCTTCTGAGCACGCACAACCAGGGCCTGGCCTGCTTCCTTCGTGCCTTCTCTCCAGCCAACGCCGTAGCCCCCTCCCCTCCGGGCCCTGCCTTCAGGGGGTCCTCCTGCCCCCAGCACTGTGCCTGCTCTCACAGGGAGCTCTGACTGCCTCAGGAAGAATAAAGTTCTGACTGTGCTGCTCTGCGCCCCGGCTCCTTTTCCCGCGGCTGCCTGCCTCCCTCCCAAAGAAAGGAGCCGGAGGCAGGGCGGGGGAGTTGTTGGCCTCTATTGCTTTATTTGGTGTTTTAAACAAGTGGCTAAAATAAATAGAGTAACAAAGGCAGCTACACGGCCCCCCGAAACCCCAGCTTCCTTCAACTACTGGCTGGGGCGACCAGCCCCCTTCCTCCTCCCAGGGTACCGCTGACCACCCACCAGCCCACACAGGGCAGCGCTGACTGGGTGGCTGGAGGACGAGGAGGTCACATTGCGGGGTGAGAAGAGGGGCCCAGGGGATTCTTCATATAAAAGAGGGAGCGTCTATAAAAAATGTTCCCAAAAGTGTAAGAAAGTCTATTTTTAATCCTCAAAAAGGCTTATAGAAAATAATAGAGCTAAAAATAACCAAAAGTCCCTCGTACACCCCCGAAGAGAGAGCGAGGAACCAGGCACTGCTGTGAAGAGTCACAGTGGCAACAGCCTCCGGGGAGGCGGCAGCCCAGGCGTTGTGAGCACGTGATTGCAAGTACACCGGGCACCACAAGGCACGGAGTGGCCCCACCGTGGGGTCTACATCACATCCACAAAGAACTCACTGGGGTTGCCCATGGCCATGTGGAAGCTTTGGCGGCTGGCCGTCAGCTCGGGGGGCACAGAGCCCAAGTCTCTGATGGGAGGGGCCCCTGGGGGCTGGACTGCTGTGGGGACAGGGGGTGGGGGTGGAGGCATCATTACCACCATCATGGGGTTATAGGGGAGGGCCATGCCAGGGGGTGGTCCATAGGGATGGAGCCCTGGGTGGGGTCGAAGATTAGGAGCACCACCTGATGAGCCCCTGGATGGAGGGGGGCCCCCGTCACCAGCCCCGCTCGGTTCCCCACCCCGTCGAAGGCTGCCCCCACGACTGGAGGGCTCGGACTCGCTGCCGCTGCCGGATTTGGACTCGGGGGCCCGCTCCTCAGGCCTCCCTGTGCGCCCTGCCCCCCCATCGCTCCGAGTTGACCCACTGCTCCGGCTCCCTGTTGGGGGGAGAGGGGTGGGTGGCTGAGCCCTGGCCCAGGGTCCATGGGCCTCCCAACCTGGCCCTGCCCTCCCCTTTCAGACCCTGGGCTCTACCGTCTGTGGGGATGACTTACCCTCACTGTGTTGGCTGCTGGCACTGCCCCCACCATAGGTGTAGGAAGAGAGCTCGTGGTAGGGTGGGGGCTGGGGGCTGTATGGGTGGGGAGCCGGGTACTGATAGGAGAAGGTGGGCAGCAAGGGCCAGGGGGTGGCCCCGGGCAGAGGAGCCAGAGTGTCCTGGTCCGAAGCCCCGCTGGAGCCGTCGTTGTCATTCAAAGACAAGTTGACCAGGTCTGAAAGGAAGAGAGGACCAAGTGACTGTTTCGCAGAGGCCTGGACCCCGAGGTGGGAGTGAAACACCCCCGATCTGAGCTGCCCAGACAGGAAACCCACGCCCCACTGCCACTGGGGAGCAGAGTTAGTGGCCGGAGCCCAAGGGCTTTTTCCTGAGGCTCAGCCTGGTGCCCTTCCTGCTGGGGCTGAGGCCCTGCGCAGGCGCCCCGTTGGCCCCCAACACAGCAGCCCCCGGTCCACTGCTTCTGAGGCCAGGGACCCCATGGCTCTGCCGAGCACAGTGGTCTAGGCTGGGTCGGGGGTTGAAGAGGCCAGCCAAGCAGCCCAAGGCTCTCCCTCCCTCTCCAGGGAGCAGGGCAAGGGACTCACAACGGTCACAGCCACCACTGAGGTCCCCAAAGACATAGTAGCACTGCTCGGAGAAGGTGATCTTGTTCACGGTGTGCCGGATGAGGCCCGCCTTCAGCAGCCCACTGGCGTACTTGCGGGCCTCGCGCCGCTCGGGAAAGCCCTCCACGTGATGGTAGAGCCAGTCCACCACGTCCGAACCTGGGTGCCCAGGGGGAAAAGGCCTCGCATTCTCCTCACAGAGGGGACCCGGGCCCTCGCCCCTCTGTGCCCTTCCCAGCCTGGGGCACCTCCCCCTTCCCACACCACCTGCCCAGGGGCTCAGCCGCACCCAGAAAGGCATTTGGGATCGTGATCTTGAGCCACATGCGGTCCCGAACTTCCAGCCCTGATTCCGGAGCAGCCATGGCCTTGGTCACAGACGCCATGTCCGTATGGATGGAGAGACCCCGGCCCTCACAGCCTGCCACAGGAGACAAGGGGGCGTCAGGGGTGGGCCCACTTATGCAGGGTACTGGAGTAGGCGGGGCACTGCTCACCATCGGGCAGAGAAGACCCGGATGTAATGGTGCTCATGGATGAGGAGCCCGGATAGGCTGGGAAAGTGCCAGTCAGCGCAGCCGAGTGGGACACCCAGGCAGCAGGGTCAATAGGCTGGATGGGCTCATCTGGGACAAGGAAGACCACCAAGATGATCAAGCCAGCCCCATCCCTCCTCCAGATTCACCCCACCTTAGGCCTGGCCCTCCCTCCCACCCCCTGCCTTCCAGTCCCAGCCTGCCCTCCCAGCCTCTGGCCCTAGGCCCGAACGTCACTCACTTCGAGGGAGTGTGAAATAGGCCTGCGGAGAGGGATCCCAGCACTTGGCCACGGTCAGCACAATGGGGCTGTGGGGAAGAGCAGAGGCCAGTGGGAAAGGGGGGTGGCAAGGGTGGGGGGGCTGATGTGCGCCCCCAAGGGGCTCTGGCACATCCCAAGTCTGAAGGCCGTGAACAGAAGAGCTGGCCTTTAGGGTCCAGAAGCTAAACACAGCGCGTTCCAATCACTGACCTATCAGCTAGCAGCCAAGAGCTAACTACCATGCTCCAGGGTTCCTACGGAGGGCCAGAGAAGAGACAGAGTGCCAGGCCCGAGGAGGGTGGAGGAGGCCTGGAATGAGAATGGGGAGGGGGAGGAGGAGGGAGAGGAAAGCACCTGGCTGGGCCAGAGGGGAGGGTGAAGGCGCCCCGGGGCCGGCAATGCAATGGCACGGAACTGTGAGTCTCGTAGGGGGTCAAGTGTACACGCCGCACAGTTCTGCTCACAGGACGTTCAAGAGAGTCAAGGCTGAACTGCGGGGCCCAACAAAACCCTCACCCAGCCAAGCTCTTGTCCCGGTGAGGGCAGCAGCCAGCAGAGGGGCTGGCTGCAGGGGCGTGAGGAGCGGGGAGCTGGAAGGGAGCCTGGAGGCAGTGTCTTGGGCATGGTGACCGGCCGTCTTGTGCACATCCACTCTCTAAATACTCAAGGTGCGCTAGGCTCCACTGCTGGGTTCTGAGTTTTTCCGAGCGCAGAGCACAGGGTGAGAGGGGCACAGACGGGGAAGGCCCGGGGGCTCACCCTGGCTTGTGCACAATGTCCCTCAGCACCCGCACGGCATCATCGTTGCTCATGTTCTCAAAGTTCATGTCGTTCACCTGGACGTGAGAACCAGTGGGTCAGGGCCGATGAGTGGGCCCAGAGCACCTACCCTAACGCCCCACCCTAACGCACCTGTAACAGCATGTCTCCGGGCTCGATGCGTCCATCGGCCGCCACAGCCCCGCCCTTCATGATGGAGCCGATGTAGATGCCGCCGTCTCCCCGCTCATTGCTCTGGCCCACAATGGAGATGCCCAGGAAGTTGTACTTCTCTGTGGAGGGAGTCCACTGTGATCAGGGGGACGCCCCCGCCCTTTGTCCCCGCAGGAGCCCAGGTCCTCTCTACCCCGAGCCCAGGTTCCCGCCGTACCCATATTGAGTGTGACTGTGATGATGTTGAGAGACATTGTGGAGTCAGTGACGCTGCTGAAAGACGAGGTCTGTGTGGGAAGAGGGGGAGAAGCTGAAAGCCCTTCAACAATCTCAGCATAAGCCTTGGGCTTCTCACTGGGGGCCGAAGGAGCCCAAGTCAAGGCCATGCCCCAATGTCTTCAACTCACCCCCCACCCGCTGCCGTTCTCCCATAGGGGCCCCTCACCCTCTCCAGGCGGGGCGGCCGCTGTTTCCTCCGCCGCCGGTGGCGCTTGAGGAGGCGAGAGGCACTGCTCTGCTCCGTGGAGCTGCTGAACCTGACAAAGGGTGGTCATTGGTGGTCAGCTTGACCTGCATGAGGTTTGCCTAAAGGTCAGAGTCGCGGCTGTTCTGTAAGCTAACATCCGTCGTTCCTAACCCACGGCCTCCAAGTCCACTGCGCCTCCTAGAGACCCCGCAGGACAGGCCGGCCTGCCGCTGGAACTCTTTCCGGGAGTAGAAAGCCCCGTCTTTCTCCACAAAGCAGCTGGTGGTTTTGAACTGCTGCCCTTGCCGTTGGCACCCCACTGCCTAACCACTGCGCCACCAGGGCTCCTTGTATATATACTTGGGAGAGAAAAAAATTGTTAGTTTGCATTAAGAAGTTAATTTATGTTCATTCAGTGTCCTTCAGTACTTTGTTTAATTGTTAACCATCTTTCCAGATGTCCTGTCCAGTATTGAAAGTGGTACAGTCTTCAACTATTATTATTGAAGTGTCCAACTATATATATCTACATATCTCACTACAATAACTATATATATCCTTTAAAAAAAGAAGTTAATTTATGTAATTATGCACATGCGTATAGATGCACATACATGCATATATGCATAAATGCACTTAACATGCACACGCATACATATGCATGTGTCCATACACGTGGCCTAGGTATGAGAAAGAACCCTTGGTGGTGTCCTACATTACGTGTTGTGGTGCTGACTGCAAGGTCAATGGTTCAAGCCCACCAGCTGCTCTTCAGGAGAGAACTGGGGGCTTCTGCTCTGGTAGACTCACAGTCTCGGAAAGCTGGAGGGGCAGCGCGAGTCAGACTCGGCAGTGGGTGGCAGTAAGTAAGCTCTAATACCAAAACCCACTGCCACCGAGGCCGTGTCACCTGACAGCAACCCAATGGGGGACAGAAGAGCTCCTGAGACTACATTTGGTTTTTCTCCTTCAAAGTGGACACGAACTGCTGGCTTTGGGGTTAGCAGCCCCAGGGGTAGTAACCCACTACGCCACCAGGGAACTTCCCATGCAATCTCTGAAGGCCGGCGGTCAGCCAGTTGGTTCCAACGCATAGTGGCCCTGTTAGATCCCAAGTCTTTACAGGCGCAAACGGCCTCAGATTTCCCTTGGAGTGGCTAGTGGGTTTGAACCACTGACCTTGCTGTAGGTGTCCATGCTTAATCCACTGAGCCAACACAAAGCGGGGCGGGGGTCAAAAATTCATGGACAAGAAGGAATGAAAAGCCAGTGGATTTTCCCACTAGGTTTGTGAAGCCCCGCACGTGCATGTGTCTCGATGATTCTTTCTCTGGAGGACCCTGACCAGGACGGATGGCGTGCTGGCAAGCAGACATGGTCATGGGACCACGGGGAAGGAGGAGAGTACCGGTGAAGCTGTACCTGCTCATGGTGTCCTCTTCATCCGAGTCCCCCAGGCTGGTGCTCTCCAGCTCACTGGTCATCAGGGTAGAGGAGCTCTCGTACCCAGCCAGGTGGCGCTCCAGCCTCGAGGGGCCGCTGGGCCTGTGGCCCACACCTGAGGGTGAATAGGACCCTCAGGAACCGGGCTTCCTGTTCCCTACCCACATGGAAGCCTGGCCCTGTCCGGGCCACTCCCGGCTCCCGCTCTGCCCAGCCTCCGGGGCCTGGTCCCCTCACCGCCATGCTCACTGCTCTCTCTCCGGCGAGGCCGCTCGCGCCTCAGCGACACGACTGACTCCGTCTCCGTCTCCGGCTCCAGGTTTTCCCGGCTGCTGGACACATTGGGGCTGGGTGGACAGAAATGGTTTCCACCGCTGTCCACAGGACACTCTGGTCCCCTCACACACACCCACACACCCCACTTTAGTCCCCTTCCCTGGACTCTGAAGTGCCAAGAACTCACTGGAAAGATGGCGGCCTGGAGTCTCCAATGCCACTAGTCCTCTCCGGTGGCAAAGGGGGCAGTGGTGGGGGTGGCGGCACCAGTTCTGTGCGAGGCTCATGGGCGGAGGGCACCCCCTCAGGCTGGGGGTTATCGGATGACACGAGCTAGAATGGTGCGAAAGATACAAAAGGGCTCAAGTGAGAGGTGGGGCCTGTGTGAGGTCGGGGGAGGCTCAGAACACGTACGAGTCCAAGAGCTCACAAAATCAGTACTGAGTGATGCTCGAGACAGAACAGGCTACCCCAGGGGAGTAGGAAGCGAGGGCCCTGCCACTGGGTGGGGGCTGGGTGTGCAAAACCAGATGGAGGCTTGGTAGAGCTCAGCAAGGCAGAAAGCCAGGGCCCCTTACCCAGGATACCACCCTTCCGTTGAAGCAGGGAAGGCGAGCATTGTCGTCAGAGATCTCTTCCTTCACCACCCTGCCAGAGACAAGATAAAGGTCAGTGAGGCTGGACGAGGAGCTCCCGGACTCACTCACCACCTTCCAAGTTCCTGCCACGTCCCATCTTCATCCAGCTCTAGCTCAGGGTGCTGACTAGTCTGTAACGTTGAGACAGGTCCCTTCTACTCTGGACCAGGCTCCACATTGCAATCCCCTTTCCTGACTTTTCCTTCTCTCCATAGTTCATCCTCAGGGACTTGATGCTGCTCCAGACTTCCTGGAATCTACTTTAAACCTGTCCATGCAATTCCAGAGGAGTCCTGGGGGTCCTGTGGTTCCACGCGGGGCTGCGATCCCAGAGGGCAGCAGTTCAAAACTACTCGTCATTCCGCAGGTGAACAATGGGGCTTTCTACCTCATAGAGCTACAGCTGGGAAACCCACAGAGCGGACGGGCCCTGTCTACAGGACATTATGAGTCAGTGGCTCATAACTACGACCCGATGGTAGCGAGTTTATTTTTGTTTTGTTTTGGCGGGGGGGGGGGGGGGGGGGGGCGGGGTTTGGTATCCAATTCCAAAGGCCATCCCCTATGGTTACCCTAGCTGCTCAGAATAGCCACCTGTCCTTCGCCTTGCGGGTAGATCCCCTAACCTTCATTCCTGCCCCTCACAAATCTTCCCTCAAAAGGCTTGCGGTCCTCACCTCCATCTCCTGCATGTCTTCTCTAGCTTACTTGGGGAGACCTGTTTAAACGGAATGTCTTGGTCTCGATACAAATGCCCACTGGACCACTGCCTGAGGTTGCAAGTTCCCAGGAGGGGGGAGCGGCTCATCTTCGTCTCCTCTGTGCCTCACCTACCACAAGACTCTGCCCACGGCGGTCTGCTCAAGTCTGGAGGGTCCAACTGGCAGATCTCAAAGTCCACTCTGGAGGGTCAGTTTTCTCTTAGGGTCCTTAAGGTGAATTGAACTTGCCCTACCCATCCCCCATATCCTACTCAACATCAAGCCCCGTCCATGCAGCACACGTCCTGACATCAATGGGTCTGAGCAAATCTGTGGACTAAAACAATAAACGTAGGTACCACCACCACTCTGTTTTGGCTCCTCCTCTCTCAGCACACACCCTCACCCTCACCCCCAAATTAGGACATCTTGCCTTCGACTAGTATAGTTCTGAATCTATCCCAACTCAGTCCATGTGCTATGACTGTCATCCTGTCCCCACCATCACTGCTCCATCACTACTGGCCTGTCTCAGAAAGTCGCTGCCCGCTCAACGTCATCCGTCTCAGCACAACCCACCCCACCATAGCTTAGCTTATGAACTAGTCAGCCTCAGTACCAGTAAGTATGGAGCTGTGAACTGGTAGAAAACCTTGCACTGCATTTACGGAGAAGGAAAATAAGGCGCAAAAGTTCAGTAGGTAGCCCAAGATCACTCTGCTGATAAGCTCCCAATGTCAACTAGCCCCTTTCCAGTGTGGCCTGGCTACCCTCAATTGAGCCCAACCTGCCTTCAGAAGAGCTGTGGATGAAGCAGTAGAGGGCTCAGTTTCAAAGGCTCTACACATAAAAGGGTCTATTCTGCATTATAGAGTCCCAGTTAGCCCAGGATAATCCCAAATGGTCCACATTAACCCAAGACAGCTCAATCGATTCTATATTTTACCGCCGGCTAGAGCGTTCTCACCCACAGCTGTTGGCATTACTATGCCAATACAGGTAGTCCTTTATACTCGGCCCTCAACGGCCCAAATAAAGCCAAGTCTGCTCCAACAGAAACTAGAGCAGCCAATGCAATCCTGTCTGCCGCTATAGAGCCCCAGCATGGCCAGAGTTTTCCTAGGATGGCCTATTCTACTTCAAGCCAGCCTAGATCCGGTCCTGTCCATGCTCCTGTACAATAGGCTGTCCGGTGCCTGGAGAAGGACACCACCCTTGGTGGAGGGTTGCTGAAAATGAGGAAGACCCTCAACAAGCTGGACTGGCATCATGGCTGCAACAACTGGCTCAAACACACCTGCTGGCCCAGGGTATGGGAACTGCATGTTTTGTTATACAGAAAGAGGTTCTGCGTCGGAACGGACTGTCCAAAACAGCCCTGTCTGTCCCAGCATAGGCGGCAATGACCAAAATTGCCCACCCCATCAACGTCAAGAGACTCCCCCACCCTCCCACCCCTCCACAGCCCGTGTGCTACACAACGGCTCAAGTCTGCAACAGAACTGATCAAATCGTTATGAAATCACCAAAAGCCAGATCCACCTGGCTTACTAGAACCCAGAACACCCCTGAATATGCCAGTGTACCCCAATGTATTTCAGTAAAGCCTAGTCTCCGCTAATCTGGTTTAGCACAGCCCGGTTTGTCCGTGTGGTTCAACCCTCCCAAGCACAGCCTCGCCAGCCGCGGGATAGTCGATCTACCCCATCATATTAGACGCTGTCCCACGATCGATCGGAAAACCCCAGCATGCACCAGCACAGACCTGCGCCCCTCGTTATTGTCCAACCCATGCCGGCACAGGCCCCACCAGTCTAGGCCGCGCGCTCACCCGAAATCCTGGTCCATAGACTTGAAAAAGTACTTGGCTCCCGCGGGCCGCTGCAGGACGCTCTTGAAATCGCCGAGCGTGATTCGCTCGGCGGGCACGGGGATCTTCACCAGGTAGGGCGTCTCTTCCTCATCCAGGTGGTAAATCACCTTCGTCTCCCCGACGCCCCCGCCCCCGGCGCCACTGCCCGCCATGGCCTCGCCCGCGCGCTCCCGTGCTCCGCCGCCCACCCAA
>NW_022105908.1:20382113-20385514 GCF_000313985.2 Echinops telfairi | reverse complement strand
CCGCGGCCTTCGCCAACGGCGCCCCAACCCTCCACGGCCCCGCCCCCAGAGGGTCCCCACCCTCGCCCGCCCAGCGTCCAAACTGAAGCAGGCCGGTCTACCTTCTGGGAAGGGGCAACAGGTCCCCCACATCAGCAGGGAGGCCATTGGGAGCCTATGGAGTAGGAAAGTGGGGAGGAGGAGGGGAGTTGTGGGGCGTCAAGGCTGTGGGCTTGGGTAAGGCAATGCCAACTGATGGGAAAGGCCCAGAGCAGGGGCGGTTCCCTTGGGGACTTGGAGGTGTGGTCCAGCTATCCCAAAGCTCCCCTCCCAAGCAGGACAATCGGGCTATAAACACAAAGAGCCCACTCTGCTTTATTTACAACACACAGGCCGTCCGGACAAACAGCCCATAAAATGAGAAAAGAAACACCACCTTTCTGCTTCCCTTCCTCCCTCAACCAGGCTGTGCTACTTCATTTCTGAGCTGCCATGCCCAAAAGGGGAAGTCCAAAATTAAAAATGCAACTGATGTATAAGAAAATAAATGAGTGAGAAGAAATGAGGGAGGGGAGTGCTATATTTACACTAGAGTTTTATAGACTCTGTAAAATTCCATCCCAAATCCAACCCTGACCCAGAAGGTGAGAGGTGGCAGGCAGGTCCGAGGGGCAGGAATTGTGTCTGAGACCCAGACAGCCTCTCACCCCCAACTGCAGTGGGTCCAAGATAAAGTCCAGAGGTTGGAGGGTGGGGGTGGGGAGAATGGGAACATGACACACATTTCTCCAAGCAAGTCTCCCGTGGGAATTCCTGCCTCGAATGGGACCATGTCCCCTGAGGCTCAGTTCCCCAGTCATGTTGTCAATTGGAGGTTCCAGTCTGGAGTTGGTGAGGTCAAGGCTCTCCCGGTTTGGGAGGGCCTCCTAATCGCCGGGCCTCTGGTCGAAGTTCCTTGCATTTCTGGCAGTAAAAGAAATCAGGGACATTGGTCTTCTTAATCTTAGCACAAGAGAGGTGGATCCATGTCCCACACAGGCTGCACTCGATCATGGGCCGCCCTGCAAAGGGCTTGCGGCAGTAACACGTGATCAGGTCCCACGAATCATCACCTAAGGAAAAGGAGGGTTGTTTGATCATCTACCTGGCTTCTTAGGTCCAAGACACCTTCCCAGCCCCTTCCTTCCCTGCCTCCTCTCCCTGTGCAGCTCCAACTCCCTCACCTGATTCCACCATGATGTCCTCATCCATGACCCGCATCTCGCCTTCACTAGAGCTGGCGTCTCCATCTTGGCTTGTTTCAGTGCTGCCCCCCTCTTTGTTTTCATTGTCAGTGGATGGGGCTCCTTCAGGGGTTCCCGTGGCAGGTGGCCTAGGAGCCTCAGGGGGCGCAGGGAGCACAGGGGCTGGGGTTTCACCCCCTACCACTGTTGACATCTCTTCCTCCTCCTCCTCCTCCTCCTCTTCCTCCTCCTCCTCCTCTTCAGAGTCTGTATCACTGGGGGGGGCCCGGGGAGGTCCAGGAGGTGGGAGCCTATCCCCCCGCTCTGCCTTTTTCAACTTCCGTTTCTTGCTCTTCTTGATTCGAGACCTTTTTTCCCCATCACCAGGGGCTGGCCGTGCCCTCCGAAGTACCCCAAAGCCAGCCCCGCCTCCAGGCCCCAGCTTTCGGTTCTTTCGGTCCTTCTTTCGAGGCGGCTGGGGGAGGTCCCCCTGGGAAAGGGGCAGTGGGGTGAGAGCGGCAGGGGCCCGGGAAGTATGTGTCAGGGATGTAGGGGACAGGGGAGATGCCACTTTCGGGCTATCCAAATCAAAGAGAGAGTCCTTGAGCTTCATCTTCTCAAGCAAGGTGGCGCTGTCTGGGGCCTGCAGGCGAGAGAAAGTAGACCTTGGTGGTCCTGGCTGGGTGGGGCCTGATTGAGCAGCCCTTCTCTTGGAGGACTTTGCTTTCTTGACAAAGGTCTGGATTGTTCGGAGATCTGAGGGGGCTGAGTCCCAGCCATCACTGTCTGCTGCACTCTCACCTCGCAACGGAGAGCTGGAGCCAGAGGCTGGCCAATCACTTTCCTTAAGAAGGAAATGAGACCCAAGGTCAGGCAGGGGGTTCGAGACTCAGCCTATATGCCAAAGGTATACCTCAAGGTCCTGCCCTGGCCGGCAAATCTCATTTTACCTACTCAGAAAGAAGGATCCACACCCCAGCTCCTCCTCCATGTTACCCGTTACCCTTAAATTCTAAGCCACCTCTGCCCTGCCCCGGCAACGGCCCTTGATACACTCTATTCCACAGACCGGGGCCACTTTTCTCATGCCGTTCCTGTATAGCCTCATTTTCTACCATTTCCAGCTCCCTAAAGTTTATCCAAGGATCCCTGGTGGTGGTGCAGTGAGCTAAGTGTTGGGCTGCTAACCACAAGGTGGGTGGTTTGAACCCACTAGCCACTCCGCTACAGGAAAATGAGGCAGTCAGCTTCTGAAAATGCAATCTCAGAAAGCCTTCGGAGCAGTTCTACTCTGTCCTAGTCACTATGTGTTGAAATTGCTAAATCAGAATCTTTCCAGAAATAGCTTCCATTAACCAAACCCAAACTCACAGCCATCGAGTTGATTCTGACACAGCAACCCCAAATCACTCCAAAATCATTACTAAGGACCCAAGAGCACCGCCCTCTATCACTGATCCAACTCACTTATAAACAACCTCCCAACCAGAATGTGTCCCCAGCAGAGCCCTCAATTCTACTTCCCCTGGTTTCACACAAAAACAAGTCTTATCACTGCTACCCAAGCCACCTATTACCCATTACCTCCAACCAGGATCCTACCATTTCCAGCTCCCTAAAGTTTATCCAAGGATCCCTGGTGGTGGTTTTCCCAACACAGTCTTCAGTTTCACATATAAAGAAATAGATTAACATGGCCTCATTTGCTCAAAGGCCCCTAGGACATCAGCCACAAGCCAGTTGTTCTGTCCCTACCTCTTTGCTGGGGGGGATGTAACCAGCATAGGCCAAGACAAAACTACAGAATTTGTTGAAATCCTCAATTGTTCTCCGGCGTTTCTCTGGTGGCTAAAAGGAAAGATGGATCACAGTGAGACCAGAGGGGCATTTCCCAAAGGCATAGTCCTTACGATGGGAAAGCTAGTAAAAAAGAATGGGGGGTTGGAGGGGGGTGGTGAGAGGGGGACTGCATGCAGTATTGGGCTGCAAAGATAAGGGAACTTACCTGGGTCTCTGGCTTAAGGGTCGGAGGTGGATCTGTAAAAGCAATAAAAGCTGAGTCAAGGCTCTGGAACAGTCCATGCAGAATCCCTACGTCTACACCTTGGCGGTCCAAAGTGAGCGCCCTCGGTCCCCGTCCCTCCGCCAGCCAGCAGGCCCCCAGCGGTGCCGGATCCGCCCCGGCGCCCCTCCCGTCAG
>NW_022105908.1:20379361-20380628 GCF_000313985.2 Echinops telfairi | reverse complement strand
GCTCCGCCATGGCTTCCAGCATCGCCCCCTCCCCTCCTCCCGGTCCGGCGGCCCCCTCCCCTAAGCCGGGGATCCCGGTGCCGCCTCCGGTGTTCGGTGCTCCTACTGACTCGCTCCACGGAGGTGTCTCTCTCAGTCCGATTGTGACTCGAGTCCGCTAGCCGTTGCCGCTGCCGCCACCTCCCTCTACCACTGCCTCCCGCACTCCCGGACCGGGCCCCCTCCCCCCGCGCCGCCGGCCGCCTGCTCCCTCCTCCTCCTCTTCACCTCCCCTCCCTCCCCCTCCCTCCACCAGCAGGACGCACAATGCATCAAGGGACTTGTAGTCTGTTCTAAGGCAGCGGAAAGGGGACTGTATAAAAGTCAGGGACTGCAGTACCCAGAAAGCCATGGCTCGGCGCAGGCGCACTGAGCCACCAGCCCCCCCACACGGGGAGTGGCGGTGGCGGGGAGACAGGGAGCAAGAGGGTAGAGCGGAAGAGCGCGCGAAGACTCCTGGGAAATGTAGGCTGGGCGGGACCAAGAAAGAAGAGGAAGAAGGGATTAGACCTCTCGGCCACCATTCCGCATCTTGCCTCTCCCGCCTCATTTCCGGCCAGGGGAAGAACTGATTGCTGGGACGTGAAGTTCTGATCATAGCTCTCTCCTACTGCGCTCCCTCCACAATTCACTTCACTGGATCCCACACACTTGGACAGTCTGGTCAGGTGACATACAACTAAGGCCAGAGTCCTTTTACCAGCACCCACACACGAAAAGCTTCTCTTCCATAAACCAGATTATAACAAACTTGGGACTCAGTTGTCTAAAATGGTAATTTTCAAACTCTTAACAAGACCCCACAGTAAATTAAAAAACAAAACAAAAAACTTTCCACATCGGGATCCAATAAAAAATTCACTGCCATCAAGTCATTTTTGACTTATAGCGACCCTACAGGACAGGGTAGAACTGCCCCTGTGAGTTTCCAAGACTGGAATTATACCGGAGCAGAAAACCCCGTCTTTCTCCCCAGGAGCAGCTGGTAGTTTCAAACTGCATGCTTTTGAGGAGCACAGCCCAACCCTTAACCACTGCACCACCAGGACTCCCAGGAACCACCTCCTATATTATACTGAAGTTTCATAAAATGATACAGTATCCCCTTTCATCGCGTACTGTAACAAACACCAAACATCAACAAAAGAAACCAAAATGTATTTCTACTCTGACCCCAAGTCCCCATCCCTCTTCTTCCCAACCAGTGAAGCCCATGATGCTTGAAGAA
>NW_022105908.1:20369686-20378901 GCF_000313985.2 Echinops telfairi | reverse complement strand
AAGGGAGGTGGTACTTGAGCCTGAAGAAGGGATGGGTCAAGAAAGGGGGGCCACCTTTCTCTTTGCAGAATGGAACACCCCCAACTCCAGGGCAGCGGCTTCACAGACCGTACACACTCTCGTCACTGTAGGCAATGTATAGAAAGAAGTCTTCTTCGTGGTGTTCCTAGGGTGAAAGGAGAAACGAATGATGCTCAGGCTTTTGCTATTCAAACCACTGTCGGTCTGACATTCTTCAAAACCCAATCCTGTTGACCAAACCAGTGCCTAACTCCCTTGGATAGCTCCTGGTTCTGGATGTGGGACAGTATTACGCTTAGTAGCAATCCTTTGTAAAAACAACCACCACTACATACACACACAAACAAACAAAAACCCCAAAATTGGTATCTGCTGCCTTAGAATAAAGAAGGGAGACAAGGAAGATTCCCCATGATGCTCACTCTTCCCTGTTCTCCAATTGTCCTATCCAAAGGCTCCACCCAGAACTATTTTTACTTTTAAGGTCAACAGTAAAACTGATCGATAAACAAGCCCAAGAACTGCTGGCCTAAAGTTTTCACCCTAGCAAACTCTTCCGAAAATCCTGCCCAGGCAATGAATGTACAAATGCGCTTTACACAATTGATTTGTGTATGGATTGTGATAAGAGTTGTATGAGCCCCTAATAAAATGATTTTAAAAAATAATAATAATCTACTCTTCTCTAAAAAAAAAAGAAAGTTAAGCATAATGCTGACCATGAAGAGTAATGCAATTTTAATAACAGTCTTTAGGGCCAAGCAGGAATGGAAAATCAAGCCCCAAAATGTTGTGCAAAGTCATTACATTGTGTGTTGTAATATTTATTGTTCAGAAATCTGTGAAGAAACAAATGCATATAAAGTTTATAGTTAATGAATAAAGTTTCACCACCTGAAGAAAGAAAAAAAAATCCTGCCCAAAGCTCCCCCTACTTCCTGGCTCACATACCTGGTATAGCTGACCCATTGTGGCACTGGTGGGTGGAATGACATTGTTGACAAAGAAAAACAAGGCATCTTCAGCTCGGAGATGAATTCGCTTCCGGATCAAGAAGTAGAATTGACCGACTGCCAAAGATGCAAGGTACACAGTCACAGAGGGCACACATGCTCAATGCAGAGCCTCAGTTCAGAGGTTGCACTCCCACCCACAGAGAGCCGGTGGGGGTCTTGGGTCAGGTTCCCACCTGTGAGATCAGACGGTACCAGGTATTTCTTTTTGTCCAGGTCACCTATCCGAGCTTTGGGCGCCTTTTCTACTATCACCTGATAAAAGGGAAGATGAAATTGTGATATTAGGTAAAAAGCCCCACAGCTCAAACGACACTCTTCCTAGCTCCCCAAACCTCCCCCAGACTCTTTTCTCTTTGTCTTTGCACACGCAATACAGCACTAAGCCTAGCAATCTTGACCCTGCCGACTCCAGTTCACCTAAATTATTAAGCCAAATTCCTAAATACATGATAAACAGCTACGATCTTTATCAGGCTGCGATGGCTTGTCGGGATCGATTAGTTCTCCAAGATCGCAAACCTCGACAGCTAAAGCGAGGCCCTGAGCTGCTCAGACTGTCAAACTCCCTATCGTCGCAGCTCAAACGAATCCCAAGGTCTCTCTCCCTCCCACCCACGAATCCCCTAGCCCTGTTGCTACCCCTACTCCTTTCGCCGCCGACCCCAGGGGCAGCAGTTTCGGGTTCCCTCCCAACCCCGACCCAGTCTGCAGTCCAATCCCCGGGTTGCCCGCCAGGGACCCACAGCCCAGGCTGTGGCGTCAGCGTCGCGTCCGCGGCCCTGTCTACTGTCCTTACCGGGACCCGGTCCGGATATTTTTTTCGGATCTTCTCGCCCTCAGAGCGGCGCTTCTCGAACGGATGCTCCTCCTTATACACGAACTTCATCCTCCCGGGAACCGGGCTGGACCGGGTGGGGCTGAGGGAACCCGGGGGGGCCGGGGCAAGGGGCGGCGGCGACGGAGGCGACTCGCAGGCGGATTCCGCGGAACGATCCCCAGGCCTTGCGCCACTTCCCTATTCACCAACCCCGCCCCCGGCCACCGAGGGCCGCCCCACCCGCCGGAACACGCCACTAGCGCAGCGGCCCGGACGCCGCCGGCGTAGCCCCGCCCTTACGCTGTCGGCGTAATCGCTTCGGATCAGTTTGGACGCTACGCAGGCAACGTAGCAAAGAGGATTGGCCCTCACCGTCAAAATTAACTGACAGTGCCTCTCCTAACTTTCCCCCACGAAACCAGGGATGGAAAGAGGTAGGCTATGGTCATCATAATTTGAGTTTGGGCCGCCCAGAGGCTCTTAACATGCAGAGATGACTACAAGAAATATGCACGAAGTGCGTTGGTACGCAAGCGGCCGTTTACAACCAAAACAAAGTAGTGCCCAAATGGAAGAGGCGGCCTCTGGTCGTAAAAGAGGGTATGGATTTGAAGACAGGGCAGGAGGGGGGTGAGGAGCTGGGACTCCAGAAATGAGTGCACCAATGGGGCTCGGCGAGGTCTGAAAGGTAGGGACTACGTCAGCGCGGAAGGACACCTTTCGGCTAATGCACGAATCATGTGACTCAAGCGGGCGGAGCGTCACGTGGCGGGCGCACGGAAGTAGAGCCGGCTTTGCGATACCGGCCCCGGGGAGGTGGAGCCGGCCGGGTTGGAGCGGTGAGTGGGCTTAGGCCTCACTTAGTTCCGGGGGAGCTGAGGCGCTTGCACATCTACCGCCTGGACCGGCACCCCAAATAGCTTGTTCGCGCCTAGTTTTATATGCACAGCTTCCCCCAAACGTCTGCCTTGCAGGCCGTGCTGGTTTCTCGTCATCCTCTTGTCGGTCTGTTAGCTCAAGTTCCCAGTTCCACCGCTCCCTCACTTCCCACTCGCTTAGGGACCCTTCCTGCCCAGAGCCGCCGCTGTCATTGTTGCCAACCACTCCACACCACCTTCCCTTCGGGCCCTGCAGTTCATTCTGCTTTTGGCCACAGGTCCATCTCTTCCTTTCCCAAACCCCAGAGAAGGGCCTGGGGCAGCTTTGGGTTCAAAGTTATAATGCATGGCTTGAGAGAGGGGAAAGGAAAATAAAAGCGAGAGAGAGAGAAAGCTGGTTACAGATCTGAGGAAATCTAAGAAGAGAGAAAAAGGGAAGGGAGGGAGGGACAAGTCTGGGATAACCCAATGGCCCCAAATCCCATTTTCCCACCCACAGCCCAGCCCCTGGAGCAGAAGTGAAGAATTAGATCAGTTTTGTACAAGAGTTTTTAAAAAATCAAATCACAACAAAGCTGGTTTGGCTTCTCTTTGAGCCTCCAGGATCACCGCCCGTCTGTCTCTGTGTGTGTCCCTTTCAATCTGGCCAGTCCGGCCTCTCCACCACAGACACTGTTTCTGCATTCCCAGGTCTCGGCCTGCATCCCAGTCTGGGTTTTCCCGGGAGTGGGAACACAATGTTACAGTGAGGCTGCTTCAGAGTCTGGCCCATGTGTCCATCCAGACTCCAGGTGGAGTGTGTGGCTCCCAGGGCAGAGAGGGTGGGAGGGCCAGACCCTGCCCAGGCAGTCCTCACCATTGGACAAGGGATCAGACGGCATCCCAAGGGCTCACCCTCCCTCTCCCCCCCACCCCAATTCAGGTGGAGGGGGAGCAGCTGTCACCAGAGCCTATGTTGGTGAAGATTTCGACTCAGCACAGAACGCACATCAGCGGTGAACCTGGGATGAGAACAGCTTGCATTAGTAAAGTGCCATAGAGTAATAGCCTGACAGCCATCACGAAAGACAGCCTCGTTGGATATACAGCGCACAAGCTGTCATCATTTTCCAGAGAAGAATGAGGTTCAGGTTTTCCCAAAACCCAGTACCTCAAAGTGCTAAGCTTTGGGGCACAAAGACCTGCATTCAAGCACTCAGTTCTAAGGGAAGAGCCCCAAACCAAACCCACAGGCTTTGAGTTGATTCCAATACAGGGTGTCCAAGGCTTTAAGGTAGCAGATAACCTCACTGTCAAGGGGGGGGAGGGTTGGAAAATGAGGGTAGCAGTGAACCACCAATCGCGTGGTTAGTAGTAGTAAGTAAAAACAGACAAACATCTTCCCTGGGGACCCACAGTCATCCAAAGCAGAGGCTACTTCCATTACCTGAGGGCATCTAGCATTGGGAGCAGGTTGAGAAGAGCCGTGTCACTGGGGTCACTGAACCAGGACTTGATGGGGATGGCATTGTCTGGCATAAGGGAAAATGCAGATGGGAGAGGCAAACGATTCAAGAAAGACAGTATTTTTTCGGTCAGGGGAACGGAGGGAAGGTCGGTTTTTTTAAAGACACACTGCCCCACCAATTCCACAACAGAAGTAAACCATTTTTGATTTGCCCTCCACATTAACTTTTAAATTGCCTAGATTTCATCCTAGGAGACTTCTATTCAAACGTATTGTCATGTGCCCCCTAGAAACAAATCTGAGAAATATTTATGAAATGGGAGGGGCGAGTGTCCCATTTGAAATAGGAGAAATAACTTGCATCCAGACTCCTAGCAAACCAGAGAAACCCCATTCTTAAGGACTGTTTAAGGCCTCCTGGTTCCTAGTTCCATGCAATCAGAATGCCTCCTCAGAACCACTTCCTGGTCCTGGCAGCCTCACCACCTTCCCCCCCCACCCCCCCATACCTGGATGGCTCCTGTAAGCCCCTGGGGAGTTATCCAGGATCACAATGCTGGAGAGGTCACTGTGGACCACAGAGAGGTCCTTAATGTAGCTGCCCAACTCCAAAGTGCAGTGCTGGAAGGCAGGGTGAGCTGGGCATCAAAAGGGAGACTCGCCCTTGGTGGCTACTCCCCCAATCCGAATTGAACAGAACACCCATCAACAACCAATTCCGAAAGAGGGGATTACACATATTCCCCAAGCCCCCATTCCAAGGCAACTGCCTGAAATGCACGTCTCTCCCCAGTGGCGTGCCTCCCCCAATCTCCCATCTAGATTCCAGCCCCTTACCTGTCTATAGTACCTCCTCTTGAGGATGCTTCTGCTGTTGTCCAGTTTGTCTGCCACAGCAGAACCGTAAATTTCCATGCTCGCTGTGAACACCACTAGCTCGTACCACTGGCTCACCTGAAACAGATTGGGGGAAAAGAAGTGGTCAGAGATAAGTAATGCTTGTTATCTTTACACATACAATTCCTTTTCTCTAGGACTCAGGCCTAGTCCTTCAGGGCTCCTGCAATATCAAATGTGTCTCAGGACCCAAAATTCCAAATCCCTCTCCAAAACCCTAAATTCAGCACTTAGGCATCCTACGCCCTTAAGAATCAGAGATCCAAGAACAAAAAGAAAAAAAAAAGAAAAAGCAGGATGTCTGTGGATTGATAGAATTAAACCAGACAACAAAAAATCCCAAACACTTTCATGCAATTCCCCTATTTATCATCCTGCATTTCCCTTCTCCCAAACTCCCCTTATCCATTTTTCTTTATCCTTAATTCCTCCAAGTTTCCTAAGTTCCCAGAGCCTTAAAAGCAGTCCTTTACCCCAAAGTTCCCTTGCACTCCCACAAACTCACCACTTCTAAGAAGAAATCCACATGAGGCCTCTTATGTACAAAAAACCGGACAGGATGTTTGTCTATTACCACCTATAGAGGAACAGTGAAGGGTGGGGACTCCTGAGCACCACCACACGGGCCTGCAAGAAACACCCACCGGCCCTCTAGGGGGATGCTGATGCCAGGCGATGGGATGAGATGCTCTCGGATGGAAGCAGAGTCTGCCTACGAGCAAAGTCGTGGTCACCCCTCCACACAAACCTTGAGGATGAAGTCAGGAGGTGTTCCAGGCCGGACTGTGGGCCTCAGAACCCCGTCATGGTGTGAGTGAATAAGTGTCTCATCCAGATCCAGTACCAGGATCTTCTTTTTCACTTGGCCTGAACCACAAAGGTAAGGGATAATACCAACACATCTCCAGCCCAGAGGCCGGAACCCTCTTCACATTTTTGAAGTCTTCCCAGCCAATAGACTCACCTAGCCGATTCCGGGACACAGGGGATAAAGGAAGGATGTCATATCGAACAGTTTGGTACTGGATTACCTAAGAATAGCAAGGAAAAGAAGTAGGCCCTTGACAAGGAAATCTTCACCAATAACAATAAAAACAAAAAGTTACTGATTCGGACTTATGTCAACCCCGAGTGTGTCAGAGAAAACTGTGCTCCACAGGGTGGTCAATGGCTGTGATCTTTCGGAAGTAGACTGCCAGGCCTTTCTCCCGAGGCGCTTCTGGGTAGATCTGAACTGCCAACCTTTTGGTGTCACCCAGGGACTCCTGATAATGGTAACCAGTATCAAACATCATATATGCCAGGTGTTATGCAAATGATTTAGGATTATCTCACTTAAGCTTTAAAACAAGCCTAGTAGAAAATAAGATAAAACAAGCCTAATAACAATCATGCTATTATTCCCAATTTTTAATGGTAACGAAGTTGAGGTCGCACAGCTGGAAACTGCCTTGTCTCCCAGTTAGAAGGAAAACGGGCAGTTTGACCTTGTTGACAGCTGTATTCCTAGTGCCTAGAGCAGTGTAGCAGGAGTCCCTAAGAGTTAGGATCTGGCAGCTAACCAAAAGGCTAGTAGTTCAAAACTACTAGAGGTGCCTTGGAAGGCAGGCCTAGAGAGCTGCTTCCAGGTCTCAGCCTTAAAAAAAACTCTGTGGAGTAGGTCTGTTCTGCAAACCCAGGGTCACCAAGAGAGCCCATAACAAGAACTATGAGGAGTTGGTGGCTGATAAATCAATGAAGTAGGGTAACCAGGATTGTCCCCTCGTAGGCTGACCAAGAACCTGCATTCTTAATTAACCATATTATCCTGTGATACTGAACCAAGAAAGCGTGCCACCCCACCCTCTTCCCCAATGGTGCTTTGTGCCAACTCCCCACTCTCAAGATGAAAACGCAGAGTCTCAGATTTCTCAGTGGACAAGGAAGTGTAGGGCTCAGGAGGGGAGACCTTGGACCCTTGAAGGGAAGGGAGGCTGAGAGGATCCAGAGATTGTCAGGTCAACTAAGTCCCTCTGGCGGAGGGCCACCAGGTCTATTTTAATCGACCACCTGTCCACTTCTGTCTCTACTAGCCAAGTCACAAGCTGCAGAGAACCTCCGCCCTCCGAACAGTCAGGTACTTAGGGCAAAGCAGAGAACATTGGAAAGCTCCACTTGCCAGGACAACTGACAGGGTACGGTGACAGCCAGGGTGAAGTAAGGGCTGAGTGAGAGGTGAGGGAGGGACAAGAAGTTCACCACTTGCTTCAGCCTTAACGTCCCTGCTTCTCCAAGCCTCCTCTTGGGGCTTCTATTTCTTAACACCCAGATCTCCCCATAGAAAGCCTGGCCACTCGCTCCTCTGCTCTCTCCTTCTAAGACAAATGCTAGATCCTGAGCCGCACCAACAACAGGCTCCCCACTTGAAAACCAAAGGTCCCTCTCCCCTTAATCCCAAGGCATCTGCCCTTCTTCATTTCTCCCTGGGCCATGAGGGCGGAAACAGCTCGGGTGTCCTGCCTGCTGTCTCAGGTTGCACACTCTGGGCATGCAGGGAATGCTCCACACATCTGCCAGAAAGGGGGTGGGGGGGAGAAGCGGATTGGAAGGGAGGGGAAGACAAAAGGCTGTGGGGTGGGTCAACACTGCCCAAAGGGGTGCACGTTTCGGAGCGGTCTCAGGATGGGCTGAAGCATTCCTCGCCGTAGCTGGGGCAGGAAATCGGTGTTTATGAGAGCGAGGTGGGTATGCCAAAGGACTGCTCAGAACAAGGTCGGGCAGAGAGGGCAACCCTCACTACACAAGGAAAAAAAACCCAGGGCTAGCCCCCCACACACTTAAGCATCTCTGACCCCAGTTCCTCTTGGCTCCTAACCCAATCTCAGGGGAAATAGCCCCTTGCAGCCTTGATCAGAACAATCCTCATCTTAAATCTGGGTTTGGAAGAGGTAGACTTGACATAGAATGAAGCAAGGGCCAGGCCCGCCTCATCTCCTCTTCCAAATCAACAAGTCAACGACCACTAGCGCCTGGGATGTCTGGAAATCCAGCTGATGTGAGCAGGCCCTACCTGGTTTTAGTCCTTCAGCTTTTACTGAAATGTGCTAGGAGAACCAATGGTATTTGTACCCCAATTCCCTGAACTTCCTCCAATTTCTCCAGGATTCTCCCCAGTGCTGGTGAGAACACAGGGGCAAGTTCATGTTGGCCTAAAAGGAGCTTTGACCTTGAAGATGAGGAGGAGGGAACAGAGAAATCTGGGAATATGCAGTCTCCATTCCCCAGCGATGCTAGCTCTCTGGATAAACAACTGTGCCCTCAGAATACACATTGACAGCCAACAAGCAGCTTCTTTGAGTAGGGACACCCCAACTTTAGTGTGCTTCCTCCCACAGCTAAATAAGCCAATCATAAAGGTACCTTGTAGAGTCCCAGGGTTTCAGTAAAGACAGACAGACACACACACCACCCCCACCCCCAGGAATTAAGATCCGGAGCTTTGGGAGGTGTTCCCTAGCAGGAGTTTCTCCTTCACACCCAGGGCTTTTCCCAAGTTGCCATCCTTGTTACACATGCCCTCTCACCCACCCACCACCCACAAGCCTGTCTCACCCTTGTTAAACTTCCAAACTCAGAGATCCCCAATAGGAGGGTCTCTCACAAACCCACATGAACCAGAGCTGATGCCATCAAACAGGTGTTCGGCGCCTCTTGGTTTCTTTAGCAACAACTTCAGCTTTCTTAAAGGAGCGCCCCATCCACCACTCTAGCCCCAAGAATTGCCGGATGCTGTCCCGATCTAGGCCGTCAAGGTCCCGCACATCTGTGCTCCTAATTATAAGGGTCGCCCTTACCTCTCCACCCCACCGATACCGTGCTCAAGGCGCCCCAATTCTCTAGCAGGAGAAGCCCAGGTAGGACTCCCCTCCGAGGCCTAAGCAGAGGCCCACCACTTCTCGGAAGCCTGTGGGCATCATGGCCAGCTGTCCCCACCGCCACCAGCGACCACCCAGGCTCACCGTGCGGATCTGCCTCCGCAAAAGATAAATGAAGAAGCTCCAGAGCTTGGCGGCGAAGGCCACGAACGTGCGCAGCCCCAGCAGACACTGCGTCCGCATCATCCCGATGACCCCGGCACCGCCGGCCCCGGGGCCCCCGCG
>NW_022105908.1:20360593-20368304 GCF_000313985.2 Echinops telfairi | reverse complement strand
GGGTCGCGCACCGGGGTGGCGATGGGGACGAGCCGGTGAAAGCGGCGGCCTTCCCCCTCCGCGTTCTCACGCGCTGTGTGTCCGCCCGTCGCGCTTCCAGATTCCGTGCAGTGGGAGGGGCGCAGCCTCCTGAAGGCGCTCATCAAGAACGCCGCACTCCGGTAAGGATTCGCTAGCCGCTCCCTGTCCAACCCCGCCAGGGCGCATGGGCTCCCCTTTTGACACTTGTCCTGGTCTGTGCTTCAGGGGGGATCAAGTGCACGTTCTGGGCTGTGAGGTCAGCGAGGAGGAGTTTCGAGAAGGTTTTGAGCCCGATGTTAATAGCCGGTAAGTCACAGTTCTCTTAAGTCGAACATCAGCTAGATGGTACCTAGCAACAACCTACAAATGAGAATTTAATTGGGTGTAGGATCTCTATTGCTAAGAAACTTCGCTTACAGCAAAACAAAACCTGGTACCCCTAGCACCAGGTACTAAAACATTCCTTGAAGGAATAGATACAGATTTTCTAGAGGAGAAAAGTCATGAGGAATGATGAGTGGTGCATATCCTGAAGCAGAGACCACAGAATGGAAGAGACCTGAAAAGTAATAGACCATGCAATGGAGCAAGCGTCTTACTGGAGCACAGGAAGGAAACCTCATGACCTAGTGGCTAAGTATTGGCCTGCTAAGTGCAAGGTCAGCAGTTCAGAACCACCAGCCTATCGGTGGGAAAGAGTCTCAGAAACACACAGGGGCACTTCCACCGTGCCCTACAGAGTTATTTTGAGTCAGTACTGACTGGACGGCAGTCAGTTTTTGTTTTGTCCTTTGAGGGGAGGAGCTCTGGTAGTGGTACGGCTTGCATGTTGGGCTGCTAACATGGTCAGCAGTTCAAAAGCACCACCCACTCCAGGGGGGAAATGAGATTTTCTACTCCCATAAAGATTTACAGTTTTAAAAACCCAGGGGGGCAGTTCTACTCTGTCCTATCGGGTGGCTGAGTCAGAAATCAACTCGATGGCAGTAAGTTATTCTGAATCTAGTGGTGCTTAATCCAAGATGGATCTCGAAGCAACACTGGCTGCAGACTCCTGAGGTGCTTGTCCTCTCAAGGCAGAAGGAACTACGTATTCAAAATTAGGGAGAAGGAAGAGAGACCTGGTAAGACAGGCAGCTACTCGGTGATCAGAGGACTCACTTACCCGTGAAAATTAGTTTGGTGTTATCCTAAAAATGATTTTAGAAATGGAGCTTGTGAGCCTGTTGCTGCAGTATCCTGCATCCAGGCTGCCCTCTTCCATTATGGTTTTGCCATACCTGGATTTTCAAATAGACCCCTACCCCCCACTGCCTTTAGGGTGACACATAAAAATCTTCAGCAGGTGGCATTCCCAGCACTTACCTGACATGGGGCCCAAAGAAAGTGTTTAATACTGCTAATTGTCAAGATATTATAGCTCTATTAAATTATAAATGCAGAAACTAAGGTTAACTGATGTAGCACTTCGATGACCACCGTCAAATACACTTGGAGTTCAAGACTGTCTTGACATCGGAGTCTGCTCTCAGACACTTTATGTTCTGCCTCTCAGTATTCAGATATTAGTGAAAAACCAGAAAGCAGTTGTAAAGATGAGGTTGGAGGAGAAAGACTGCATTGTCTCCTGTTTTCCCATGGCAGACTGGTTTACCATGACCTTTTCAAAGACCCTCTCAACTGGTCAAAGACTGGAGAAGCCCTTCCTGGGGGACCCCTGGGTGCCTTGAGGGCGCTGTGCGGAAGGACACAGCCTGGTCCTGTCACCATTGCCCTAGATTCACTCAGCTGGCTGTTGTTTCACCTCCCCTGCACCACCCTGTGCCAGCTCCTGCACGCTCTGAGCCATCAGAACGCCTGCCCAGGTGAGCTCCCCTCCTTCCGCTTCCACTGCCAGAAATGTATCCCCTTTCTCTTCACCCTAAGAAGAAAAACACATCAAAGATCCCCAGTTGTTCAGGTGTCTGATGTAGCCCCTAGTGCAGCGGTTCTCAACCGTGGGTCACGACCCCATTGAGGGTCAAACAACCCCTTCACAGGGGTCGCCTAAAACCATCAAAAAATTTTCCTATAGTCTTAGGAACCAAGACCCCCACTCCTCTGTCCGCCTCCAGGTGGGTCTGCCCACATGCAGATATGCCAACATACGAGTACCCGGCGTGAAGACTGTCACCGCGCTACACCATGCTTCAAGACAAAATTTCATTTATTTATAACTGGAAATATATCACAATCTAGGATGACATCTTGTCTTGTGATTAATCACTATGCTTTAATCATGTTCAATTTGTAACAAAATATCATCCTGCCTATCAGATATTTACCTGATGATTCATAACAGTAGCAAAATGACAGTTATGAAGTAGCAATGAAAATCATGTTATGGTTGGGGGGTCACCACAACATGAGGAACTGTATGAAAGGGTGGCGGCATGAGGAAGGTGGAGAACAACCACTGCCTTAGTGGCTCAGGATGGTATTGATAAGTACCATCTGTACTCTGCTGGCTTTCCAGCTTTCTCCTGCATGCCACCTTCATTGTGCAACTTTCCCCCCCCCTCCCCTCCCCCGAGTCTTTTTACCCTTCCACTTCACCCATTCAACAGACACTTAAATACACACAGTGTGTCCTGTACCAGTCTAGGAAATGGGAGAATAGAGAACTACTGCATAGTGGAATCCTTTCCTTCCAAGAACTCAAAAGTCCCCCATCAGATAGAGCCAGATAAAAAGGCTGTTACAAGTAGTCTGATTAGGACCATGATGAAAAAGAAGTGCCGAGAGTGCTTCAAAGTAGGCATTGCCTTGAAGAGGCACCTGGGCAGAAATGCTGGAGACAGCCCTGAAAAGCCTGGTGGATAAGAGTGTGACTGAGTAGTGCCATCTTCTCTGGCACATGAAGGGATAGGCGTGCCCAGCCCAAGCCATGGCACTTTCAGTTGTCTGCTAGACTGGCAAAGTCTGCACCACAAGTAAAGGAAAGCCAGAGAACTGAGGCCTTAAGTTATGGTGTTAATGAAGACTATTCACCAGACCGTGGGCTGCCAGAAAAGGGAACAATTAGAAGTATGGCCAGAAAGCTCCTTAGAAGTGAGGGTTTTCTGTCACATGCTTTGGACATGTTATCAGGAGAGACCTGTTCTGCAGAAGGACATAACATTGATTGGACAGTTGGCAAAAAATAAATAAGTAAATAAAATTGCCGTTTTTAGAAGTTCAAAAGAATGACGTACCAGGAATTTCATGCGATTTTTACCTAAAAAGGCTGGCCTTTATGTGCTTAAGATTCCTTATTAAACAACAGCATCTGGTGCTGTAAATACCCCCAGAGAAGGGGAGAAATCAAAAGTTAGTGGCAGAGAACTTGGGGCAAGGTCTCAAAACTGCAAGTCGTTCGTTGTGTGTGAGGTGAGGCTGGAAAGGGTGGCTACCATCCTGAAAGCCAAGAGGGAGCTAATGAAGATTGACATCAGGAAAATCGAGTGTATGGAAGATTAGATCTGGATTGTGGTAGTGTCGCCGGGGAATGGCGGTTTTCACTGCGTTGATCCCAACCCCTTACATTTCTGTTTCTCCCCAGATGGCAGCTCCCCTGTGGAGCGGGTGCATGTGCTGGGCCTAATACATGAAGAGCTTCATGGGCCAGGCCCTGTGGGGGCACTGAGCAGCCTTGCTCAGGCAGAGGTGACCTTGAGCGGCATGCTGGACCAGACCTCAGCCCACATCGTCAATCGGAGGCTCCGACAACGCCCAACCCAGCAGGTCAGGAGAGCTGGGGGTGAGGTCATCAGATAAAGGGAAGCATGATGGGAAGAGCAATAAGAAAGCAGGTGTGACAGAGCATTTCCCTGTGCGTGCCCCTTTCCTCTCCGTCCATCTTCACAGCTGTTCGGGGAGCTGGGTTGCCTGCTAGCCCATGTTGGGAGAATAAGTCCTGGGAAGCGTAAACTGAAGTTCCTTACAAGTTAGAGAGCAGTGGGAAGAAGGTGCCTGGCTGACTCAGTGCCTATGAGCTGAACACTAGAAAGATACCATCTGGGAAGAGTCCAGGAGAACAGCCTGGGGGGGGTTGCCAGCGGGAAGAAGGGTTAGCAGTTGAGTCAGGAAGTGAAAGCTGCGGGGATTAGGGTCTGGGAGTTGCGTTATTCAGCAAGATTTAAAAAACAAAACAAAAGGGCTTGAAAAACGTCTGTCTTTTTCTCCGCAGACACAGTGGTTCTCCATCCTGCCTGACTTCAGCCTACATCTCCATCGGGTGCCTGCCCGAGAGCCCCGTCCCTGCCCTCCCACCACTCAGGTATCTAAAAAGGGATCACACTGAGGGTCTCCTGAGAGAAGAATAAAACACGCAGATTGTGGGGAGGGGCCGGGACTCCAGCTTCGGAGCAGATTGACAGCGTTCTTTGTACCCGCAGGTGGATCCCACAGCTCATTTAACCTTCAATCTTCACCTGTCCAAGAAAGAAAAAGAAGCCAAAGACAGCCTGACTCTGCCCTTCCAGTTCAGCTCTGAGAAGTAAGGTTGGGGCCTGTATGCCCCAATCCCTAAGCTGACCCTAGTATCCGAGCCAGAAAAAGGTGGGGTGACTGGGTGTTACTGTTTAACCGCTCAGACTCTTTATAGGGACTGAAGTCCATCTCCAGAGATGCTTCTGGGGCGTGGCTCCCCACCACCTGCCCCACCATGGCAAAGGGCCTCTGTGTATCTTTTCTCTCCCTTAGGCCCTTGTATCCCAGCTCAACAATTATCCCCAGAGCAACCTGGGCCTGGGCTGGGCCTGACCAGACCAGACCTTGAGGAAGTGGCCCTATCTCCGGGCAACAGTGCTAGGGCGACAGGAAGTTAGATGGGTGTGGCAAAGCAGTTTAACAAGGGCTTGTATATTCTTGCTGTTCTGTGCTCCGTGTGTGGGTAGATGAAGTAAAACAAGATCCTTGCCCTCAAGCCACTAAGAATTTATGATAACTGTTAAAACAGCAAGTGAGCTAGCTATCCAAGTCACATTGTGCTTCAGCACTAACTAAACATGGACGTTGAAGGGGAGGTGAGCTTGAGCCAAGAAAACAACATGAACTTCAGAGAGGGAGTGCCCAAGTGAGAGTCAGTCCCTAGGAAGAGCAGTATCCAGAAGCCACCTGTGAGCCCCGCTCTCACCAGTCACTTTCTCTCTCATCCCTCTTAGACAACAGGCTCTGCTGCGCCCTGGGCCAGGCCAGAGCACCAGCCAAATCTTCTATGAGCCAGATGCTTACGATGACTTGGACCAAGAAGATCCAGACGATGATCTAGACATTTGATTGGCCGGGAGATTTGGATAACCACGATTGGGATTGAAATTGGCAAAGAACCTGGGCCCAGAACTCACATAGTTCTCGTTTGTGCTGGTCTGCCTCCCGCACCCCCTTTGTTCTCTGTCTAGAGGCCCTGTCTTGTGTGTGACCCCGTGGAGTCAGAGGAAAGGCTGATCAGGACAGAAAGTGGGATGAGAGCATAAGGGAGGTGAGACAAGAGGAGCTTCCCTCTATGCCTAATAAAATTTTTTGTATATTTATTTTAATTAAAAAGCCACTCAGCAGTTGAGGCGGGGGTTCAGAGCGGAGATGGGAGGCTGGGAAAGGAGGAGAAAAGGAGATCACCTGGGTCTCTGGAGTCCATCGCCAGGGTCTGGGGCTCTTGAAGTACAAAGAAAGGGGCAGAAACAGCCTCCAACAAACAGCATTGTAAAGCTCCACACTTGATGCTGATGCAGAACTGTACCGTGGATTTCCAAGACAACACTGTGTATAGGAGATTAATAAGCATCTCTCTCCCTTGGCACACCTATTGGTTTTGAACTGCTGACCTTGTGGCTAGCAGTCCACTCCTTAGCCACTACACTACCAATTTGGTACCCAATAAGTGGTTGGTTGGAGGTGGTCATTTGGGTGGAAGCTTACAGAGCAACTTGGTTTTCCATTCAGCAGTTAATACCCACTGCTTCCCAAAATCACCATGCCCGGTGCCTGGCATTTTCTCATTCCGTGTTCCCTGTTTCTCAGTTCTTTCCTGTCCCCTTGTGCTCTCCGTGGTCCTTAGGCAGGTGCTGCCCTTTTCTCCATTCGTTGATTGGTGGTGGTCAGTCACCTGACAGGTTTTGCTGAAAGTTGAGCCACCAGAGTGAGTTTGCTTGCTAGCCTGACAGGTGTTTAAGGGCCTGAGCCTCTGGGGCTCCACCAGTCTGTCAGGCCAGTAAGCCTGTTCCTTTGTCTGGAGTTTCCCTCCATACTTTCCCCCAGTCTCCAGGACTTTCTGGTGATCCCTTTTTACAGAGCTGCTAGTAGTACCAGGAAGTGTTTTTGAGCAGAGCTAAAAATAGGCGCACTTAGGCTCCAGGCTCCCTGCTGGATCGGAGATGGACAAGGGGCCCTGAAGCCATGGCGGGAGAAAAAGTGAAGCTTATTTTGCAAAATGTTTTTTATTACTATACAAAAAAGTAGGCCCTCCTCTCTCCTCCGTCTACCCCTAGGGAACTGTACACGATGTGCATGCAGCAGGGCTGGGTTGACCGGGCACCTTGCCCACAGGCTCAGCTCTCTGACCCAGGCCCTGTCAGGCTGGGGCTCGGAGGTTGCAGTTTACACATACTCTTTGGCAGAGTTCGGTGCGGTGTAGGAACGGGGCGCCCGGTACGCAGGTTTGCCCTCACTGCCTGGACAGGAGCACGAGAGCAGGGCGCCCCCCAGGAGGACCAGAGCAGACCCTGCCCAGCCAATAAAGATGGCAGGTCCGAACTCATACCTGCGGAAGAGGAGTTGGGATTAGAAACCCTACCTGCTCTGCCCTCCCTCCACGATCCCAGAGCTCCCAACCTCCCCAGACCAGACGTACTTGAGGTTCATAGGGACCAGGGGGTTGTAAAAGTCTGAGACAATCTGATGGCCCTGCCAGGAGCAAGCTACCAAGGCAAGCAGACCTGGAGAGAAGAGATTGGATGCAGTGAGCCCAGCCTCTGAACACACTCGCTGCCCGGGAACGGGGCCCAGGAGGGCCGTGGGCGGTGGGCCTTGGTTCTGCGGCTCACCTGCCACAATGAAAACGATGCCTCCGGTCATGGCTATGCGGGCCTTCTTCACTTTGTCGTCCCCTCCACAGCGCGTGCACTTCATGCCCATGGTGGCCACGAACATGGCCAAGAAGCCCAGGACCAGCGACACAACCATGAGAGCCCGAGTGGCCTGCAAGGCGGCTGCCGGGAGAGGGTGGGGAGCGTCATTGCTGGCGGTCAGCAGCTGCGGCCTTGGTGCCCCCGCTGGGCTCTCGCGCGCGCTCGCCCGCCCCGTAAACCCTGAACAGCAGTCCGGTGGTGG
Organism: Echinops telfairi; assembly: GCF_000313985.2. NCBI lineage: Eukaryota > Metazoa > Chordata > Mammalia > Afrosoricida > Tenrecidae > Echinops > Echinops telfairi. The sequence continues at coordinate 20,360,936 of NW_022105908.1, read as the reverse complement.
CCACGGTCCGCTGGGCCCCGCCCCACCCGACGCCGCGGCCTTGCCCGCCCTCTCGGATCAGGGAGCCGCCCGGGGCGCCAGGGTTTCGATGAAACTGCCCTGGGGAGGGGGAAGGGTGACTAGGGGCCTGGAGCAGGAGGCCGGCAACGACCCGAGCCTGCGCCCCGCCACGGGTCAAGCCGGTGACCCAGCTCCGAGCCCGCTATCAAAGCCACCGGGTTTGTGGCTTTACCTAGATAAGATTAGAGGCCAAGGGCAGCGGCTGGCGCACACCAGACCGCTGCGTACCCCAGCCGTCGAGCCACCCCAACGCCTTTGCCGGGGGGCCGGCCGAGGCCACCGC
>NW_022105908.1:20340196-20360336 GCF_000313985.2 Echinops telfairi | reverse complement strand
GGGGGGGCGGCCTTACCTGGCAAGGCGAGCACCGAGTCGTATATTTTGCAGCTTACCAAGCCAGTGCTCTGCATTATGCACGTCATCCACAGCCCCTTGTAGGTGGCCTGGGCCGTGATGATGTTGTCGCCCGCGTACGTGCTGATCTGCCACTGCGGGAGAGCGGTGCAGGCCACCAGGCCGATCCAGCCCAGCAGGGCCAGGGAGAAGCCCAGCAACTGCAGGCCCGAATTGGCCATCTCCGCCCTCACGATAGACGGGGCTCCGAGAGGACGACTCTACAGTAAACAAAAACTGGCGGGGGTGGCGGGGGAGCAGCCCAGCCCCACACAAAGGCAAGTCGGGGTCGTCTGGGCCAACGGAAAAGCAAACGAGTGTTTAGTCCGCGACTGCTAATCTTCTCGCCGCCCAAAGTGAACAAACCGATTTCCCGGCGGGGCGAGGGTCCCGGGGCAGAGAAGACTGGCTACGCCCGGTAGGAGTGGCCCCGAACGAAAGCAATTGGCGGTTCCCTCCGGCGCCGTCCGGCGGACCCACCTAGAAGGGTGGGGAGGGGGGCTGCCGGCGCGGGCGCGGCCCGCGCGAAAGGAGCTTCCGTGGTCGGCAGGCAGGTGCAGGCGGACAGGTGCGGCGCACCTGAGTATTTGTAGGGCGTCGGGGGCGCGCCCCGGCGGGCTCCGGGCGCGCGGGAAGGGAGAGGCGGGACCTGAAGGGGCGGCCGGGGGTGACTTGACGTCACCGAAAGGACACTCACCTTCACCGGAAGTCCTGTCCTCTCCCCCTCCTAGCCCAGGTAAAGAGGAAGAAACCTGAGCACTAGGGTCACGCCCCTCCACTGGCCCAGCTTTCTCCTCGGGGGAAGAGGCGGTGGCTTTTCGGGATTGCCAAGCGCAGCGTCTGCCCCTGGGGACTGGACCGATTGATTGCCCTCGGGGACCAGTGTCCCATTTCCTTCTCCGGAACAGGTGCGCCAGCGACGCTGCGGAGCCGGAGCTAAGGGACGCCCCCTCCCCGCTCAACTCCGCCTTCTCCCCCCCGCGGCCAATCTTGGCTTCTGCTCCAAATGCTTTGGGTCTGCCTAGCTCTTCGGGTCCACCCTCTGCTCGATCCCTTTTTCCCCAGCCTCCTTTCCCAGGGGTCGTACCTTCGGGAGAGTGGCCCTGACACCGGGTCCCCAGAAAGCCCGCCCGGCCGCGCAGCACTTCGCTCCCGCGGTCACTTGCCCGTCCCTGACCTGGCCTTCCATCGGACACCCGGGTTCCGGACATGCCGTCTGTAGGCCATCGAGTCGGTTCCGACTCCGAGCCACCCGGTGCACAACGGGCCGAAAGCCCACCATCGTTCTCACGGCTCAGCCCACGGCTGCAGCCACGCCGTCAGTCGTCTCGTCGAGAGCCCTCCTCGTGTCCCCTGACCTCCACTTTACCATCCACGATGTCCCTTTCCAAGGACTGGTCTCTCCCGACCACGAAGTACGTGAGACGAAGTCTACGGCCTCTGCTCCCCATGTTTCAGGCATGCCCCCGTTCCGATCCCAGACAAAGCTTCATGCCCGAGCCCTTTTCCGCCCCGGGTCCAGCCGGTAGGTTAAACGTTGGGCTGCTGACCCAAACCTGGCCGGTTCAAACCCAGCCAGCCTCTCCTCCGCGGAAGTAAAAGGAGTCGTTCTATTCCCTTAAAGGTTTAGTCCCAGAAGCGCCATGGAGTAGTTCCACTTTCTCCTGCAGGGTCTCGGCGATTCGGAATCTACTCTGACGGCAGGGGTTTGGGTTGGGCTTTGGCGCTTATCTCTAGCCCCCTCCCCCACCCGTGTCAGTGCCCCCCTTCACGCAGAAATGAGCAGCTCACAGGGGGCAGAGAGAAGGAAAAGCTGTCCCCAACAACCCCCCACCCCCACCCCAGTTTCTCTTCTTTGAGCCTGGACTTGACTTTGAGTACACTCTCCCACCCCCTCACCTTGATGTCCTCCTTAACACCTGGACTCCCAGATAGGACCTTTGAATCAGCCTCTGGCCCTCACCTCACCATTGCCCAATTCTTTCTTCTCTTTCTTTCCCCAGTTCTTTAGCTCATTTTCCCCAGAGTGGCGACGCCATCTCGCCATCTCGCTTCCACACATCCCTTCCAAGCACCTCCATCTCTCCTTTCCTTATCCTTGCTGTACTCTCCTCAGCTCTCCTCAGCTCCTCATCCCACAGCCCTTTCTGGGTCTCCCTGGGTCCATCCCCACCTCCCACCCCCTTGGAGCCCAGCACCAAGTCATCTCCCTGTTCTTCCTGTGTGCCTGTCTCTGGCCCTATCCTGCCTCGTCAGACCCCGTCTCCAATACCTTCCTCACACTTGTCAGATCTTACCCCCCTTAATATCCCTCACTCGCTGAATTTTCCTCTCTCCTATTTTTTTCCACGTCAGAGCTTTCACGTTTCCCAGCTGAGTTCCTCCATGTCCACGATTTCTCCCTGAATCGTTCCTTCCTTTACCTATAGGTATTTTAAAGCACCACACTAAGCTGATAAACCTGCTTTTCTATAACAAGCCTTTTTTAAACTCCTCAATTCTTGGTGTTCTTGATGTCCTTTTGATTAATACGTTTTTTGTTTTGTTTCTTTCTTTGAGGTGATGGAAAAATTTGAGATTAGCCACTGCTGGTGGCTGACAATATGATGAACACATTTAATTTACTGGTCTGTACGTGTGGAGGTGGTTGAAATGGCAAACATTTTATTAGCTATGTATCTGCCACCATTTAAAAATATATATTTTAGAAAAGTGTCTTCCAACTCCGAAATCCCATGTTTCTTATTGCTTCCGTATAATCAGCCTCTCTCCAAGTTCACTCCCACTATCTCAGGACAAGCCACCCCCCTCTCATACACAGACCCCACTAGTATCTCTGAACCAATCTCCCTGCTTCCGGCTACAAACCATTCATTCTCCAGAGGGATTATTGTGCCATGAATCATTTCTCTATGCCTTTGCTGGCCATGGTCTTGTAAATCCCTGACTGGCTGGGACAACACAAATAAGGTGCATAGAACCCTTGCAGGAACCTAAAGTCAGCTAATGCAAATAAGGTACATGAAACTCTGCTGGGGCCTGCTGATGCAAATTCAGTGCATGGAACCCTGGAGGGGGGGCAGCGGGGGAGGCGCTGGTTGGTGAGTTCAGTCTTGCTGGAGGGTGGCTTGGTGAGGAGCTTGCTATGGAACCAGCTTCCCCGGCCGAGGTGTTTGAGTGGGACCCGGGAACTGTAACACCGAAGACAGTGGGAGCCGGCTCAGGAGCAGCAAAAGCAAGCGCTAGCAAGGAGAAAGGGCCTGAGCAGGGCTGGGCAGCAGCAGCTGATCAAAACACTGTATCCTGATTGATTCCTTTTTGCTTCTAGGTGGATCCTGATCCCTAGCTATAGCCTGTCACTTCCCTAACGAATGCCATAATGACTGGAAGCCCCTTTGGGAGCCCTCCGATTGGCTGCATGCATGCGTGCACGAGTGACAACCAAAGATGAGAGGCAGAATGCGAAGGGTGGAGGGGGAGAGGAGGTTCGGGCGATGGTGGAGTGGTCCAGCAGCACTTTGGGGAAGTTGGACAGGGTGACACGGTGAGGGTTAAGGGTTAGGTCGACTGGACACTGCTTACTGAGGGTGGGGCAGAACCCAGCCTGTCAATTGGGTCTCAGCCTGAGGACACCTCCTCTTGTGTCAGCGAGAGACAGAGATGAACCGAGCTCTCTTTAGCCCTTTGCGTTCCCATTCGGTTTCTCAGATCTCTGGCCGCGACGCCTGCCCTTGAGCCCAGGAGCCTTCAGCTGGGCCGACTTTGGATTCATGCTTACCTCTGCGTGCACCAACTTGTGCGCCCCCCACCCCCACCTCTGTCTTGGCTTTGTCCATCCTGCTGCCTGGTGGTCAGCTTCTCCGAGTTAGGCGCAGGCTGACTCGAACCAGACTGGACTTACCTATCCCACATCTGTGCGAGCCAGCTCTTGACATAAACCTCTTTCTCGCAACAACACACACAATCGTCTCTGGTTTTGCTCCTCTGGAGAAGGACCCTAACCCAGACATCTTTTACCTCTGCCTCAGAGAAACCAATTTACGCTGATTCTCCTAGAAGAAAGTAGTCCAGGATCTTCCCTTACAACGCAGATCTTGTCACCTACTGTTTAAAACCCTTAACATCTTTCAATAGCACCCTTGGGCTCATGGCTACACCTACACAGGAAAACTGTGCTCCCACCACATTCCTTCCCCCGCAAAGTGCCTTTGCACATTATGTTCTTTATACCTGAGTGCCCTTTCTCATCTCCCATCCCCTCCCTCCGCCACCACCTTCCAATGACCTGATTCATTCTTCAGCTATCAACTCCAAGATCACTTCTGTGGAGGCTGACCTGACCACTGCGCACTGATTAATTCAGGTGACTTGCTGAGTGAGTCTGAACTTTTCTTTCAAAGCTCTTGTAATCATCGGTGTTATGGACTGAACTGCATCCCATTCTCCACTCCCACCCCTCTACCTGTGGTTAGCATCTCATTTAGGAATAGGTTGCCTTTGGTATGTTAATGAGACAGGATTATAGTGTAGTTCAGTGTGATGGATTGCTTTTATAACTTCTTTCTAGTCATGGTCTTATAGTGCCCACCAAATGACTGGGTAGGGCTCTGCAAATAAGGTATTTGTGGTCCACCGAGGGGAATGGAATGCTGGCTAATAATTCATATATGGTACGTGTCACCTTTGTGGGGCTGAGACCCAAACAAAAGGCTGGGCCGGGTTTGCCATCCTGCTAGGCTTAGCATAAGCCGTCTCAGGAAGAAAGACCCTCTCTGGGTGTGGAGCTTATCTTTTGGACTCCCTTCACTGAAAACCTCCTAGTTCCAGGACACATACGTAGAGTGAGAGAGAGAGAGTGGAAGAGAGAGAGAGTTGACTCACCAGAGATAGTCAAGATGATGAGAAGCAGCAGCAGCAGCGCCAGATCAGCAGTGAGAAAGCTGAGTGCTTTGGGGGCCTTGCTGGCAGAATGGGGTGCTTCTGGCCACTTGGAGAAGATAGACTTTACGAACCGACTCGGCAGAGCACCTCAGAGAAGGAAGATTATTGGTAGAGTGGAGTGCCTCTGGGCACTTATTGGTGGAACTAAAGAGCTTTGTCATCCTTATCCAAGCAACCTAGACTCTTTCCTTGCTCAAGAGGCCTGCAGGGCCAATTGGCTATGGACCAAGATATCCAGGCGAAGAAAGACCTGTCCTCCAGGTGTCCTGACTGAAGAACTGTACCCCAAGTTGTTCTTGGTCCTGAAGCATAACCTGTTACTTCCCTAATAAACCTCATGATCGTGAGTATTGATTGTGTGTTCTGCGAGTTCATTGCAATGAATCATCAAACCCAACAATTATCGCCCGCCTACCCTCCCTCACAAACCCTTGATAAGTTATACATTATTATTTTCATATCTTACATCGTCCTCCATTGCCTCTCACCCACTTTTCTATTGTTCATCCCCCTGAGAGGGGGTTATACGTTGATCCTTGTGATCGATTCCCCCTTTCTTCCTCCCACCCTCCCCTAATTCTCCTGGTATCATTGTTGGCCCTGGGGGATTTATCAATCCCTCATTGTTGGCCCTGGGGGATTTATCAATCCTGGATTCCCTGTGTTGCGGGCTCTTGTCTGTAGCAGTGTGCATGTTCTGGTCTAATCTGATTTGTAAGGTAGAACTGAGGTCATGATAGTGGGGGGAAGCAAGCACCAAAGAGCTAGAGGAAAGTTGTGCATTTCATCGGTGCTATACTGCACCCTGACTGGCTCATCTCTTCCCTGTGACCCCTCGGTAGGGGGATGTCCAAATGTCTATAGATGGGGATTGGGTCTCCACTCCTTACTGCCCCCCCCTCCACCTTCACCTTGGGTATGATTTTGTTCTGGGTCTTAGATGCCTGTTACCTGATCCCATCAACACCTCATGATCACACAGGCTGGTGTGCTTCTTCCATGTGGGCCTTGTTGCTTCTCAGCTAGATGGCCGCTTGTTTATCTTCAAGCCTTTAATACCCCAGATGCTATATCTTTTGATAGCCAAGAACCATCAGCTTTCTTCACCACATTTACTTATGCACCCATTTTGTCTTCAGTGATCATGCCAGGTAAGTGAGCATCACAGAATGCCGGATTGTTAGAACAAAGTGTTCTTGTGTTGAGGGAGTTGAATTGAGCCATTTGTAGTGCTTTATAATTTAACCGTTTCTTTCTTGTATTATATATTTATCTGTATATGATTTAACAGTTCATTTCTTGTTATATATCTAATTATCTTTATAAATAAATATATTGAATTATCAGCAATTTGGTTTTATCTCTCTAGAGAACCCTGTCTAACACAGTCAGCCTTGACTCAAGGGCAGTGAGAGAGCGAGCAATGGCTGAAAGGAAAGACAGACGTGGTGCTGCAGCTGAGGAGAGAAAAGCTGAGCTGGCTTGGGGCCAAAGCCAGGCTGGTGAAAGGAGATGATTGATGGGGGGGCCTGGGTATTCTGATTCCACTTAGCTAGAGGCTCAAGACCATATACAGCTGAATGGATAAATACCCCAAATCTAGAGGAAAAAAGAAGAAATTGGAATTGTTTAAAAAGGTTTTGTGTTTATTTGAATGGACTATGAATATTTAAGGTCTCCCCTAATAGTATTTCAAAACAGGCCTACCTATGATGAAAATGAATAATAGGTGTGATATAACAGACAGCATATACCAGTAACTCGATATTCAGCTAATGATTGATAGGATATGGCAGGAGGGGAAGTAGGGTTTGTTAAACAGAAACCGATTTTTAATTTGAATGTAGTAGCTCTGAGTGTAGAACATAGATTCCCAAACTTATTTTTTCAGAAAAAAAAAAAGTCATTCAATGCCCCCCTAGAAATTTAAAACTTTTCTACTATAGCCCATAATCCAGGATAAAGTATAGGTATATGTTTTCAAACCTCCTCTGAGTCATTCCACTGCTCCAGGAGGGCCTATATAATCGACTTTGGCTGGTATAGCATATGGGGTGTAGAGTACGACCCCTTCAGTGTCAGGAAATTTACATTTGAAAAGCCATGCGGACGTACCCAGAACTTATGAGAGAACAGGAGCTGTGCATTTAAAGAAGGGACCTGCAGAGATGAAGAAGGAAAAGGGTGACTTTGCTTTTTTCATTAGGGGACAGCAAATAACTAGAGAATAATATCTAGGTAGGAAGTCAGTGCCCATCAGAAAAACGGTCCTTCCAAAAAAAAACCCTGTCCTTCCAGGACTGGAAGTTAAAGGGAGCTGACAAGTAGACAGTATATGTACTTAAGGTGCCCACCTGGAGTTATAACGTGAGTGTGAATGGGGGTAATGCAGCAGTGAGGGGAAGGGCTGAGTTTAGACATGCTGGAAAGGGAGCGATGGGTGGGAGCCAGGGATGGGAGAGAGAAGGGGCTGTTCTGAAGTACGGGGCAAGGCAAGGACCCCCCCCCCCCAGGCCCACAGCTGTTACCAATTGGCCGAGCCTACCTAGGTTAGGAACTAGCTGATCACAACTCAACGGAATAAAAAGAAAGATGCTCGACACCACAAAATGCTGTCAATTGCTATAATTGATGGCTGTCTCGTTAGTGGATTTTGTGGATATTCACCATTCTAACCCAGACAGAAGACCCTTGAGATCAAGGAACATGCTTATCTCCTCAGAGTCCTAGTTGGGTAGGAAAAGGCAATTTGAACACTATCTAAAACAGGGTGAGACTTCCGTATACGATTGCTGAAGACAAAGCGGGTGCATAAGCAAATGTAGTGAAGAAAGCTGATGATGCCCGGCTATAAAAAGATATAGTGAAGGCTTGAAGGTAAACAAGCAGCCATCTAGCTCAGAAGCAACAAAGCCCACATGGAAGAAGCACACCAGCCTGTGTGATCACGAGGTGTCCAAGGGACCAGGTTTCAGGCATCAAAGAACAAAATATCCTGTCACTGTGAATGAGGGGGAGTGCAGATTGGGGACCCAAGACCCATCTGCAGGCAACTGGACACCCCCTTACAGAAGGGTCGTGGGGAGGAGAGGAGCCAGTCAGGGTTCCGTGTAGCAGTGATGAAACATACAACTTTCCTCAAGTTTCTAAATGCTTCCCAGGCCCCCTCCCCCACCCCCCACTATCATGATCCCAATCCTATCTTACAAGTCTGGCTAGACTGAAGGATGTACACTGGTACAGATAGGAACTGGAAACACAGGGAATCCAGGACAGATGATCCCTTCAGGACCAGTGGTGAGAGTGGCAATACTGGGAGGGTGGAGGGAAGGTAGGAAAGAAAGGGGGAACCGATTACAAGAGTCTACATATAACCTCCTCCTGGGGGATGAACAACAGAAAAATGAGGGAAGGGAGATGTCGGACAGTGTAAGACATGACAAAATAATAATTTATAAATTATCAAGAGTTCATGAGGGAGGGGGGATTAGGGAGGGAGGGAGAAAATGAGCCGATACCAAGGGCTCAAGTAGAAAGCAAATGTTTTGAAAATGATGATGGCAACAAATGTACAAATTGTGCTTAATACAATTGATATATGTATGGATTGTGATAAGAGTTGTACGAGCCCCAATAAAATGATTTTTTTTAAATAGGGTGAGATCCCTGTCATTTGATCTCCTTTATGACCCACTTACATTTGCTCTAGTTTTCCATGTTTTCCACTTCCTTTTCTCTTTCTTCTTTTTTTAACAGTTTTGTTGGCACTTCATCCACTTCTGCTTCCTTTTTGATTGAGCTGTTTATCTGTTTTACTTTGTTATTCTTGTTTTTGTTTGTTTTTTAATGTTTTTCTGCATATGAAATCCAGGGAGACTGGATTCATGGTTCTTTGCTGATCTGGGAGAAGTGGGAAGCTAATAAAGAGCACAAGAAAGAAGAAAATGTTCTAAAATTGGTTGTGTTGATTGTAAAACTCTTCTTGATGTGATTGAGCTATTGAATTGTATGATATGTGAATTATATGCCAATAAAAATGCTGGGGGGGAAGATTATAAAAATAAAATGGGACGGAGGTGGAGAAGGGGATATAAAGACATGAGGTGGCTGACTAACACCCTTGTGTGGGTATACTGATACTCAACATGAGGGAGACAAGGACTAGCTTCCTCTTGTCAAGGTAGGTATGGGGAAGAGGGTGGGGAAGATGCTGATATGCTCACATGATTCATCTGTGAGTAACAATTGTTAACAGGCTCTACTGTGATTGTAAAAACTGTAATTGTAGAAGTTGTAAATGTGAAAGAGTGGACTAAGTGGGAGGCACTGCTAGACTGGAGGACGGTGGCACAGAAGAATGATCTTCTCTCTTGGTTAAATTTTACCAGAGGACCACAAATATGAAGCTGTGTGACTTTTGGAGAACCTGGCCAGGTCAGATGGGTCCCAGCAGCAGATCAGAATGGTTCGTGACTGAGTAAGCTCACCCTGAAGACTTTTTGCCTTACTGAAGGACTATGTGTTAATGACTGTTTGGACAAGGAAAAGTGATTGGGAGGAGGGGGGGCTGGTAATCTTTCAAGGTTTCTTCTTTGTTTGTGTGTTTCCTAGCCTCCTGTCTGCTCCACCACATTCACGGGCCTCTGAGTGCTTGCAGCACAAGTAAGTACACATGCAGAAATATACCTATGGCTCCTCTCTCCCTCCACCCCTTCAGCCTGAAAGTCCACCCAAGCACCCACTTGTAGGTCATAAATTATTTATGTATTTTTAAAATTTTTTATTGGGGGCTCGTACAACTCCTATCACAATTTTATTTATGTATTTAAGCTGGGGGAAATGCAGGGGCAAAGAAGCTTATTTCTGATTGACTTACATAATTTAAGGGAACCTTGGTGACAGAGTTAGCACCACTGCTAACCAGAAGGTCAGTGGTTTGAACCCAGCAGCCTCTACAGGACAGCAGCCTTGGAAACTAGGGTATGGTGACCAGATTTAGAGCGGGATACCATTGACCTGAGGGTGGGGAGGTGTTCTTGATTAAAATTGGTCTATATTGACCAAATAGACCGTTCCCTAGCTTGACGTGCATTCTTTTCAAAAATCGGGACTTTTTTAAAATGCCAAAAATCAGAACTGTCCTGCCAAAAGCGGGACATCTGGGCACTAGGGGCCAGTTCTACCCTGTCCTGCAGGTTCTTAAAGGGTTACTAGGATCTGGGGGAAATGGACAGCAGTAAGTTTATACAATTCACTGTTGAAAGGCTGAGTTCATTTTTGTTTCCTTTGACAACATTTGTGTGTCTCTTATGCCTGCTTTCTTCCTTCAAAACACAAGCTGGATGAGAGCAATGCCCTTATCTGTTTTATTCACACTTTATCCCCATGCTAGACGGAGTATAGTATCGACCCTGAGAAGATATCTGTTGAATGAATGAATGAAAATATTCTTTATTTGTAATTCATGTATTCAGCAAAGAATCATTGTTGTTAGTTGCCTTTGAGTCAATTCCAACTCCTGGCGATCATTCATATCAAATAATTATTTGACGCCATCAATAATTTTGGATGAAAAAAAGAAAACCCAGACATATCTCTATCTTGTTGGAACTAATAGTTCAGTAGAGAGACTGACGCTGAATCAATAAGCACACAAAATAAATGGCTTCAACCTGTTCTTAGATCATCTTTAGATTAGCTAAGGCTGCTCCAATGGAAATATCACCAGGGGAAGATTCTAACAAGCCCACCCTGATTTCTCACCCTTGAGGAGGCTAAACGCCCTGATTCAGAGCACCTGCTCCGGGGCAGGCTTTCTGTCTCTGTGGCTCAGCGGAGGACCGTCCTCGGCTCTTCAGCCTCTGGTTCTCGGCTCCTTGGAGATCCCCAGGTGTGTTGGCATCAATCCTCGCCCCCATCACTGCTTGCTAGTGTGTGTGTGTGTGTTTAATCTCTTATATTTCAGAAGGTTGACCCAGACACACTCTCCATGCTAAAACGACGCAGCAGCCGTATTGTCATCTGACCTCTTCATTTAACTAGCCATTCCTTCCCTGTCACTATATTCTCTGTTAGGTTTGATAAGTTACTACCATGGCTTCCTGGAACTTGCAGGCAAAACTCTTGATTATTGGGAAATTAACAGGTCACCATTCAGGATCCAGAAAAGCTTAGGATACAGGCCTTCCGTCAGGACTCTTTCCCAGCTGTTCCCAAAGGCACGCTTCTCTCCGGGCCCTAGTCTTTCAGCCCTTCGGGTCTGTTGGGCCAACTCAGCCTCAGCCCTTCTCAGATAAACGTTACAAAACTCTTTAGCTCCACCAGTAAGTGTCCAGGGGCACCCCACTCCACCAGGAAGACTCTTGCTTGAAGGAGCTCAGCTCTCTTGCTCTAGGTTGGGCAAGCCTAACTCCACCCAACACTTACTCTGCCAGCTAGCTTCCTGCCCAAAGATGCTCAGCTTCCCTGCTCTGTGGGAAGGAAAGCCCACTGCACTTTTTCCTGCCGGTCTCCTAGTTCCGCTGCTGCCAGTTCTCTGCCACATTCGCCACTGCTTCTTGTTGTCTTGTACAGTCTCCGGTGCTACAGCTCTCTCTGCTGATACTCAAGAGAAGTGCCTTTCCACGTGGGGTTTGCTGTTACCCAATTTGCTAATCTCCTGCCCAAATAAACCTAACCTATAGACCCTCCCCACCCCTAGGTTTCTTTTGGAAGTTTTTGCCATTAGACCCGGGCTTCTAACAGAGATCCCAATGACCCTGATGCCTCTGGATGCAGGCTGTGGTCCTTGCAAAGTCATTGCCACTTTCTGTCTCCTCGTTGTTCCGGGAGGTCACCCAGTAGGTTTCCTCTCAGATCTGAACTCCACCCTTTCTGTGTTTTGATTTTTACCTGGACTCGGGCAGACTGAGTCTGGCCCCCTTGGAAAACTCGTTCTGTTGGTTTACCTGATGAACGCTTGCAGGTATGTAAGTCAAGGGATCCCAGGGACCAAGGAACACAAACTGAATATTGAAAAAGTGGATGTAGAACTGCTGTGTATAGGTGCCCTGATGGCATCGTGGTGGTGCACTGGGCTGCTAACTGCAGTCAGCAGTTGGAAACCACCAGCAAACCTTTCTATTCCAGAAAGAAGTCTCAGGCTCAGAAACCCACAGGGCAGTTCTGCCCTGTCCTTACAGTGTCACTATGAGTTGGAATTCCCTCAATGACAGCGAGGTTAGAGGTAGCTATGATGCGTAGCCCTGGTAGCACTGTCCGGTAAGCAAGGGGCTGCTCACCATAAGGTTAGTGGTTCAAGATCATCAGTTGTTCTGAGACAGCGGAGACTATCTGCTCCTATAAATTTGCATGGCCTCTGGGATACTACATAGGACCCGTATAATTCAAAATGGACTTGATAGCAGTGGGTGGTTTTTGTTTTAGGGAAGGAGGATGGCTACTATTTGGAAGTTTTCAGAGAGAGAAGTTAAAGCGTATGGAGGAGACCTTCAGAAACGTGGAATTCTTTGGCTGGGATTTGGAAGCTTCCCAATGTTTAGGGCAGTGGTCCTCAACCTTCCTCACGCCGTGACCCTCTCATACAGTTCCTCATGTTGGGGTGATCCCCTCCAACCATCAACTTGTTTTCGTTGCTACTTCATCACTGTCATTTTGTTACTGTGATGAATCGGGCCACCCCTGTGAAAGGGTCGTTCGACCCCCAGGTTGAGAACCGCTGGTTTAGAGGCTCCATTAGTTGCCTCTCAGAGATGTTATTAACATGACACCACACCCACAGCTCTGCTGCTTCGTTAGCCGACCTTACTTCTTACTCTTTGACCTACTCATCTGATTCCAAGTCTGTGGTGGTCTATGTAAGCTAGCCAGGCCATGATTCTCACCGATTTGGCAGTTGTGAAGTGATGTAGTTAATCTCCATTTTGTGGCAGCCCACACGCCATTGCCTCAGATCAAGATTCCCAATTCACAGAAAGCGCAGTGTGGCAATAGGCCTGTGCTCATGGAATTCACTGGTTTTGCCACCTTGCTACCTTGATGGAATGAAGGGGTAGCCTTCTAAAGACACAATTATGGTGCCAGCTAGATAGCAAGACCTTGTAGGGTTAGGGCAATCTAAAACATAGTCTATCTAAAAGCTATCTAAAACACATGGTTTAAAGCAGCATCCAACATGAAGGTAAGTTTACAAATATTTCTTTAAAATCATAGATTGCTTTATTAAACAAAAATATCAAAATGTGAAGCTATGGTTTCTCTACATTTCCTCCACCTACTTCTATTCATTTCTGAAGGTAGTGTTTTCTTCTCTCTAATTCTGTAGTCTCCAGTTTATACCAGTCAAAATGGCTCATTAGAAACAAGGATGGGGCTTTGGCTTGTTTACTTAGACTCCATTATCAGGAAAGACCAATTGCTATAGCAGGATGTCATATTTTTGTAGATGGGCAGGGAAAACAAAGGAAATATACAAGGAGATGGAGTGAGATAGCAGTTGTGACAATAGACTCAAAGATACCCGGGATGATGAAGAGGTGCTAGACTGCTATTTTGTTTCATAAGATACAAGATCACCATGAGTCAGACTACGAAATTGTCTCAAAGCTGGTCTCTCCCTCCAGGGAGATTTCCCTCCACCACTGCTTGTTAGCATGTGTTCAATCTCTTCTTATCTCATAAAAGATTGACTAAAGATACACTCTATGTGTAAACATTTCAATTAAGATTTTTTTTTATTAAGATTTTTAAAATTATCTTTATTTGGAGATTGTTTGGTTTAAAAAGATGTGTATAGGCACCAAGTTTATAAGAAGTGGACTACGATGCTTAAAGTCATATGCCAATTTGGCTGGGCCATTCCCAGTGGTTTGAGTTATATAATAATATAGTCTGACAGTGTATTAGACCAAGTTGACTAGAGAAACAAATCCAGGGACATTCATATGTGTGTAAGAGAGACCTTTAGGGAGGGAGGGGGGAAAATGAGGAGCTGATACCAAGGGCTCAAGTAGAAAGAAAATGTTTTGAGGATGATGATGGCAACAAATGTGCAAATGTGCCTGACACAATGGATGGATGGATGGATTGTGATAAGAGTTGTATGAGCCCCCAGTAAAATGAATTTTAAAAAGAGAGAGACCTTTATATCAAAGAGCAAGTGTGTGTGTGTGTGTGTGTGTGTGTATTGAGAAAACATGCCCGCCCAGATCAGATCAAGTCCCTAAGTTCAAAAATACCTAAAAACCTTCCTGAGCATGCGTTTGCTGTCGTCAATTCCAGGATCAGCTAGGACCGCTCCGTGAGAGAGAGGAGGCTGTGTGCTCTTCTAAAGATTCACAGGCTTGGAAACCCAAAGGGGCAGTGCTAGTTCATCCTGCAGGGTCACTGTGAGTCACAATTGACTCATTATAAATTAGATGTTTTTTTCTGGTGTTTTTTTTTTGGGGGAGGGGGTGGTTAATATTACCAGGAATTAATGAAAGTGAATGCATTCCGACAAAGGTTTTTAGGTATTGTACAATGCCAGTCTAAAGGTTGTTTCTAAAATATTTTAAAGTAACTTAGGCACCATTTAGATACAAGATGCTTTTTTAAAAGATGTTTTTTATTAAGGGAAAAGGGGATAATTGTTTTTAAATAAAAAAAATTGGTAGTTACAGAATGAGAAAAAGGTAGAGGCCAATAGATGGCAAAATAGTTTAAAAGTCAGCTAAGATTTGATGATTTCATCTATAAAGAAAGGTTGTGTTAAAGATGCTAAGCTACTTATCAAGAGAATAATAAAGTGCCAAAGAACCCTTCTCAACAGGGTAAAGATCTTTTTAAAATGTCAAAAAGATACAATGAGGTGAACATTGAGATTAAAGCATGGAGGACACTGGTTTAGTACTGTCTGGCAGGGTCCACAAGCGTGTTAAACAGGGGGCCAGTTCACTGTCCCTCCGACCCGTGGGAGGGCCGGACTCTAATTTAAAAAAAAACTATGAACAAATTCCTATGCACACTGCACATATCTTATTTTGAAGTCAAAAACCAAAACGGGGCCAAAACACCCGGCGGGCCGGATCCATGTCCTCCGCGGGCCACAGTTTGAGGACGCCTGCTGTACGGGTCCGTGTCATTTAATGGCCATTCCTGTTTCGCTTGGAGAAAACTAACTAGAGAAGTGCCCAAAGAATTCTAACTGTAGATGCAGGAAAACCATCTCAAATCATGACAGGTGGCAAATCAATCAGTGGCGCAGGTGGGACTGTGGTAGTGGACACACACACACACACACACACACACACACACACACACCCCATGACCTGGACACGGCGTTGCAGATTTCGAAGGTTTACAACATTGATCTCAAGGGCCTTTGGCCACCTGCCCATGTGCTAGTTGAGGTATAATTCATGATCATGTAACCCTGAGTCATCTCCAGCCTGCATCCCATACTTTCAATGAAATGCATATGTCAATCACCCAGGGCACACCCGTGAAAGTTCTGTTCCGTGAGGGCAAGAAGGCCCCTCCCTGGGCTGACCAAAAATAAATAACCTTAAAGTCCATGACCTGGAGAAAATTGTCCTCTGCTCTGTCCACCAAGGCAGTGGTTCTCAACCCTCCTAAGGCCTCGACCCTTGAATACAGTTCTTCATGTTGTGGTGACCCCCCAGCCATAAATTTTTTTTCGTTGCTACTTCAAAACTGTCATTTTGCTACTGTGATGAACCTGGCGACCCCTGTGAAGAGGTCGTTTGACCCCCAAAGGAGTTGCGACCCACAGGTTGAGAACCGCTGCTCTAAGGCTATTTCAGCTGTAAGTCCACACCAGTGGTTCTGTTCCGTGAATCTGTGACAGATGGGTCTAAGGTCGGACACTTCACTACTCGGTTGCATGTAGATGGCGGAAAGAACAAAGTTCAGTCTCTGTCAGTGGGGTTCCAATGGAGTCTTTTACAATGTTTCCTCCAAGGGGAAAAAAAAATTGGGGGGAGGGTGTGTGTGTGTGTGTGTGTGTGTGTGTGTAAAACCAAGCAGGCCTGTGTTAGAATAAACCAGCCTCTAACATCCATCAGGGTTCGTAGGAGCAATTTACAGTTATAATATATAAAGATCATAGTAAAGTCATGGAAGACAGGAGAGTCAGACACATTTCTTTTTTTGTTGTTTAACAGTTTTTTATGTTTTTTTTAATCGTTTTATTAGGGGCTCCTGCAATGCTTATCACAATCCATACACACATCCATTGTGTAAAGCACATTTGTACATCCATTGCCCTCATCATTCTCAAAACATTTCCTCTCTACTCAAGCCCCGGGCATTAGGTCCTCATTTTTCCCCTTCCTCCCCGCTCCCCCCTCCCTCATGAGCCCTTGATAATTTATAAATTATTATTTTGTCATATCTTGCCATGTCCGACTCCTCCCTTCACCCACCTTTCTGTTGTCCGTCCCCCAGGGACGGAGTCAGACACATTTCATGGTAGCATGCTCACCTTCTGGACGGCCATGATCCCAGCAGCCAGGTCTGCACAGAGAGCAGGAAGATGAGGCAGGAGGAGAGAACATCTGCCTTTATTTCTGACCAAGGCCGATATAGACTTAGGGGCGTGATGACAGGGCGTGATGACACATGTCACAGGAAGGGGCTGTACAATAGGCATATGCATCACAGGAAGGGGATGAGCTAAGGGGAGGGAGGGACTAGGGGCACACATGTGACAAGATGGGCGGACCCTAGACTGAAGACAACAGCCTAACCTTGGTCCTCCTTGAGTGGGCTCGACCTTGTCTCTGGGCTGTCCTTCAGGGAGACAATCCTTATCAGAAGGGAGTGGGCCCTACTTAAGGTGGGACAGACCATAGAGTGTGATTGCTCTAGATGGCTGATAACCCTCAGGGAGAAGAACCTCTAAGCAGCTGACGTTGACCTCCAAGTGTACAGTCATTTACCACGTGCAGCAAGCAGCGGTCTTAGGTTTGGGTTATATTTGGGAGAGACAACTTGGGGAAAACTCTTTTGCATCCCACAAGTCCCCCTTTTGTTGAGATCAAGTGTCTCTCACCTGTGATCCTCGAAAACCCCATAGGCTGAGGCATGAGGTCTCCTGGACCATTAAAAGCAGAGGGGAAAACAACACAAGGAGCCAGGCTACAGGAAAGCAACGCAAGGAGCGAGGCTACAGAAGAACACGGCGGTACTGGAGGGAGGCTCCTTACTGGCCTGTCATGTGCCCTGCAAACAACTGCCTGCTGATGTGGACGACTGGGGGCCCGTGCTAAGGATGGATCACAACTCATGTAGAGAAAGAAAAATGAAAGTCCTCACAATGGGACCAACAAACCCTATCATGATACATGGAGGAAAGATTGAAATTGTCAAGGATTAAAAAAAAAGAAAGAAATTGTCAAGGATTTCATTTTACAGGCTAGACAATCAAATTCATTCTACTTGGATAGACAATCAATGCAACGGGGCATGACTCATGCAACCCCCAGCGATGTCCATCAGGGACACACCCAGGCAAGGCCCTGAGGGAGACTCTTGGAGAAGAGTGGAGGTAATTCACCTTGTGCACTCGGCCTGAGGGCAAGTCTGTTCACATCCCTGATCAGTGGTCTGAAGGAATCTAATGGGGGCTCAAACTGGGGGGGGAGGGGCTTGGGGGCTCTCATGGTCTTTCAGAGCCTTCTGAAAATGAGTTGCTCAGAACTTAAGCACCCTGTTAAGACTTCCAAAAAGTGTCCGATATGACACATACTATTCTTGCATACAGTGTCACATATACCAAACTATCGAGTTTCTAAACATTTGAAAATAAGCTTTATAGGCAAGTGAATTATCTCTCCTCATTAAATCAACAAGTTTCGATGTGACTAGATGAAAAAGAAACGAAGTTGTGACTATGTTATCAATTAAAATCACAAAAACTGTGACATCATATGTTGCTGCCTAACTTCAGACAGAAGCATAAATGGAAACATTAACAATTTTCGCCCCAAAGAGAATCAGTCACATCTCTTGATCCTAATCGACAACCTATTAAATAAAGTGTTTTAGTACTTTGCTCCCAGAACCGAAACAAGTATTGTAACTTTTCAGAAAGTTTCAAATGGTTACAACACAGGTCTTGCTCCTGTGGCTGAGAAACAAAGACCGGGAGTGGATGAAGGGGCAAGGCGCAAGCTTTACTTTGGTTGATGGAGCAAGGAGCAAGCTGGGACTAACGTCTCTAAGACAAGCTGGGGGGGGGGGGTGTTGGGGGGAGAGAAGGTTACAGTTGTATTAGTCTACACTAGGAATTAAATTGAGGGGGTTATGAATACTCACAGATTTCTCTGGTGCAGCCATGAATATGCATCCAGGCAGGGTGACGATTCTCAAAAGAACTTGTATGAAATAGCATTCCATTCCAAATGTCTTCCAGGTTGGTCTGGTGACTCCGTTCCTCTCACTCCGGTTCTTGACCTAACTGCTTCTGTTCTAGGGTGACCCGAAGGCGTCTTTTCTGCGTAAGCTCAGTGGGCCGGGTCTTGTCATCACTGACTAGCTGGCTGTGCTAGGGTTCTTTCCTGGGAAGAAAAGGGCGCAAAAGAGAGGTCAGGTCGGAGGAAGGAATCCAAAAGTGCACTGAATCAACTCCGACTCAGCTCACAACCCTTAGGACAGAGTAGAACCACCCCTGTGGGTTTCCGAGACTGTAACTCTTTATGGGAGTAGAAAGCCTCCTCTTTCTTTCTTTTTTCTCTTTTTGCCTCATCTTTCTTCTGCAGATCAGCTGGTGGTTTGAAACTGCTGACCGCACGATTACAGGCCCAGACACAACCCCCTACAGCACCAGGCCTCCTATCAGGAAAGTGCAGGTTAATTATGGACAGTATGTGAGATACGCATATCTCAACATCCTGTGACAGCATCTCATATCCTAAGGGGAGGTTTGTTGGGAACGGCTGTGGGGTTTGCCATGTTATCCAGGGCTAAGCAAGTTCGGGGTGATTTCAAAATTGTCAGACATGTAGAATAATTCCCGTAACTGAGAAACAACATCTAAGCTATTTTAATGACAATCTTAAACATTAGTTTCTTCAAAAGTTTGTGATTTTATGAACCCCATGGACCCTTGGCCTGGAGGCATATATATGAAGAATAAATTAACTCTTCAAACCAATAATCAAAGAAAATATTGTTACATTGGGGGCGAGAGACCCAATTTCTTCTTTAATACTTTAAAAGTCCCTAATAATATATATAGTTTAACTTCTAAAAAGTTTATTAGGCCCAGTTATTAACATAAAGGCTATTCAAGATGTTCATATTTTTTCTGTTAGCCATTTTCTTTAACAATTTTGATATTCTAAATATATCCCAATAGATGAAATTGTTTTATTAATTTACATCATTATCTAAAGTGTTACATTTATTTATTTATTTAAAAGATCATTTTATTGGGAGTTCTGATAGCTCTTATAACAATCCATAAAGCAGTGTATCAAGCATATTTGTATATACATTGCCATCATTATTTTCCAAACATTTACTTTTTTTTTCATTTTCAGATAATGGTGATTTCATTTGTTTGTAAAAATATATCTATGACTTTTAAATCATTTTTATTTATTTATTTTCTAAACATTTACTTTTTATTTGAGCCCTTGGTATCAGCTCTTCTTTTTTCCCTCCCTCCCCACCCTAAAAATAATTTTTAAATAAACTATTAAACTTTAATCAGATGGATAAAACTTTAACCATATGAAATAAATTCCTTTTTAATAAATAATTTAAACATTACCCCTGTTCCATAGCTCTGATTATCTTTTAAATGGTAAAAATAAACACAGATCTGAATGTATACATCCCTTCTCTAGAAATCAAAAGCATATGGATTTCAAAATATAATGGACATGTATTCAGGTCAGCAGTTCAAAATCACTAGCCACTCCTCAAGAGAAAGATAAGACTTTATATTGCCATAAAGATGTTCAATATTCTAACAATGATGAGAAATACAACTTTCCTCTAGTTCCTAAATGTTTCCTCCCTGCTCCCACTACCATGACTCGAATTCTACCTTGCAAGTCTGGCTAGACCAGAGGAGGTACACTGGTACAGATAGGAACTGAAAATACAGGGAATCCAGGACGGATGAGCCCTATAG
>NW_022105908.1:20323372-20338955 GCF_000313985.2 Echinops telfairi | reverse complement strand
GCCTTGCAAGCTGAAGCAGGGAACTGGCTAAGGCAGCTGCACCCTGGTCCGACCATCACAAAGCAAGAGACCCAAGAACTAGAAATGCGAGGCTCACGGAGCCATGTATCTCTCCGCCCTTCAATTAACCCCACATGAGTCTATCAGCCAGTTTGGCCCAATAAACTTTAACTATCTCAGTAGCTGTCTTCCAAATTTCTTGGTATAGTCAAGTGAGTGATTCCAGTACTTCATTAGCTTGTTAAAACATTCCAATTGGCATTCTGTCCATGTCTGGAGCTTGTTTATCACTAATGCCTTCAGTGTTGCTTGCATTTCTTCCTTCAAGCAGTCTCTTGATAAGGCTGAATAATTTTATTGGGGACTCCTACAGCTCTTATCACAATCCATCCATCCATCTATCGTGTCAAGCACATCTATACATTTGTTGCCATCATTTTCAAAACATTTTCCTTCTACTTGAACCCTGGGTATCAGCTTCTCATTTTTCCCCTCCCTCCCTCATGAACCCTTGATACTTTATAAATTATTATTTTTTCTATTCCACCAACTTTCAATGCTTCCTGCATCTTCAATATGTTGCCCACAGGATCCTTTATTATTGCAACTCAAGGCTTGAATTTTCTCCACAGTTCTTTCAGCTTGAGATATGCTGAGTGTAGTCTGCCTTTTGGGCTTTCTACTTCCAGGTGTTTTTTTTTCACATTCTAATACTTCATTTAGTCTTCTCAAGCTGTCCTTAGAAATTTTCTTTTCAGCTCTTTTACTCCCTCATCTCATTCATTCATTTATTTTATTGTGAATTGAGTGTGTGTGTGTGGGGGGGGTTGCATTTCAGACCATTAACTCTTCTTTCAACAGTTCAACAACTGATCAACACACCCCCGCACAGCCTTTATTCTACTTACCCCACCTTCCCTCTTCGGATCTCTCTTCTCCTTCTTGTGACCCTTCATCCTCGCTTTCACCCAAGTGAAAACCTGTCAACTCTAGTTTGTCGCTTCATTGTCGCTCCCTTGCCCTCCCCCAGCCCTAAGTAGCCTCCAAAGCCTGTTGCTTTTAGTATTGCAAGTCTTTGTCTTGGGTTTCACCCTTGTAGCATTTGTCTCAAAGAATGCTTGTCTTTTTGTGTGGACTAACTTTACTCATGGAAGATTCTCCAGATCCAGCCACGTCCTAAGGGGTTTATGGTTTTGTCATGGATTTATAGCGATGCATAGTATTCCATTGTGTGTATGGACCAAGGTTTCTTTGTCCTTCCTCGTATAGATAGGCATTTGGACTGTTTCCAACGTCTTGCTATTGTGAACAGTGCTATGATGACCATGGGAGTGCATACATCTGTTAGTGCGACATCTCGTATACAGCAAAGGTATTGCTGGACTGTATATAATTTCGATTCCTGATTGCTTAAGGGAGCTCCATTTTGCTTTCCACTGTGGTTGTATGTAGGTTGTGATTTCTTCCATGTGCTTTAGCTACTCTATTTTCTTTCTTTTTTTTTTTTTAATCATTTTATTGGGGGCTTGTACAACTCTTATCACAATCCATACATACATCCATTGTGTCAAACACATTTGTTGCCATCATCATTCTCAAAACATTTTCTTTCTACTTGAGCCCTTCTACTTCAGCTCCTCATTTTCCCCCTCCCTCCCCACACTCAGGAACCCTTGATAATTCATAAATTACTATTATTTTGTCATGTCTTACAGTGTCCGATATCTCCCTTCACTCACTTTTCTGTTATCTGTCCCCAGGGAGGGGGTTATATGTAGATCCTTGTGATCGGTTCCCCCTTTCTACCCTCCCCTTCCCTTACCCTCCTGATGTCGCTACACTCAATATTAGTCCTGATGGGTTTATCTGTCCTGGATTCCCTGTGTTTCCATTTCTTTTTTTTTTTAAACATTTTATTAGGGGCTCATACAACTGTTATCGCAATCCATACACACATCAATTGTGTAAAGCGCATTGTACATCATTCTCAAAACATTTTCTCTCCACTTAAACCCCCGACATCAGGTCCTCATTTTTCCCCTCCCTCTCCGCTCCCCCCTCCCTCATGAGCCCTTGATAGTTTATAAATTGGTATTTTGTCATATCTTGCCCTGTCCGACGTCTCCCTTCTCCCACTTTTCGGTTGTCTGTCCCCCAGGGAGGAGGTCACATATAGTTCCTTGTAATCGGTTCCCTCTTTCCTACCCATTCTCCCTTTACCCAGCTACTCTATTTTCAAGAACAAGTTTGACACTGTCCTGACATCCACTTGAACCTCTTCTTTCTTTCCTGTCTTTAAAACGACCTCTTGCTTTCTTTGTGTATGATGTTATCTCACAACTCATCGGGTCTTGTGTTATTGGTGTTCAACACGTCAATCTATTCTTCAGATGTTCTCAAAATGCAAGTGGAATATATCTCGAGATTGTCTTGGGTCTTATGGTCTTGTTTTAATTTTTTCAATTTCAAGCTGAACTTACATCTGAGCAAATTGCTGGTCTGTCCCACAGTCAGTCCCTGGTCTAGTCTTGGCTGCTGGTACTGAGCTTCTCCATGATCTCTTCCAAACAGAAGTCATCAGTTTGATTCCTGTGTATCCCATGTGGTGACATTCGTGTGCACAGTCCCCACATATGTTGTTGAAAAAAGGTATTTGCCATGAAGAAGTCCTTGGCCTTGAAAAATTCCATCATGCATTCTCCAGCTTCATTTATATCATCAAGGACATAGTTTCCAACTATTGTTCCTTCCTCTTTGTTTCTAAGTCCTGCTTTCCAATCGCCAATAATTATCAATGCATCCTGTTTGCTTGCTTGATCGATTTCAGATGGAAGAAGTCATTGTTTGGTGCCATCAAGTCAGTCCTAACCCATACTGACCCTGTGTACAACAGAATGAAACACGGTCCTGCACCAACCTCACAATTGTTGTTATAGTTCCTCTTTTCCTCTGCCCTCCTTTTTACCAAGCAAACGTGATGTCCTTTCCCAGAGACTGGTCTTTCCCAATAACAGGTCCAAAGCACTTGAGATGAAGTCTCACCGTCTTCTCTTCTAAGGAGCATTCTGGCTGCACTTCTTCCAAGACAGACTTGTTTGTTCTTCAAGCAGTCCATGATACTTTCAATATTCTTCACCAGCACCTTCATTCAAACACATTGGTTCTTCTTTGGGCTTCCTTATTCATGGCCCAACTTTCACGTGGGCATGAGGCTATTGAAAATACCATGGCTTGAATCACATTATTTCTTGACTGCTGCTTCCATGAACACTGATTGAAAAGCCAAGGAACTTCAATTTTTTTCTCTGATTATCATGATGTTATCCATTGGTCCAGTTGTAAAGAGCACAACTTAATTGATAGCTCTGCCATTGCTGAGTAAATTTGAATAATAGTTGTATTAACTGGACTTCCTTGCACTTGTATAAATATTATCTCACCCCAAATAACATGGTACTTCAAGATAGATCTTTAAAATTTTCTTTTTGATGATGTGTTAGTCTGGGTACATTAGAGAAACAAATCCACAGAAACTCATATGTATAAGAGAGAGTTTTATATAAAGGTTAAGTGCACATCAAGAAAACATCCCAACCCAGTGCTGCCCAAGCCCACAAGGTCAACATTAGCCCATATGTCCGACACCAATCCACAAAGTCCTCCTCCATCTCACAAAACACACACAGTGATGCCGACTGCAGGAGGAAAGACAAATCAGTAAGCTTGTAAGCACCTCAGTGCTGGTAGGGGTCTCCACACGGCTGCTCCAGCATCCAGGGCTTCATCGGGGTAGGTCCATGTGGCTTCTCCTTGGGGATGTCTTGCAGGAAGTGAGCCTGGCCAGCTGAAGCAGGGACCTGACTAAGGCAGCTGCACCCTGGTCCAACCATCACAAAGCAAGAGACCCAAGAACTAGAAAGATGAGGCTCACCGAGCTATTTCTCCCTTCGCCCTTCAATTAGCCCCACCTGTGTTTATCGGCCAGGTTGGCACAATAAACTTTAACTAACTCAGATGATGAATGTGGTAACTTTTCTCTTGAGTTTGCCATTCACAACATAGGCAACCATGAGACTGTCTCCATCCACACGATTATGGTTGACATGACCATATGTTGAGTGTCTTCCAACCTGAAGGGCTCATCTTCTGATAACATATCTGACCATGTTCTGCTGTGTCCATAACACTTTGTTGCGGGTGATCTCTCAGACGCAGACAGCCTCGTCCTCTTCATAGTCTGCTCTTAGTCTGGAAGCACTGCTGAAACCTGGTCACTCTGAGTGACCCTGAAGATTTTTTTTGTTTTGTTTTTAATACACTGAACCACAGGACTCCTTTTTCTTTTTCTTTGTAACAATAAAATAACAATAAAATATAGATAAAAATACAAATAGTGAGTAAGAAAGAAAAGACCACCATCCATATTTAAAAAGCCAAGGAAGAAATGTTTGTCACGGAACAAGCAAGAATACATGCACCCAGAACAAATTCAGGTTGGGTCAAGAGGGAGGTCAACTGACCCAGTGTCAAGTTTGATGCAGCATAATCAAGATTACAGTGATCTCTTTCTGTTGGTAAGGCTGTTCAAGACCCTTGCTTGTGGCCAGAGGGGACCTGCCAGCGGCTTAATCAGACTAGATACTCTGCAGATAGGTTGGGGTCTCCCACTGCCCTCCATAGCCTACTACAAATTGGGTGTTCACAGTTTAAGTTCTGATACTTTCATCTTGGTCATATTTGGATTTTGTTATCTTTGGATCACACAAGCCGGTGTGCTTATGCCATGTAGACTTAGTTGACACCTCACTTAGATGGCTGCTTGTATGAATATAAACCTCTAAGACCCAAGCACTATTCTGATAGCCAGGCACCATCTGCTTTCTTCACTACACTTTGCTGTAATGCTCTTATGTTCAATGATCATTTCACGAACGTGAGTATTGATCGAGCAGGGCCATGTTATCAGAACTAACTGTTCTTGGATTGGCCCTAGAGTTAAGTTCTGTTGGTATTTGAAATACAGATAGCATAGCTTCCAACATCACAACAGCAAGCAAGTCACCCCATACTATCACTACTACTGAGCAGGGGTGGAAACTATAAACAAACTAATGAAATCCCAGGAGTTTAGTCAAGAGGGTCTTAAAAGCTCATAAGCAGCTACCTAAGGTATAACGATTGGTTTCTCTTACTACAAAAATAATAAAGAATGATGAAAATGGCAAGACATATGGAAATATTGGCCTCCAAGACCCTGGGACCAGAATTAAAAGGTGCCCAAATATCAATACCAACTGCTCTGAGAAGGACCACATGACATCCTGGTAGAGAGGGGGAAAAAATGTGGATCAGACTTACTGGTCGGATAGGGAACCCCAAGACTATGGTCTTTAGTCTCACATAACTCATGCCCGTGTAAAATAATCGACCACTCACGATCAAAAGGGTAAATTTTCACCTAAGGACCAAATTCCCAGGGTGAGGAAAGAAGGAGACATTGAAGGAGCAAACGTGGGGAGGATGTGGCTAATATACCATGTAGGAGTCTACACTGAGGTGATCGCAATGATGAATCAAAACAGCCTGTGTCTGAATTGTTGCATATAAATCTATGATCAGCTCTATAAACCTTAACCTAAATCACAATAAAAAGCTAAAAAACAAATAGTATTAAAAAGAAAACAAAAACTCAACCCATGTACAAATATGCCTGATACAACTGATGGATGGATTATAGTAAGAGCTGTAAGAGCTCCCAATAAAATGATCTTTTACTATTAAAAAATAGAGATAAAAAGAAAAAAACTGAAGCTCTAGGCTTGTTCTAGGCCTCTAGAAGTACTACTTTCACTTTCAAAATCATCTTTTTAAATGAAACACCTTCGTAATTCCTCATGTAAATCTCGTGGGAAGATTATTATTTTCAGGTTATTAGAGACACAGACATATCTGACAGTGTGAAATCATGTCACCGATGCTGTGCTTAATTCCGTGTGAACTGGATGAAGGTTTACAGAGCAAAAGTCCGCTTTCCACTCAACAACTAACTCAGGAACATTTGCTTCACTGCAGTCATTGCAATCCCCACGTAGCTCACTGCCTCCCTGGGTTCCCCTTGCCGTTCCTCCTTCCCTGATCGTCCTAAATGCCGTCCCTCTTGAGATGATCACTGCCCTTTTGACCTCAAATGGCTGATTCTTCTTAAGTATGAGTCCCTCACTAGTGCCTTTGTTTCACTGAAAATGGAGCCGACTTCAAAACTCATTGCCATCCAGTTCATCCTGGCTCAGCAGCCTGCAGGGCAGCGCAGACCTGCCCTGGGGAGTTTCCAAGACTAAAAACCTTTTTTTTTTAAAGACTATAAATCTTAACCTGAGTAAAAAGCCTTAGCTTTCTCTTGTGGAGCAGCTGGTGGTTTCAAACGGCTGACCTGGCATTTATTTCCATACCTGAAGGATGACAGAGAGTCAGAGTTGTGGGAAACGGACTCAGAGGGAAATATGACTAGGACTATATTCCCTAACTTATAACAGAGGGAATCCAGAAAGCTAGTATCCCACAGTAGGAAAGCCACCACTTTGGTTAAGTTAGAGATAAAGTCCAAGTACATGATCCTTTAAATATCACTCGCACAGATTCTCCCCTAACAGCTCTGCTGCCTTACAGTGAGCACCTGGTGGATTACATCTCCCTACAGAAGCAGACATCCTGTTGCCATCTCTTCCTGCCATGTCACAAGCCCCCCAACGCAGGTGTTAGCCTTCCTCACCAATGAGCTCAGGGACCTTACTATAGTTGCCACCCACCTTGCGACGTCTGTAACTACTGAATATGCATGTCTTATGGCTGCCTACAAATATCCCAGGACAGTAAAGACTCCCTCTCTCTCCTCCCAGTTCCACATGGACATCAAGAGGGGCTGGGGTGAGCGTGCTACTATGAAATGTGCCTGACTCCTTCGTTGTACTCTCTCTCCTACCTTTCCCATCCGCTCTGACTTTACTATGAACTTCACATATTATCACCGTGCAATTGTGCCTACTGACCCTTTGGTTGTTAGAGGCTGGCTTCCTCTGACACAGTCTCAGGGATTCCACCAGTCTCTATTCAAAAGATAAGCCTGGGCTTTTCTATGATTCCGAGTTATATTTCACATTCTTCTTCCAGCCTATGTAAGGCCTCTTTTTTTCCTCTTATGTTTTAAATCATTTTATTGGGAGCTCTTACAGCTCTTATCACAATCCACCCATCCATCCACTGTATCAAGCACATTTTTACATATGTTGCCATCATTTTCAAAGCATTTTCTTTCTACTTGAGCCCTTGGTATCAGTTCATTTCCCCCACTCTCCCCCGCCCTCCCTCATGAACCCTTGGTCATTTATCAATCATTATTTTTTTCATGTCTTACACTGACTGCTGTCTCCCTTCACCCACTTTTCTGTTGTCTGTCATCCTGGGAGGGGTTTATATGTAGAACATTGTGATAGGTTCCCCCTTTCTCCCTGAATCTTCCCCTTACCCTCCTGGTATTGCTACTCTCATTATTAATCCTGAGGGGTTTATCTGTTCTGGATTCCCCGTGTTACAAGCTCTTATCTGTACCCATGTACATGCTCTGATCTAGCCGGATTTGTAAGGTAGAATTGGAGTTATGATAGTGGAGGGGAGGAAGCATTAAAGAACTAGAGGAAAGTTGTGTGTTTCCTTGGTGCTGTACTGCACCCTGACTGGTTCTTCTCTTCCTTGTGACCCTCTGTGAGGGGATGTCCAATTGTCTACAGATGGGCTTTGGGTCTCCACTCCGCTCCCCACCCCTCATTCACATTGATATAATGTAGGGCCTCAATGTGATCCCTTTCAGAGCCGTTAGTAGGAGTCGCTGGGTACTATCTAGTTCTTCTGAAAACCAAAAATCCGGAGTACAACTGTCCCTGTGCGTTTCCGAGACTATAATTGCTCACGGGAGTAGAAAGCCTCCTCGTTGAGGCTGGTGGTTTCAAACTGCCGACTTTGCGCTTAGCAGCCAACCGGTAACTACGACGTCACCAGGGCTCCTCACTTCATCTGAAGATGCACGGAACCGCGGCCGTGGAGTCGGTGCTGACTCACACAGGCCCTGTGGGTTTCCGAGACAGTCGCTGGTTAAGGGAGGAGAAAGCCCAGTCTTTCTCCCCGGGAGCGGCTGGTGATTTTGAACAGACGACCATGCAGATCGCAGCCCAACGCTTAACTCCCACACCACTAGCTCCTTAGTCCCTCTGAAGCCACTGCCTGTGTTTTTCCTATGCTTTTCTATTTGGTGCCAATTAACATGTTTAAAGCAGCAGAACACAAAACAAACACAAAACAACACTCATACATATACAACTAGCTCTGTACCTTCAAGTTTGTTCAGTTAGGTCAACCTATCTTAAATCTCTAGACAACTGGACATACCTTGCAGAGGGGTAGTGGGGAGATGAGTCACTTAGGGTACAGTATAGCAATAATGAAACCCACAACCTTCCTCTAGTTCTTAAACGCTTTCTCCCCCCAACTACCAGGACCCCAATTTTGCCTTGCAGACCTGGTTAGACCAGATGATGCACAGTGGTACAGATGGGAATTGGAAACGCAGGGAATCTAGGACAGATGAACCTCTCAGGACCAAGGGTGACAGTGGCGATACCAGGAGGGAAAGGGGGTGTAGAAAGGGGGAATGGATCACAGGGAGCTACATATAACCTCCTCTCTGGGGGACGGGCAGCAGAGGGGTGGGTGAAGGGAGACGCCGGACAGTGTAATATAAGATACAATAATAATTTATAAATTATCAAGGGTGCATGGGGGAGAGGGGAGGAGGAAGGGAAGGGGAGGGGAAAAAGGGAAAATGAGCTGATTCCGGGAACCCAAGAGGAAAGCGAATTTTGGGAATGATGAGGGCAACAAATGTATAGATGTGCTTTACACAATTGATCTATGTATTGTGATGAATTGTATGAGCCCCAATAAATTGATTTTTTTTTAAATTACGGGCGATCTCCCTACTCGGCGAACACATTGCTCAAATGTAGTTACTGATTTTCTGAAGAATTTTTGACAATTGTATGTAGACAATGTCTACTGCATTAGTAGAGGTCCAGCCAGATTTTTAGAAGTGGTATTGCTACCTCCTACCAAGCAACAAACACAGGTTTCAGAGTTTCTGCAAAACAGGTCAGGTTACTCCTGTGAATTTTACAAAACAGACTAGGAAATGTCGTCAGTTCCCCTCATGAATATCTTGCAAGATTTGATGATTTCATCCCAAACATGCATGCAAGAAATGAGACAGCAACACTTGGCAATAGCGAAGCGGTGCCTTCAGTTTCTCAAAATGTTGGTCCACAACCAGATTGCGGGTAGCACCACTCATCGTCATACACAAGACCCCAGGGGGCCAAATCGGAGATCCAGCCTAACTGTCTGCATGAAAGCAGATCAAGAAATAGCAACCGTAATGTATAATTCATCTAGGACTCACGAGGGAGGGAGGGGAAAAAAGAGGCGCCGATACCAAGGGCTCAAGTAGAAAGAAAACGTTTTGGAAATGTTGATGGCAACATATGTACAAGTGTGCTTAATACAATTGAATGAGAGATTGTTATAAGATGTGTAAGAGCCCCCAATAAAATGATTAATAAGAAAGCAAGAAAGATCATTATTTGCAGACAGAATAAACAGAAACACAATTGTCCTTAACCAGACAGCACAACGTTAAACAAGGTTTTCAAGGAGAAGAAGAGACAAATGGGAGAAACTCGTTTTCTCAAAACGATCCCTGAAGTTCTAAATTAGTTCTAGTGTATTCATTTTGAAACAGAAACCTCAAAGCAGCATCCTGGTGGGGGGTGGGGCCAGGACATCAAAATTAGAATGAGACCGAAACTTCAGTTTCTGTAGGATATGACAAATTAATAATAAAGTATCAAGGGTTCATGAGGGAGGGGGGAAGGGGATGGAGGCGGGGTGTGTGTGTGGGGGGGGAATGAGGACCCGATACCAAGGGCTCAAGGAGAAAGCAAATGTTTTGAGTACGATGATGGCAACAAAAGAAAAAGAAACTTCGGTTTCTCAGATCAACTACTATCCCTTGCGGAAAGTTGATCTATTGAGATTTCCATCTACAGCACAGAGAATTTTTAAATGGCCACATTTGTGTCTCTAGACTGTTCCTCACCAACTATGCTAAGCAAACATTTCGGCAAGCAAGTCCTTGAGCCCCATCAGGGAACTCTATGATCCCCATACATGGCAGATCCCAATTTCTGAGAAGGTTTGAGTTTGTCCAACATCTAGGACTTTGGGTTTGAGTTTGTCCAAAGTTTGGGTTGGGTCATTAAAAAATGGTTTGGGAGCCATGTCTGACCTCCTCTGCTACACAAGGGAGGAGAATGCATCTCCACACCCAAGGCCAATTGCCACAAGGCAGAGGTCAGACAAGCCTCCTGCCTCCATCTTTCTTCATCCTGTTCTGACATCAACCATTCCTCCCATGACACTCTGCTTTTGTGTTGGATTCGATCCTGTGTTGCAATGGCTACACAGAACTCACACACAACCTTCACACCAGGAGGGAAGTTAACGCCAGGCAGAAGTAGAAAACAAGAACACTCACTGATCCACAGCAATGCCGCTCTTGAGCCAGCAGCCAAGTGTCTCTCGCTGCTCCTCAGCCTCTTAGCCGTGTGCTCTCCTGGCCTCCGCAGGCCAAGAAGCTCCCTCGCTGCTCCACCTCACCATCTTACGGTCTCTGCACTGTTCCTCTGCTCTGTCGCATGATCTCCTGGTCACAGCCTCTGGACTTGAGGTGGCATGACTCTGCTTCAGGCAGAAATTTTGAACGTGATTTGCTGCTTGCTCTTCTTGACGGTCTCAGGAACGTTCTCTTCTTGCTTCTGAGATGGCTTCGTTCCGAGAGCCCAGGGAATGGCAAACCTGACCGATACGCGAGTGAGCGTCCTCTGCACTTGACTTGCAGAGTCCCACTCAATCTTTTGGTAGGGGTCGTAGAGAAATGGACAGAGGAGCCATATGAAGACATTTCACTTTACCCCAGATCAGTAAAGTCCCGATGGGGTAGCATCACGGGGTTTGGACAGTGGGTTCTTTACACAGCAGAGCATGCAATTGCAGGGGTAGGGCAGCCTGACATCTGCTCCAACTCTCGCCATTTCTGACACCATTCATCCTCCGTGGTTACATTTCTCAGCTCCTGCGGCCATCAGGCTTTCCACTCATACTGCCACCACTGTCTCGTGCCATCTTTTTTCTTTTGCTCCTCCTCCCCCTCCATCTTTTTTCTTGTTTTTTTTCTGCTTTGACTTTTCAGTTTGTTCAATGGTTTGTTTGTTTTTTAATTTTTAAAAGTCATTTTATTGGGGGCTCATACAACTCTTATCACAATCCATACATTTTCAACTGTGTAAAGCACATTTATACATTCATTGCCCTCATCATTCTCAAAACATTTGCTCTCCACTTAAGCCCCTGGCATCAGCTCATTTCCCCTCCCTCCCCGCTCCCCGCTCCCCCATCCCTCATAACCTTGATAATTTATAAATTATTATTTTGTCTTATCTTACACTGCCCGACATCTCCCTTCACCCACTTTTCTGTTGTCTGTCCCCCAGGGAGGAGGTTAGATGTAGATCCTTGTAATCGGTTCCCCCTTTCCAACCCACCCTCCCTCCGCCCTCCCAGTATCACCACTCACACCACTGGTCCTGCCCTCCATCTTTTTTCAACATCTTTATTAGCACTTTATCCAATTCAGTAACTCAGTCATACCATGGAGAGCTGTATAGTTGTCATCCTAGTCAATTCTAGGACATTTTCTTCTTCCTGTAGTCATTGTAATTATTTTTTTCTAATCGTGGCAAAAAATATACACATCAGAATATTCTACTTGTATAATTCAGTGTCATTGATTAGACTCTCCATGCTGTACAGCACTATTGATATCCAAATTATTCTACCACCACTGACATAAACTCCATGCCCCTACAGAACCACTCTTTCCCTTCCCCTATGGTAACCATGGGTCGGATTTGGTTTCCTTTCTTCCCCGTGGTTCTCTTGATATAATATTCACATGTCATATACTTCCACGGCTAAGTTGCTTTTACAATCACAATCAGTTCTAGTGCTCCCTCCTGCATTCTTTGTTGGCTCCCCAAATCCTGTTACCCTTCCTATCTCCCACTCCCCACCGGTACATTCCCTATAAACCCTTGCTTTAGTTATTATCCCTACACCTCTACTCCTTCTGTGCTTCACAGACTGGGAAACCCACTAGAAACAATAAAAGCAAAACCAAAATAATGTGATAAGGATAAACTAATAATAATATAAAGATAAAAATACAAATAGTGAGTAAGATCACCATCAATATTTTAAAAAACCAGGGAAGAAATGTTTGTCATGAACAAGCAAGAAATACTTGCACCTAGAACAAATTCAGGTTGGGTCAAGAGGGAGGTCAACTGGCCCATTATCAAGTTCGATCCAGCGTAATCAAGATTACGGTGATCTCTGTCTGATAGTAAAGTTTTCAAGACCTTCACCTGTGACAAAGAGGAGCTGCCAGCAGTTTAATCTGACTAGATGCTCTGCAGATGGGTGTGGAGCTCCCCTTGTCCTCCATAGCTTTCTACCAATTGGGTGTTCACAAGTTAAGCTCTGATACTTTCCCCTTGGTCATATTTGGATTTTGTTATTTTCATTTTTGGATCACACAAGCTGGTGTGCTTCTTCCATGTGGTCTTAATTAACTCCTCACTTAGATGGCTGCTTGTTCAAATACAAGCCTTTAAGACCCAGACACTGTTCTGACTGATAGCCAGGCACCATCTGATTTCTTCGCCACACTTTGCTGTAGCTCCCTTAATCTTCAGTGATCCTTTCATGAAGGGGAGTTATCAAGCAGGGCCATGTTACCGGGACTGCTCTTGGATTGGGCCTCAAGTTAAGTGGGAGCCAGAATCCATCTGCTTGTCCTGGGATATGTACCATTCAGGTTTACTTTGGCGGTCTTTTTATGGTGAAATCAAAACCCCATAAAACCAACTACCCCAACAGCAGCAACAAACCAACCAGCAAACAAACAAACCATAAAACAAAAACAAACAAACAAAAAACAGGAAAACAAAACCCCATGGAAACAAAGCATCAAAACATTGTCAATCAACCCCTTGGTGTTTAAGGTGATTGACAGATGACATCAATTTTCCCAATGACACCACACTCCGGATCTGTCGGTAGGAGGAGTCCATGCGAGCACAGCTCCACCTTGAGCCGCAGCCCAGAGTTGTCACCTGCACAGTTTCATTTCCTATTCCATTGAGCCCCCTAAGCATGGGGAAAACTTCTTGGATCGATTCTTAACAAGTGGAGATCACTGCCCAACACATCAACACCTGTCATATCACTGCATGGGGAGCATCGAGGACTAAATATATGGGGATTCTGGGTCCTTTTCCATTGGACATCCCCCAAGCCAAGGGTTCCCCTAAGATCCAATGACCACTACTTCCATAGCCCTGGGGTGGCCACTCTGCTTCCTCTCTCAACTGAGTGCCCCAGTCCTCTAGTCCTCTGTAGGCAGCTTCGAAGCCGGGCTCAGTTTTTTGAGCCAGGTCTCCATGTTAAGTCCGTCTGGTGTAGCCCCTGGGTTATGCCCTGCTGCCTGCAGGGTCAGCATCCAAGGTCATCATGGTGCGTAGTCCATGGTGTGGTTCACCAAGGGTTGAGCAGAAACTTCTTCTTCGGAGTATCTACCCAGGAACATAAAATCTGGTCCATTGTCCTCCCAGGTTCCCCACACTTAGTGTTTAGCCTCCCTTCCAGATGGGAGGCTTCCTCTCCCCAGTCACCCACCAAACTCACCAACCGAACTCTCAGCGTCTCCTCCACAGTGTGGAAGCTCCCCTCCCCTGGTCTGAACTTGATTTTCCAGCCAGGTTCTCTTTCTATTCCTGGGAGGGGGGTAGGGGAGCATTGATTTGTCCCACCCTTGCCTCAATGTTGAATAGCCTTGAGTGGATGGTCGTCTTCCTTTTTCCACCTCTTGAAGGAGTGATCCCAGACACTCTGAGGTCTCCTCCTTCAACTTGGCTCTTGTGCAGTGTGCAAACGGGAGGGGATGTATGGTTCATGGCCAGTAGTAGCGTTCCCCCCTTCTTTTCAGGAATTTGTCCCTAATGCTTGTTTAATTGGTATGTCTCTGTATAGACATGTACTAAAACAGCATTTGTCCTTTTGTGATTGACTTACTTCACTCAGCAAATTGGTTTCCAGGTCCTTCCATGTCATGCAGTGTTTCACGCGTCCATCACTGTTTTTCAGGGGTGCGTAATATTCCAGTGTGTGTACCAGAGTTTCGTTATTTGTTCTTTCACTGTTGGACATTTGGGCTGCTTGCAGTTTCTCTGTGAAGTGTGCTGCTATGAACATGGGAGCGCACACCTCCACTCATGTTGTGTCTCTTATTTCTTTAGGGTATATGCCTAATAGTGGTATTGCTGGACCACATGGGATTTCAATTCCCATTTGCTTTAAGTATTGCCTTATTGCTTTCCACAGTGTCATGCCATCATTAGTGTTACCACTTTCTCTGTCTCGTGAGTCTAGGAGGTTCTCAGCACTAGGGTCCCAGGTCCAAAGGATGGACTTCACTCCAGGTTCTTCTTCCTGGTGGTAATGAGATCACTCTCAACCTCTTTGGGATTGGCTCTTTCGAGCAGGATGACAAATTTTACCAATCCCTTTGGCAGGCTACAGTCATCTAATTTGCATAGTAATTGACCAATACCTTCAGGGATTTTGCATGCCTTATTTGCATAGTAGATATTAACCAATTCTTCTACAAGAACATGACCCAGCAAATAGTCTTAGAACTGTAAACTCAGGGCCAGAAAGGCCATGTAGAAAAAGAACCCCATTGCCTGCAGTATATAAAGGTGATGACAAACTTTCAGTCCAGAGGTCACCATGGGAGAGTTTGAAAGATCCATGCCAGTTGGAAGACTGAGTCAGATTAATGGATATACAATATGGGAATGACAAATACCTTGGACAGCACACTAGGTTATGTTCTATTACCAACACAAACGTTGGCAGTTCAAACCTACCCAAGTGGCACTAAGGAAGAAAGGCCTTGTGATGTATGCCCATAAAGATCACAGCTACGTAGATTCTATTGAACTTGGTTCTACTCTGTAACACATGGTGTTGCCATGAGCCAGAATCACCAGCATGGTTTGGTTTTTGTTTTGTTTGTAATGGAGAGGATGAATAATGAGTTAAGTAACCTGATCTAGAAACTTAACCAACTTGCTTGTTTCTATGGGAAACTATGTTCTGAGAAATGAACTTTGGGAACACAACCAATTTTCAAGTTGGGGCTGCTGCCTTGCGGTGTTATTTTAATATTATGTAATATTATGAATATTTTTTTCTTCCCCCCCCACACTTATTCTCTTTATTTTTTATTTTTTTTATTTTTTAACATTTTATTAGGGGCTCATACAACTGTTATCCCAATCCATACACACATCAATTG
>NW_022105908.1:20313851-20322967 GCF_000313985.2 Echinops telfairi | reverse complement strand
TAGGAACTAGAGGAAAGTTGTATTTCTCATCATTGTTACATCGCACCCTGACTGGCTCATCTCCTCCCCGAGACCCCTCTGCAAGGGGATCTGAATATTGTTTTCTTGCTGAGGAAGTAAAAGGCTGGACCAACCGATGTCCTGCCGTCCATGCTGGAGCGGACATTTGAAATACACAGTTGGAAAAGGAACACACAAATTGTAACTTTGCCTTTGAAATTAGTTTTGAGAAGAGTATAATATCATCATTTCATCTATGAATATAAATGCAAAATTTTGTAAATAAACTATCATTTATGCAAACGTCAAACTGGATTTCAAGAGCAACACATCACAAACAAGTACAGTTAATCCTAGGAATGCTGGAGTGTTTCAATAGAAACCCATTAATATAATTCACCATATTAATAGTCTAAGTAAGAAGTACACATTATCTTAATTGATACTTTTAAGAAAGTATTTGGTAAGATTCAACATCAGTCATCAGTAAGGTTTAATAATGTGGTGGCAGGCGGAGCTTAGCTTTGTGAGCTGCTACTTCTTGATAATCACTTTTGGTAAACAAAGAGGAGAAAGGGACTTCCTTTATTAATGAAGACATTTTAGATTTATCCCTTTATTTATTTATTGGGGGGGGGGTGCGGAAACCAAGAATTCCCATGATCACCACTCTTATTTGACAAAGTTCTGGAGGTCTGGACCAATACTACCAGGAAGTAAAATAAATAAGAAACGCAAGATTGGCAGGGACACATAAAACAAATTATTCGCAGATGACATAATTATCTGCTTAAAAAAATTAATGAAATTAACAGAACGACTTAGAGCCAGCAAGAGCATTCAGCAAGGTTGCTATATACAAGATCAGGCTGCCAAAGGTGGGGCGGGGGCGGGAGGGGGGGGGAATCACTAGTATTTTACTACACCAACAATAGCCAATTTGAAGATTTGCTATGAAAGTAAACTATGTAATTCAAAAAACAGCATTCAATTTGGACCTAGGGACTAACAAAGTATTCAAAAATCTCAGTGGAAAAATTGCTTACTTCGAATAAAAGACATAGAAGATGATTTGAATAAATAGAGAAATAGTTCATACTCCAGTGAGATGAGTTAATATTACAAAGATAGCCTTTTCTACACAGTAATGTACACATTCAATATATTACTCATTGGAAATCTGACTCAGGCTTTGTGTTTATTTTATTGGGGGGGGCGACTAAAAGGTCTCTTACTTTAATTTGTAAATTGTGTTTTTGGTTTGTTTTTTTGACCATTTTAATGAGGGCTCTTACAATGCGTATTGCAATCCATACATCAATTGTATCAGGCATATTTGTACATATGTTGCCATCATTCTTTTCTAGACAGTTACTTCCTATTGAGCCTTTGGTGTCAGCTCCTCTTTTTTCTCCCTCCCTCCCCCTCCCCTGACGACCCCTTGACAAATGATAAATTATCATTATTTTCATATCTCACACCAACCACTGTCTCCCTTCCTCCATGGTTTCTGTTGTTCTCCCCTGGAGGGGTGGGTGTGGTTGTGTGTCGATCATTGTGGTCGGTTCCCCTTCGTCCCCTCCTCCACCCCCCTTCTCCCTTCCCATCTTCCCATTCCTGCTCCTGGGTTGCTGGTGCCCTGAGCTCTCATCCCTTACCTACACAATAAAGATCTTGATGAGTTTACCTCAAAACTGCATGAAAGAAAAGATAAAAGATGTCTAAGTCGACACCAAAAAGGAAGAGGAGCAAGTGTCTTATCCTTTCAGCATATTAAACTTACCACAAAAGCATTATTTAAAAAAGTAATAAAAACAGTTTAGTATTAGTGTAAAAACAGACAAATACATCAGTGGAATGAAATTAAAACTCAGAGACAGACTCACATATACCAGAATTTTATCTTTGGTAAATGTGACTAAAGAGAAAAATGAATTGGACCCCTAAGACCCAAAACCATGATGAATCCTAAATAGATTTTAAAGACCTAAATGCGAAAAGTAAAACTATAAATTTACTGGAAGAAAATTGTTGGAGAATGTTTTTTGTGATGCAGAGATGGGAAATACCAATTTTCAAAATCACAACCCACATGGCGGGGGTGTGTGTATGTGTGTGTGTGTCATTTGTGCACAAGTAATTTGTGTTTAGAAGAATCAGCACAAGGTAGATCCCTATGAAGTAGAGCTTCAATATGTCCCAGTGTTCAGCTTTTCCACCTCCTGAGCCACTCTATCATTCCTAACGTCAACTAGTAACCGCTCTCCCTGCAGTGTTCAGGTTTCAGACTGAATGGCAGCACCTCCCAGAACTTACATCACCAAAGGACTGGCTCATGAGGCGCGGAGGACAGCAAGTCCCAAGCACATGGCTCAGAGATTAGTCTGGACAATTCTTCTCACTCATGTGGCGGCAGGGACTGACCAACCCAACTGGCAGATCAGATGACAGGCTGTTGACTCACCAGGCGGGGAAGCTAGCACATCCAGTCAGATGACAGGCTGCTGTCTCCAGTCCCAGGAATCAGAGGTCAAAGACAGGCCAGGTGCAGGATTGAGAGCAAGAGACTGAACTTTGTCAAAGCCTTTCTCTATATGGGGTGCACATCAGACCCCCAAGGAAAGTAAGGGTAGTGATCTGAGCCACACCCTCTAGTAAGGTGGTAACTCAAGACACATGCAGTCTTAATCCCGCCTTATTGACGTCATGGACATTTCATGCCACAATGAGACCATAACCGTCGATATAACAGTCAGAGGACACCACAAAGTGAAGATCCTGGCCAGAAGGGCTTCAATGGATCCCAGTACACTACAAAGCGGAGGACTCCTCCCGCTGGCTAGTCCTGCTCCGTGTGAGTGGCGGGGAGGGACCAGTGGAGCAAACACGAATGTTGGAGTCGCCCACAGCGAGGTGAATCCTAATATCCGTGTGATGAACAGTCGTGGTACGTGGCTGCCGTATGCATTAGGAGTTGGCTTGCTTCATATTGCCTTACTCAGCATGCCCTTATTCGTGTGCCTGTTGCTTGGACCTTAACACATATAATACATAACCTGCGGATGGACCATGTTTCCCCAAAAGTAAGACATGCCCCGAAAATAAGACCTACTTACAGTTTTGCCTCTTGCTGAAATATAAGGCACCCCCTGAAAATAAGACCTCTCCGAAAATAAGGCCCCCAGAAGCTACCGTAACTCTGAACTTTGGACCGTAGCAGCGGATGCTGCCACGGTGTACCCGGAGCAGGAAGTGTGAGGTCTCTTTTAATAAAACAATAAAAAACAATAAATGTATACTGTATTCTTCTTCATGGAAAAATAAGACATCCCCTGAAAATAAGACCTAAAAATAGCGCATCTTTGGGAGCAAAAATTAATATAAGACACTGTCTTATTTTGGGGGAAACGGTATATATTTTTGCACGCAGTGAAAGGAACACTTTTTGATACATCTGAGCAGGGTAAAGCAAGACTCCTAACTCACTGGGAACAACTCGACTGTGGAGTACAGGTTACATCTTCACAGGCAATTTTCACAATTTCTCCAATAATCCTATATGTTCTGGCAAGTTTCTATATGAAGTAGGACCCAACTCCTTTCATCCTTAACACGGCTTCTCTCCTGAGTGTGCTAATTCCCCAAATGCCACAACCACATGGTGTTCAGATCTTTGGAATTAATACGTATTGAATTGTTTTGCAACTGAATTAGAAATTTAGGGCAACTCAGTCTCCTGTCAGGACAGAGTAGTCCGCACACGGCACCGTCTCTGTGAAACTGTGAAATGAGATGTCTGGACATTGCAGGACCAGTTGCTGGTTCTTCACGGGCTGTGTGGAAGTGCAGGTTTTTACTCGAGGACGCCTCTTCATTGAGTCTGGTGTTTTTCTGAAGTAAAGCGTCACAGGAAGGCTTGGCAGGCCCAGCTTAAAGCGATGTGCAGTGCGGGTGTAGTCGATAAATCCAAGGTAAAAAGAAATCTGTAAAAACTAGGACTAGCTGCAAGATATGACAAAATAAGAATTTATAAATTATCAACAAAAAAATTATCAAGGGTTCATGAGGGAGGGGGGAGCGGGGAGGGAGGGGAAAAATGAGGACCTGATGCCGGGGGCTTAAGTGGAGAGCAAATGTTTTGAGAATGATGAGGGCAATGAATGTACAAAGGTGCTTGACACAATTGATGGATGTATGGATTGTGATAAGAGTCGTATAAGCCCCTAATAAAATTATTTTTTAAAGTACTTAATTAAAAAAAGAAATAAAAAAAAATAAGTAGGTGCAGTATTAAATTAAAAAATAATGACGCTGATGGAGGGGTGGGGGGAGGTAGGGGGCCAGCCCCCACCGCTAATACTCCTATTGCTACTACTCGGATTCAGTAATACTACTTCTGGGCTCAGTAATGCACAATTGTACGGTTGAGATATATAAGTATTATATTAGTCATTGAGAGCATGAGAGATAATACAATAATACAGTCAGACACGTTACATGGCAACATTGCTCACCTCAGCCCAGCTTAGTGGTCCACGTGGAGAGAGGGGGAAGGGAAGGAGGGAAAGGGAACAAGAGAGAGGGGGAAGAGAGTCAGAGAGGTCAGAGTCCGAAAGAGAAGTCCGAGAAGTTCCCGCCTATATTGCTGACCCATGCCTATATACCTTTTGGGGGCATGCCAGCCCACTAATTACAGGTAGAGACATACATCATAGGGAGGGGTTGCACTATAGGCTACACAGCAATGAGAGGGTGGTCTAGGGGTGGTCTCTGGGTCTCCATAGGAACCATTATCAGTAGGGTGTGAACTCCGCCCTCAGGAACCAAACTAATAGCCTTAGGCTCCAGAGAGAGGTAACCCATTGTCTCTAGCATCAGGGAGCAGCCCCCCCCCCCATGAGACAGCAGTCTGGTAGCAAGTATCTGACTTCCCCCCACAAGTATGCAGACAATAGGATGTGAAATTTTTGAAATGCTCAAATCTGACCAAGTATGGATAGTACTTTTTCCCTCAAGAATTCGGGACCATCAACAAGAAAAAGGCAACAACCCCAAGAGGCAAAGAGTATCAGGTGAGTGACCCCATCAGATCACCTTGTGTGAGAGATTACATTATATCACCTTACGGAGGAACGATCGTCAAATGTTAGCCAAATCACTGAGACTCAAAGCCTAGCCAAGGAGACAGAAACAAACCGTCACACTCACCATCCAAATGCAAGTGAGGGTGTAGAAAAACTGAATCACTCATACACCGCTGGTGAGAATATAGCATGGTACAACCACTTTGGGAAACAGTTTGGCGGTTTCATTAAAAAAATTTACCTTCTAATTTCAATCGACTCCTAGGTGTTTCACAAGAGAAATGAAGGGTATGTTCATGAAAGCACTGGCCATTGATGCTCACGTAACAGACAAAACCACCGCACTGTCTCTCAGCAGATGAGTGGATGATCCCGCTGCGGAATACAAGTTGTCTCAACCTGCAGTGTATTCGGTCATGACAAACCACATTTACGACCATCATCCGTCTTTGTTCTTTCTTTTGTACATTTCTTTATCATTGTTTACTTCTTAATCATAAGTTGTATACACATGTATGCTAAGATAATCTATATGTTTATCTACAATTTCCAACCCTAAATAACAACTCAAGATAGGATGTATGAAGATACTGATAATAAAAGGGAATCATAATGAATGCTTTCTTTCTTTCTTTTTTTTTTTTAAAACATTTTATTAGGGGCTCATACAACTGTTATCACAATCCATAAACACATCAATTGTGTAAAGCGCATTTGTACATCATTCTCAAAACATTTTCTCTGCACTTAAACCCCCGACATTAGGTCCTCATTTTTCCCCTCCCTCCCCGCTCCCCCCTCCCAATGAATGCTTTCTTAATGAGGTATTTGATTGACTTCAGAACTGACTTATGAAGAAACTGTAGGGATTGAACCCATCGTAAGTCAGAACTACTGGTATTCGTTCAACGGAATACTCGTTGGCAATAAAAAGACTTGCAACGCCATGGATGAGGATCAAAATCATTGTGCTACGTGAAGGGAGCCAGGCAGAAAGAGCACTTCCTGTACTTTTTCATTTACATCGAATTCTAGAGAATGCAAAGCATCTATAATAGCAGAAGGCAGATCAGGGAGGGGGAGGTGCAGCCAGAGGGGCAGATGACAAAGGTGTGCAAATAAGCAATGAGGGGTGATGGCTATGTTTATCACATTGACTGTGGTATTATTTGCACAGCTGAACATATATGTCGAAACCTACCCAAAACCCAGGATTAATGAATTTATAGGGACAACAAGTTGAATACGTTTTTGGGGGAGTAAGGGGGAAAGTGGTGGTGGGGCGTACAAAGGAGCCGATGTCAAGGAGTCCATGCAGAAGGAGAATGTCTGGAGTCTGACAGCAATTGTGCAATGCTGCTTGAACATGATTGAACTATGGGAGTCATTCCATGGTTCATTGTGATATATGGCATAAAATCCCAATTAATTAAAAAAAGAAAACGGACCACATTGTACACTCTAACCATGTGCAGCTTAACGTATGTGCATTAGACCTCAAGAAAGTTGATTTTTAAAAAAGACAAACAAAAATCTATGCAATGCAATGTACGAGACACACTAAAAACATTATCTTACTAACTCCTTAAAGCCCTAAGAGGGAGATACTATTATTACCACCCTTCTCATTTTGCCGGGGGATAAATTAAGAACAAAGAGCTTGGGTGACTTTCCTAAGGGTCAAAGCTAGCAAGTAACAAGGTTGGGACTCTGACTCCACTTGGGCCCAGCACCCATATTGTCCTGTGCTGCCTCTGGGTGGATGCTGACTATTGGAGAGGATGGTGGGGTGGGAGGGATGTGGAGAACGTTCCTGCACTGTTGATAGAAGAGGAGACCCGGAGAACCATTCTGAAATGCATGCTGGCAGTGCTTTGTCAAGCAGATCCTCATAGACTCGAGGATGCCACACATTTGCATCTAGCAGTAGATGCAAACTGCCGAAACATATAGTCATAAACAGAGACCGGGTCCATCGCTGTCAAGTCAGTGGCTCAGGGGGATCAGAGAAGAGTACTGTGGAGTAGAACCGAGCTTGACAGAATGCTCGTGTCTGTAGAGGCAGTTCTACTCGGTCACTCAGGGGCTGAGTCAGAATCCAGTGAAGGGTACACAGTAGCCTTCTGACCAGTGGAGATGGGCAGGCTTTTCTTTCTCAGAGCCACTGAATGGGTTCAAACCATCAACCTTAAGGGGAGCAGTCCATCACAAATTGCTTGTCCCACCCAGGGATCTTGACATCAACCCAGGCATAAATACATCTCCCAAAGAAATCCTCCAAGGGTACCTAAGGAGCTGGTGTTACAATAATTCTTGACGTATTATTTGTGGAGATTGGGAACTGGTGATCACCTGGTATTCACCAATAGAATCATAAGTGGGTAAAACCCAGCGCCCATTCATAAAATTTCTTCCCCCACCCCAACAGTGTTATTAGCACATAATTTACACATCATACGATTGAGTAGTTCAATCATTCAATCACACCAAGAGGAATTGTACAATCACCACCACATCTACTTAGAGCACCCCACCCCCACGCCATGGTTAAACCATCTTCAACATGAGTTGTGCAATCACAATCAGTTCTAGTGCTCCCTCCCCATCCTGCCCTCATTAGCCACTCCCCAAATCTCCTTTCCCCGACTTTTTCCCATCCCTGACCCCTCCATTCCCTATAACTGATAATATCAGTTATTATCATTGTGC
This sequence comes from Echinops telfairi, assembly GCF_000313985.2. Lineage (NCBI taxonomy): Eukaryota > Metazoa > Chordata > Mammalia > Afrosoricida > Tenrecidae > Echinops > Echinops telfairi. Next base: position 20,315,174 of record NW_022105908.1, on the reverse strand, counting down.
ACCCACTTCTATGCTTCACCTCTGGGAAACCCAACAGAAAAACAATGAAAAACAAATTGCACTAAGGCGGTAAGCATAAGATCAAATTAGTGTAAAGACAGAAATAGAAACAAGGCATGAGTGGGAGAAGACCCCCATCGCCATCCAAAAGGCCAGGGAAGAGATTCCTGTCATGGAACAACTGAGATACTTACACTTAGAACAATTTCAGGTCGGGTATAGGGAGGTCAACTGGCCAAGTAGCATGTTCGAACCAACATAAGATTACAATGGTCTTGCCTGATTGTAAGGTTGTTCAGAACTCTGGTCCTTGGCTAGAGGGGATCTGCCAGCAGCTCGGTCTGCCTACATACCGTATATAGCTGTGTATAAACCGAGTTTCTCAGCACATTTTTAATGCAGTTTTCATGGTAAAATTAGGAGCCTTGACTGATATTTGGGTCAGCTTATACTTGAGCGTACACGGTAATCTGCAGATGGGTTTTGGGTCATACAATTTCTTGAGAAGCAAAGTAAAGTATTATCATGAAATGTGCCAAGATGTGAGATTAGAAAACGAAATAGAAACAACATGTCCCATTTCTCAAGCCAAAAGAACAGAAGAAAACGTCAAGCCTCAAACTGCACTACTGAAGTTTGAACAAGGCAGGAGGCACCAAGAGAAGATGGGAGGAATACATAGAGTCACTATACTAAAAAGAACTGATCAATGTCCAAACAGTTCAGGAGCTAGCCTACAAGGTATAATTAAGAACCCAAACCACCCAACGAAAGAAAACACACAAAGCCCCTCCAAAAAATGACAGAATTATTTTTTTTTTCAGAATTATGTTTTGAAAGAACCCGTGGTACTTATGGAAAAAGTCTAAGTTGTGCTGAAGGCATTGTTGAAAAGCAAGGCTCCAGGAATTGGCAGAATACCAACTGAGATGCTTCAACAAATGGCTGCAGAGCTGGGAATGTAGCTGTTTAGAAGACAGTGTGGCAGTTACATAATCTACTGTCAACTTGAGTGAAGGGGTGGAGCCTAGCCTGTTAATCAGGTCATAGCCAATGTGGCCTCTGTGTGGGCATGACCTTCTCCTGAGAATTCTAGGAACTCCTGTCTTCCTCCCTGGAGGTGGGACACACATTCTCCCTGGGTGACATTCCTGTTGACAAGCCACATGGAGCTATGCTGACAGAGCCAGAGCCTTGGAGCTGGAGGAGCCATGTGAAGACCCATGGCAGCGCTGAGATGCTTCCACAGGCACTGGATCCACAAGACTTTCCACCCCAGCCTGTGATCTTCCTGCACTCAGCATCATTTCATGTGCTGCATGA
>NW_022105908.1:20301829-20310335 GCF_000313985.2 Echinops telfairi | reverse complement strand
AAAAAATCATTTTATTGGGGGCTCTTACAGCTCTTATAACATTCCATACATCAATTATATCAAGCATATAATTGAGTCCTTGATCAATTATATATTGTTATTATTTCATATCATACACTGTCAGTTGTCTTCCTTCACCTACATTTCTGTTATTCATTCCCTTTGGGGGGGCCTATATATCCAACCTTGTGATGGTTCCCCCTTTCTCCTCCTTCCCTCTCTCCGACCATCCCCCTATCCTCATGATATCGCTACTCCCACTACTGTTCCTGAGGGGTTTATCTGTCCTGAATTCCATGTGTCAAGAGCTCTTATCTGTACCAATGTGTGCTCTCCAGTCCAGACAGATTTATGTTAGACCTGGGTCATGGTAGTGGGGGTGAGGAAGCATTAAGGAACTAGAGGAATGATGTGTGTTTCATTGGTGCTATACTGTACCTTGGTTGAATCATCCCTTCTGTGGGGGGATATCCAATTGCTACAGATGGGCTCTGGGTCTCCACTCCAACCCCCTTGTTCCCATTATAAATTTTTTTCTTATACACTTATGAGTGTCTATGAAGTTGTTTCTCTAGTCAACCCGGACTAACACAGACAGCTATGTAGCCAATCAACTAACAGAGATTCATATTTGTGCCCATTCCAAAGAAAGGCTATCCAATGGAATGCAGAAATTATAAGACAATATCATTAATATCACATGAAATAAAAATGTTCTGAGTATAACTGAAAAACAGTTGCGTAAATACCTCAAGAGAGAACTGCCAGAGATTCAGGTCAGATTCAGAAGAGGATGTAGAAGGAGAAATATCATTGCTGAATCAGATCTTGGTCGAAAGCTGAGAATCCCAACCAGAAAGATATTCACCTGAGTTTTATTGATTATGCAAAGGCATTTGACATTTTCAGTTGCCTCACATGCATGCAAAAACCGAAAAACGGGTAAGGAAGACCAATGAGGAATTGATGTATTTGAATTGTGATGTTGGTAAAGAATGTTGACTGTACCATGCATGGACTGCCAGAAGAGGGTTGTGTATTGAGCTGTTATCTAGAAGGTCAGCAGTTTGAGTCCAGCAGCCACTCTTCAGGAGAAAGATGAGGCTCTCAGCCACGATAGTGAAATATTATGCAGTACTAGATTTGGTAGTTACACAACAACATGAATAGATTTTACAAGCACAGTGCTGACTGAAAATAAGATTCCTATGAGATACAAAACAATTTGCATTTCTCAAGGACACAAATAAAAAAGAATATGAATTTCACTGCAATAGCAGGCATACTGAGGGGAAAAAAATAAGATGTTTTTTAAAATAACAAAATAAAACAAGAGGAACTCTGCATAGATCAATAAAGATTGTGCCAAGATCAGTGTTAGTATTCAATTACTTATACCAAAGATCCAAATATGTAACACCATATAAGGATGGGACAAGTAAGAAGTGATAGTATTGTCAGACCTCTGTATTAGTCTGAGTACTTTAGAGAAACAAATCCACAGAAACTCATGTATAAGAGAGAGTTTTATATAAAGGTTAATTGCACATAAGAAAAAATCCCAACCCAGTGCTGCCCAAGCCCACAAGTCCAACATTAACCCATTAACCCATATGTCCAACACCAATCCACAAAGTCCTCCTCCATCTCACATAACACACACTATGATGCTGACTGCAGGAGGAAAGCCGAGTCAGTGAATGTGTAAGCATCTCAGCGCTGGCAGGGGTCTCCACACGGCTGCTCCAGCACCCAGGGCTGCATCGGGGTAAGTTCATGTGGCTTCTCCTTGGGGATGTCTTGCAGGAAGTGAGCCTTGCCAGCTGAAGCAGGGAACTGGCTAAGGCAGCTTCACCCTGGTCTGACCATCAGTAAGCAAGAGACCCGAGAACTCGAAAGGCGAGGCTCCCTGAGTCATTTACCCCTCTGCTCTTCAATAAACTCCACTTGTGTTTATCGGCCAGGTTGGCACAATAAACTACCTCAACCTCAGAGGTCAATGTCTCCCCTCAGAAGCTGAAAACAAATCAGACTGTAAAGATGGAAGGGTGGAGAACTGACCGTCACAGGGGGAACAAGGCTGATTGCTAGGAGGTGGAGATCAGACGTAACCTCCTGTCCAGCCTCTGACCAGTTCTGACACCAGCATCCCTCCCCACAGCACACGTTACTTCTCCTCTGGGTTTGATCATTCTGCTGCATTGCAATGACTACACAAAACTCACAGACAATATTCATCAGGACAGGCTCTGGTAGGGAAGTATTAAGTTACAATTCAGATCAGGAGCAAGAGGACTTCCTTCTAGCCGGTAGACACACGACATAGACCCTCTGTCACACAGACCAAATGTAACAGACACGGGTGATCATCCTGGGACCTTCCCACTCCTGGGAAGAACTCCAGTCTTAGAAACCCATGGGGCAGTTGCTGTGGGTGATAATGGACTTGATCGCAGTCATTTGTTATTGTCATTGCTGTTCAGGGAGCTAGCAGGTTAGCGGGTGACACAGTGGTTATGAGCGGGGCTGCTAACTGCAAGATACGCAGTTGGAAAGCACCCGTTGCTCTTTGGGAGAAAGAGAAGGCTTTCTACACCCACAAAGAATTCTAGTCTTGGAAATCCGCAGGGACAGTTCTACCCTGTCCTATCCAATAAAACAAAAACAAGACTCACTGCCATTGAGTCGGTGTCAACTCATAGCGACTCTGTAGGACAGGGTAGAACTGCCCCTGTGAGTTTCCCAGACTTGAACTGGTTACAGACATATAAAGCCCCGTCTTTCTCCCACAGAGCAGCTGTTGGCTTTGAACTGTCGACCTTGTGAATTGCAGTAACCACTATGCCAACAGGGCTCCTGGACGGTCACTATAAATCAGAATCAACTCGGTGGCAATGAGTTTGGTTGGAACGGGTTAGCACAAGTCAGGTCCAGTAAACAGTAAGGATACATCCTTGGTCCAGAGCAGCACCTCTCCTCAGCCCCAGTGTCCAAGTTCCTCTCCATTCCTCAGCTTCTCGGCCACGTGATCCCTTGGCCTCTGCCTCCGTGGGTCAGGAAGCCCGCCTGTTGTCTGCCTCATGGTCCCATAGTTTGGTGCTGCCGCTCTGTTTTATCTCACGGTTCCCTTGCCTTCGCCTCTGGTCTCTCTCAGCCTGCCCTTTGCTGCCTCTGGCCTCCATGCTGCAGGCTCTGGTGCCTTTGGTTTTGGCCTTGGCCCCTTCAGAGGGAGATCTCAAATGTGCCCCCCTTGTGGCTTTCTCTGATGGCCCTTCTAGACAGAGACATGGCTTTCCCCAAGGAATTTTATAGATGACAATGACAGAAATGTAGACTTATTGTTGGTTCGGAGTTCAAATGAGCCAAGGCTCACTTTACAAGATTAAAAAAAAAAAAACTCTCCTCTGTGCAAATTCTTTATTCTTTTTTTTTAACAGTCTTTATTGGCACTTTGTCCACATTTCAATAGTTCAATCATATCAAGAAGAGTTGTACAATCATCACCACGTTCAATTTTAGAACATTTTATCCTTCCTTGCACTTACTCCTTGTTATTTGTGTAATTATTATTTTGTTTCAATTGTGGCAAAAATATACACAACAAAACATTCTCCCATCAATAACTTCTACATGTATAATTCGGAGCCATCAATTATACACTCTTCATGTTGAACAGCCATTATTGATATCCAGCTCCAAATTGTTCCACCATCATTCTCATAAACTCCATGGCCCCTCAGCCCAATTCTTTACCAATCAAGCTCTTTCCCCATCTTCCCTACCATTATTTCTTTCTCCCTGTTTGGGCCTCTGAGGTCAGTGGTTTTCAACCTTCCCAATGCCACGACCCTTTAATCCAGTTCCTCATGCGGTGGTGACCTCCAACCATAACATTATTTTCGTTGCTACTTCATCACGGTCATTTTGGCACTGTTATGAATCGGACGGCCCCTGGGAAAGGGTCGTTCGACCCCCACGTTGAGAACCGCTGTCTTGGGTCACTTCTTCTACTTCACCACGTTTCTCACACGCTGTCAGCCACCTCATCTCCCGGATCCAGCTCTCGCTTGTTCTCCGTGACTCCACTCACTCTGGGCTTTAAAGCCCTAGCAATCTCCAAGAGCAGCCTCAGAGACAAAGCACCCGCAGCTGAAGGTAAACATTAGAGACACAGGCCTCCTCAGTGAGCGGCCAGGCCCATAGCAACTTGAGGAGGTCACGTCTCAAGGTCATCTGTTCTTTCTCTAGCTGCACCGTGCCTTCCCTATACCCCCCACCCACCCAAATGACAGACACAGAGGGAAATGGAGGGGCACCCACTGTTTGTTCTCCAGGCTCTGTAGGAAACACGGAGCTGTCCCTCTGGCCACAGACATTCGGATCTACGTGACGGGTGATTGTGTGGACATTGAGGAAATGGGCACCATTCAAAAGGGAACGGTGTGACCCCAGAGAAACCGGACACGTCGACACTGTGACTCAGCATGCCATGCTGCCGGCCTGTGAACACACATGTTAAAGACAAGATGCTCACCAAGAGAATGAATGGGCTCGTGAGTGTATTAAGCACCCTGAGAACCGGGACAGCTTCCTGAAGTGCGTGAAGGAGAGAGGTGCCCCACCCCCACCCACCCCACCCCTCCAAGGAGCAGGGCACCTGGGTGTGTCTGATGCACCAGACTGCCCCACCCAGAGAGAGAGGAACGGAACAATGGAGCCCCACTCCCTATGAGTTCATGGCGTAATCTGTGTAAAATAAAGATGTCTGGGATATAAAAAGAAGAAAAGGCAAGCAAGCAAGCTTTTTCAGCCAGGGCAGGAATGTGCTTTGCCTTGGGTGATAGGACCGGACCCCAAGGCGCTCTAGCGACAGGACTGGTTTTTCTTCTGCCCGCAGCCTGTACCGCCCACTGACTGTATTCTGTCCTGTCACCCCCCTCGCCCTCTCCCTGCCTTCCTCCCCCCATGATATTTCCTGTTTCTAATCCCTGGCGCTGATTCTGTCGTTCTTTGGGTCAGTTTTTGTTTGTTTGTTTTGATTTTTTGCTATGAGTGATGTGAAAGTTTACAGAGCAGGTCAGTAACCACAATTCCCCGAGTGGTCGTCATCCCAGGGCAACATCTCTTCTAGCAACCTCCGCCCTGTTGACTGGTTTCATCACTCCCTTTTTGCAGTTAGTTATCACTCCCTTCCTGGCCCCTCTGTTGATCTCTAACAGTTGATTATTCTAGGGGGTCTATACCTCCCAATTGTTCTTCTTCTTGACCCATCTGTTGTTTAACTAAAAATTGAGCCATGGTGGTGAGTTCTTTTCCAGACCTGAAGGGTGGCTAGGGACCACAGTCTTGGGGGCTCATCGGTTCTCGGTTCCCTTAACCAGTAAGCCTGGTCTTGGTTGTATGGTTTTGAGTCTAGTTCCACATTTTCCATCCAGTCTCTAGTACCTTCCAGAACAATCAGCTGTGGTAGCCGGGCACCATCTAGTTCTCCTGGTCTCAGGATCATGTAGACTGGCATTCCTGGGGTCCTTTCGTCCATTGGACTAATTGTTTCCATGGGCCTTCAGCTTTCTTTACCTGTCTTTCCTCTGGACAGGGAAAGACTACAGTTGAACCTCAGATGCGTGTTCGGGCACAACTCCTTCGTGAAGCCACCTAGCTGCCTTGGCTTCCAAGCCTCCGTCATCCCTGGTTCTCGTTGACCGCTCTTTCTCTCCATCAGTCGTTTCTCTTCATTACTGCTCATGGATGTTTGGTTTGATCTAAGGTTCATACCAAGGTTCTTTGCCTATACCCCTTTAGACAGGTTATTGAGAAACCATCAAATAGTTCCCTCGCTTTTCTTTGCTCCCCAACTTGTGCACTTGGCTGTAATCAATAGACCGTAATTCCATCCATTCAACATAACGTTTACCAAGGGCTCACTCATCGACTGGAAGCTGGGGGTGCAGAGGTCAAGAAAACCTTCTGTGCTTGAAGATGAACGGCAGGGGGATGTGAGTATTTGGGACTTTCTGGAAGAAAAGTGGAGGAAGGCTTCAGAGAGCGGGAATGCTTTTGTGAAGTGGACGTAGCATTTCTCTAACCTCGGTATGCCAAGCGCAGCCAGGACGCGAAGCAGCAGTGTGTGTTCCGGTATAAGCAATACTTAGTGTTTACTGACAAAGGATAGGAATGGAAGGAAGACAAGGAGAGGTGAGTGGAGCGTAAGAAGGAGAGAGAGAAAAGGCAGGGGGTTGCTCATTCAGAAAGGGATTTTAATTTGCTAGAAGGGGGTACCAGTCAGGGAGATGTGAGACAGAGGCATGATGAAGCCAGGCATCTGCTGTTGCTTTCTGTAAGGGAAGAGAAAGGGCAAGAAGCTCTGTCAAGGTGTATATTCCAACCAAATGCCCAGTGTTGCAGATGGAGAAAGCCAGATGAATGGAAGCAGTTAGGAGTGCAAAATGCCAGTGGTGATAACTAACTGCAAAAAGAGAGCCCAGGAGAGATGGCATCGAGGCTGGCTCCTGGAGCGGAATCACTCAAGATCCAACCTCCCTGCCGTCAAGTCAGCTCCGACTCCCACGACACTCCAGCACAGAGCAGGACTGCCTCAGCGGGTTTGCAAGACTGTGATTCTGGATGGGGGTCGAAAGCCTCCTCTTTCACCCACAGAGCGGCTGCTGGTTTACAAGGTTGACCTGAGATGAGCAGCCTAGTCCCAAACCCATGCAGCCACGAAGGCCCTTGGATTTGAATGCTGTTGCCGTGAGGCACTGAGTCGGCCTATGCAAGGCCACCTGATGCACAACAGAAAGCACTGCCCAGTCCTGCGCCAGCCCCACAATTGTTCCCATGCCTGAGCCCATTGATACAACCACAGTGCCCATCCATCTCCATCTCACTGGAGCCCTTCCTCTCCGCCGGCCTTCCACTCTGCCTCCTCCAGACGCTGGTCTTGCCTGACAATATGCCCGAGGTATGTAAGATGAAGTCTTGCCATCCTTGCCTCTACGAGTACTCCGGCCTTCCTTCTTCCCATCCTAGATCAGTTGGTCCTTTTAGCAGTCCATGGTACTTTCAATATTCTTCTCCAGCATCATAACGCAAATGGACAGATTCTTCTTCAGTTTTCCTTATGCACTGTCCAACTTTCGCATGCAGATGAGGTAACGGGGAATACCCATTTGGGTCAGGCCCACCTTAGTCCTCAAAGTAACATCCTTGCTCTTTGATACTCTAAAAAGATTTTGTGCAGATTTACCTAATGCAGTATGTTTTTTGAGTTCTTGACTGCTGCTTCCGTGAGCATCGATTGTGGATCCAAGCAAGATCCTTGACAACTTCAACCTTTTCTCCATTTGCCATGTTGTTACCTATCGGTCCAGTTGTGAGGATTTTGCTCTGCCTATCACAGGTTGTTACTAAGCCTTCCTCCACCTCTGATGGCACAGCCTCTTTCATATAATTCAGTTTCTCTGGGGATTTACAGATTGAACAAGGACGGTGAGAGGCCACAACCCTGACACACACCTTTCCTGATAATGGTGCGATTCACTGGTAGGAGAAGATTGAGAGCTCAGGTATGGGCGCGTTGACTGTGCCGTGTCCCACCCATGCGGTAGCTGGTCATCTTCGGGTCTAGAACTCTGAGAGACCTGGGTTGGACGTCACCGAAGTCTTGTAAAGAGGAAATGGGAAGGGATTTGGGGCCCCCCTGAGAACCCCCCAGCACCACTCAGTTGCGTATCCTTGCTCTCCCTCCAGGTGGCACTACCGCTCCGCGCTTCCAAGGCTGTGTTCCGGCCGGGAGCGCTCAGCACCCTGGGCGTCCCGCGTCTCTCTCCGGACACCCTGACCCTAGGTTGTGCCCTCCCCACCGCGCAGGATTTAACTGGCGATCCAGCCAGCACGGGCCCCTGTGTTCAAGTCGACCACCCGGCCAACACGTGCGCGGCGCCTCTGGAACCTTAGAGCTGGTGGCGAGGTCGCCTCAACCATCTGTCCCTCGGGCCACCTCCAGGAGTTGGGGGTGGGGGTCGGGTGGGGAGTAGGGGGAATGGGTGTGGGAGAGGGCCGGACATTGAGTTCCGGGGACAGGGAAAGCCAGGACACAAATTTCCTGGCCCCTAAGGCCACCGGTGCGTGGGAAGAGTGTCATGGGCCCTTGAAATTCCCAGTTTCCTGGCCCCCACCCCCGCCCAGGACGGGCTCGGACACCCGGGACCTGACATTTGGCGGCTCCCAACGTGGAAGCTAAAAATAGCCGACGTGGGTTACTTGGGGCCATTGCTCCGCCACCACCCCTCGGGCCTGCCCGCGCGCCGTCTCGTGCCACCCGCGTGCCCGCCCGGACAAGTGCACCTGGCCCATTCCCCTCCCCTTGGACCGCCGTCCCCAACTGCGGCGCTAGTCGCTTTGGGGCCGGAGCGCACACCTGCTGGTGGGCGGGGCCTCTCCCGCGGTAGCCAATGGTCCGGGCGAGGGCGGGTCTGCGGAGTTTCACCCACGCTTTCCTCCAAAC
>NW_022105908.1:20289009-20300633 GCF_000313985.2 Echinops telfairi | reverse complement strand
GCAAAATGTTGGCACAGCCCCCCACTCCACCCCTTGTCAGTTGTGAGGGGGAGGGGAAGCCTGGGGCAGAGGCAATGAATGCCACCCCCCAGGGCTATAGGCCTGCAGCAGTGACCCAGATGTCCTTTGGGGAGTTGCCCTTCTTGGGCCTGGTGAGGGCCTCCTGGGACAGTCTGAGAGGGCCCCCAGTGGGGAGGCAGACATCGGTGGCTAAGGATGATAATGCAGTTGTCACTTTCCAGAGCCAGCACTGTCAGAGAGGGGTCCCATTATCCAGCTGCTTTTGATTTTCCCAACAGTCCCACAGGCTGGCTGCTAAGACAGGCCACATCACCCCCATCTCCCCAACGAGGAAGCCTAGCTTCAGAGTGGAAAGTGACTTGCCCAAGGTCACACGAATCTTAACTCGCGTGTCTTAAGGCTGAACTTGGCTCAAGGTCACAGCGGCATCTTGAGACATAGGTCCCCAACACTTTCCTCTGACATCCTAGCCTCACACACGCAATTTTTTGCTGGGCCCCCGTTGCGGTAGGCCCCCGTTGTGTGCTCCTGTTTACAAGATCTCCGGGTGATTCCTAATATGGCCCAGCTGGTCTTACCCAGTACGCTGGGTGGAACCTAGCCTCAGCCTCTGGAGGGAAGGGTAGACTGTGATTCCAAGTGAGTGACCTGTCCCCTCTCCGCTTCTGCCTGCTCAGGATGGGGAATCACCGCAGCAGAGAGTGACAGGGACGCTGGTCCTCGCTGTGTTCTCTGCCGTGCTTGGCTCTCTACAGTTTGGCTACAACATTGGGGTCATCAACGCCCCACAGAAGGTGAGGGACTTCTGAGAGCCGGGTGACCACCCCAGGAGGGCAGGGGACACCCCACGGCTGAGCAGAGAGGAAAGGGTTGGCAGGGGCTCATTCCTATGCTGTCCGCCCAGGTGATTGAACAGAGCTACAATGCGACATGGCTGGGGAGGCAGGGGCCCGAAGGGCCGAGCTCCATCCCACCGGGCACCCTCACCACCCTCTGGGCTCTCTCCGTGGCCATCTTTTCTGTGGGCGGCATGATCTCTTCCTTCCTCCTTGGCATCATCTCCCAGTGGCTGGGAAGGTATGGGGCTGGAGGGTGGGGTGGGGGACAGGAAGCACCCCCAGGGCAGGGGGCCTCACTCTGATGGGCACCCCCACCTGTCTCTTGCCAGGAAGCGGGCCATGGTGGCCAACAACATCCTGGCACTGCTGGGGGGCGCCCTTATGGGGTTGGCCAACGCCGCCGCCTCTTATGAGATGCTCATTCTTGGACGCTTCCTCATCGGGGCCTACTCAGGTACCAAGCACCCCACCGCACTGCCCCCCTCTTGGACTCTGTGGTGGGAGGGAGCGGCTGCCTTCAGCTCTTTCTTCTTCCCTCTGCCCAGGGTTGACGTCAGGCCTGGTGCCTATGTATGTAGGGGAGATCGCCCCCACTCACTTGCGGGGTGCTTTGGGAACACTCAACCAACTGGCCATTGTCATTGGCATTCTGATCGCCCAGGTGACTGAGCTGGGGGGAGGCCTGGAGAACGAGGGGACTTGAGGAGCAAACAGGAGAGCTGAGTGAGTGACCTGCCCTCTTCCACCCTCTTCTCCCTGAAGGTGCTGGGCTTGGAGTCCATGCTGGGCACTGCCACCCTGTGGCCTCTGCTTCTGGGCCTCACGGTGCTCCCCACCGTCCTGCAGCTGGTCCTGCTGCCCTTCTGCCCAGAGAGCCCACGCTACCTCTACATCATCAGGAACCTGGAGGGTCCTGCCCGCAAGAGTGAGCACTCAACCCTGAAGTCTGGCCCAGGGCTCCACCCCCCCTCTTCCCAGCCTCCCAGTCCTGCCCTCCTCTCCGGCTGACCCCCCCCACCCCACCCCCACCCCCAGGTCTGAAGCGCCTGACTGGCTGGGCCGACGTGTCTGGGGTATTGGCAGAGCTGAAGGAGGAGAAGCGGAAGCTGGAGCGCGAGCGGCCGCTGTCCCTGCTCCAGCTCCTGGGTAGCCGGACCCACCGGCAGCCGCTCATCATTGCAGTTGTGCTGCAGCTCAGCCAGCAGCTCTCAGGCATCAATGCTGTACGTGGGTGTAGCCCCCAGGAAAGGGCAAGGGTCAGGCAACAGCTGGAGAAGCAGGGAGAAGGGAGCAGGTTGCTGCGATTGACATTCAGGCCCTGGCAGGCTTGGTGTGGTAGGAGGGGGGGGCATCCCTGACATCCTCTCTCCACCCCCCACCCCCACCTCTAGGTCTTCTATTACTCAACCAGCATCTTTGAGACGGCAGGAGTAGGGCAGCCAGCATATGCCACCATAGGAGCTGGTGTGGTCAACACCATCTTCACCCTGGTTTCGGTAATGCGCCCCTCTGGAAGGGGCCCCCATTGTACCTTCACATCCCCGGGGTCTCCTAGCAATCCTATTCCTAGTTGCTCCCCATTCCCAGTTTGCCACCCACCCCCCTGCCCCCTTGCTTGATCCAGGCAGGGCCGCCCTGTTTAGCCCTGACTCTCCCTGCAGGTATTCTTGGTGGAGCGGGCTGGCCGCCGGACACTCCACCTCCTGGGCCTGGCGGGCATGTGTGGCTGTGCCATCATGATGACAGTGGCCCTGCTTCTGTTGGTAAGGCTTGGGCTGGGGAACTGGGCAGGGACAGCAGCCCAACCCAGAGAAACGATCCCAAGAGGCTCTGGGGCCAACCAGCGTGTTAGGACCATGGGGACCTGGCGCAGGAGTTGGCAGAACCTTGGAACCTGAAAAACAGTCATTTGAGGTTGTCACCTGGCTTGAGAGCCTACAAGGACACCCTGAGAGCTAAGAAGCCGCGTTATTTCCTGTTCCCTGAGTCTGCTTGGGGTAAGCAGGAGAAGACCACTGCCCAGACACAGCCAAGGGGCCTGTTCTAACCAGGGACCGCAAGCCTCTCAGGGAGCTGCCCGGAGGGGCGAATGCCACAGGTCCTCCTGCGGGTTGAGGGAGACTCAGGAAAGCCTGACCTGTATTCCTCCTTCTCTGCCTGACCCCCAGGAGCGGGCTCCCACCATGAGCTACGTCTCCATCGTTGCCATCTTTGGCTTTGTGGCCTTCTTTGAGATTGGCCCTGGCCCCATCCCCTGGTTCATCGTGGCCGAGCTCTTCAGCCAGGGCCCCCGGCCGGCAGCCATGGCTGTGGCTGGCTTCTCCAACTGGACCTGCAATTTCATCATCGGCATGGGCTTCCAGTATGTTGCGGTAGGTCACCCCCCCCCCAATAGCCCCTCCTTGGCTCCAGGTGCACCACCCCACCCCAGTTACATATCCATGGACTGTGCCTCACTGAAGACCCCTGCTCCACCATTATCATCGGAATGAAGGGAGCTGTCCTAGATCAGATAGTAACAGGGGTGCCTTCCAAACCAACAAGAGGGTCCTAAGCCCAACCCATTCAGGCTAAGCAGAAATGACAAACAGGAGGACCCGTGGCTAGGAGCCAAGGGATGCAGGGTGGTGAAGAGGCTGCGATTCAGAGAATGTTGGACCGGATCTGATCCCTTATTTCAATTTCCCCCCACCCCCAGCAGCACCCCCAGGTCCCTAAGAGGGGCTTTAAGTGAACTCCTGGCTTGCATGAACCACCCCTGCCCTCCCTTTCCCCCTCTGGCCACACTTTTCTCCACCTGTCTCAGGAGGCTCTGGGTCCCTACGTCTTCCTTCTGTTCGCGGCCCTTCTGCTTGGCTTCTTCATCTTCACCTTCTTAAAAGTGCCCGAGACCAGAGGCCGGACGTTCGACCAGATTTCTGCTGCCTTCCACCGGACACCCTCTCTTTTAGAGCAGGAGGTGAAACCCAGCACGGAATTGGAGTACTTGGGGCCCGATGAGAATGACTGAGGGGTTAGCCTGAAGGGAGAGCCAGAACCTTCTCCCCGCCCACCCCCACAGCCCCGCCTTTTCTCTGCAGCACTTTAACCCTCTTCCCTGGTACTTCCAGGATGGAGAAAACCCCTGCAGCCTGGTGGGACTGGGAAGCTGGAGGGGAGGGTGGTCTAAGGCACCCTCTTATTCGTGTGACTCCTGGATGAATTATGTGTGGTGGTTAGGCTGTGGCCACCGGAGTGGGCCATTCCCGCCCCCCTCCCATCCCCCCCACCCCCCATAGCCTAAGCCCTTTTTCCCCACCCGCCCCAGCCTCAGCTCCAGAATACCTTTCTCCTGGCTAGAGAAGGGGGTGTGGGGGTGTGGTAAGGAGGGTAGGCTCTAGGACTGTTTCTCAGTGGGGGGGCTGAAGCAGAGGGCAGGATGGGAGAAGTTTCCAGTTTCCGCCTGCTTTTGGACTCCTCCCGTGATGTGGCACGCTCTCTGGATTCTGGCCACCAGGACTCTGAGGGCAGGGGGTTGTGTGCCCCACCCCTCCAGGGCAGAGGGCATGTCCTCTACCCTCTGCTCGCTCGGTCTTGCCTCCAGCTCTCACTAGAGGCTCGGACCTCTACGCCGGCCCTCCAGAGAGGGCACACATGCCAGTGTTTGACAAGAGGATGGGACAGCAGGCTCCAGCCTCTAGCCTTAGCGCTCTGGGCCTACTACTCGATTGGATTGCTCCCCACGGCGACCCAGCGAGAGCCCGGCTTGTTCCTCTTCTCCAGCCTGCAAGGGTCTTGTGCCCACAGGCTTTTGACCAACTAGGAAGAAGAGGTCGGGCCAGCGGCCTGGAGACCCTGGGCTGGGGGAACCTTAGGACACTTTTGTATGTCCTTGAACAAGAGGTGGCAGGGAGAAGAAACCAAAGATCTGTTGTACTGAATATGTATATAGCTATATCTAGTGTCACCCTCTGCAGACGAGCTTCCTGCTATGCAGATAGTTGAGGAGGGTGGGCTGACACAAGGACCATTACTGCCGCCCCCAACCTCCTTCCTCTCTCTTGGTCCTGCTGCCTTATTTCAAGGCCCAAGAAGGTTCTGGATGCTGGCCCTCCTGGCCCCGTTAGGTTGCTACTCATTGTTTTTATTCCCATTGCGGATGAAGCGGAATAAAGGATAGCCGCAGATGCCAGGCCTGTCATGGCGCTGTCAAACACTTGCCTACGTGGTTAAGGGGGTCACTCTCGTCCGTACCTTCCTGGGATTGAGATGGAAGGCACCTGCCCGCACCTGCCCCGCTAGAGCCCAGAGCTGGCTCTGCCCACTGCCCCACCCCGCCTGCAACAAACTACCAGCCATTGTCCAAACAGAAAAGAGGCGGAGACCAGACAGGAAAGCCTGTTTCTGTTTTTACTGGAGGGCTCTGGTGGCACGAGGCAGTTCATAAAATGGCTTCAGAGGTGGGGGCTGGGGGGAGGGGGGGAGCAAAAATAAACTGGGGTGGGAAAGAAACACCGGGAGGAGGGAAGAGCTGGCTGGTTCCTTCTCAGCCTGATTTAGGGGAGGGCGTGATGGGTGCCTGGGAATGATAGGGTGGATCCTTTCCTTCAACCTTGGTACTGGGGGGAGAGGAAAACAAACCAAAAACAAGCACAAGGCTGTGGCTTTGACCCTCCTGCGTCTCAAGGAAAGCGGGAAGAGCTGGTGTCTTGATGGCATGAGTTTATGGGAAAGGAGAAGGGGGTACAGGTCAGTTGGAAAAACTGGTAGAAACCTGAGAGAGGGGAGAAACAGATGAGTCATGAATGAGTCCGAGTTCTTAGCCACCCGCGGGAGAAGGGGGGGAAGGGGCATCCCTAGAGCTGCCCTCACCAGGTGGTAGCTCTGGGTGTCCTTACAGTTGGAGTCACTCCAGTATGGTAGGGGGGGGATCCCCACTGCTGATGGGGGCTGAGGTCTAGAGAGAACAAGGAGGGCTTGCTCATTAGAACCCCAACCCTAGCCTTCGCCCGCCGACCCAGCAGCTCTTCCCAACCCTCCACAGCCAACCTCCCACCCCCCTCACGTCCCAGCCACAGACTGACGCTGCTGCTCTAAGCAAAGCTGGGGGCGGGGGTCAACAGGATGGGGGCGCCTGCCAGCAGTGGACCCAATAATGTTAGCTCTTTGCCATTAGCCTGGACTGAAGTGGGGGGTTGGGGGAGGGCAGGGCCATGGCCAAGGTGGTGAGCCAATCCTGTCACCCCACCTCCCTAGTTGCTGTCCTGTGGGCCTCACCTCTGAGACTGTAGGCTGCCGGCCAGGGGGCTGCTGCCGCCGCCGCTGGAAGTAGGGGCGGTTTCGTGGGCGCTGGGGCTCAGGCCGGGAACCATCAGTGGGGCCTTGGCTGGGCTTGGTCTCACCATCCCCACCTTCTGTGGTCGGCTGCTGGGGTGGCCTGGGGCGGAAAGGCCTAGGGAAGGAAGCAGAGGCCATGAAGGGAACAAGGGGCCCAGTCCAGATGTCTCCCTGTTCCCTAGGACTCCGCTTCAGCACTGGGCAAGCCTTCCCAGAACCAGCCTCCAGCCCCAGGGATACCTCCTCCTTCCCCCTGGGCACTCCTGTCTCTTGGCCAGCCAGCCCTTCTCACCACGGTTGGCTGCAGGCTTTTCCTAGAATTGAACTCTTCCCCTTCCCATCCTCCTGTTCCCTGGCCACTGGCAGTAATTTAGGATGGTCAAAGAGGGGAGAGAGTCCCAGGAAGGGGAGGGGAGAAGCGTGTGTGAGGGGTCCTTACCTTCGGTACCTGGGCCGGAATCTGGGTGGGGGGACCCGCTCATCTCCCTGCGGTTGGTCCCCCTCCAGTGGGGCTGTCTCTTTAGGTTCTACGCCGTCAGTGCCCTACCCAAACACACCAAACCCATCGCCATCAATTCAATTCCACCCCCAGCAGCCTAATAGCAGAGTCAAACTCCCACGGGGTCTCAGAGGCCATAAATGTTTACAGAAGCAGAAGACCATGTCTCTGGTGGGTTCAAACCGCTGCCCTTTCAGTTAGCAGTCAACCACGGCGTCACCAAGGTTCCTATCAGTGTCCTAGAGGGACGCAGTCTGGGTACCACAACTCTTCTCAACTTCCCTCCTTTGGGAACCCTGTGGTCTCTGTCCTCACCAACTCCTTTTCCAGAACATGCTACCTTGGCTCCCACCCCCACCCCCACCCCATCTCCTCTCACCTCTATAGGCTGCTGCTGGGTGGGGGGCCGGGGGCCTCGTACAAATCGCCGTCGGTAGAAGAAGGGTGGTGGGCGGCGACGTCGGGGCCGCTGCCCAGCGTCCTCAGCCCGCTCTCCTTCGCTGCCTGGCTCTGCCCCACCTGTGGGGGCCTCTGCCACCATGGGAGGTGGGGCAGCTGGGCGAGGCCGGGGAATGAAGCGGCGGAACCGACGTCGATTTGGGGCATAGCGGCTGCCCTTCACTGGCACCCCCCCGGGCCCAGTGACATTAGCAGCTTCTGCACCCTGGGAAGGAGGCAGGGAGGACTGGTCGGAACTTAAGTTCTGACTTCAAATGCACAAGTCCCAAACTCCTCTCTAGCTTTTCTTTCTCGCCTCTACCTCCCAACTTTAAAAAAAAATCATTTTATTAGGGGCTCATACAACTCATCACAATCCATACATGCATCGTGTCGAGTACATTTGTTGCCCTCATCATTCTCAGAACATTTGCCTTCCACTTGAGCCCCTGGTATCAGCTCATTTTTTCCCTCCCTCCCCCGATAATTTATAAATCACTATTTTTCCATGTCTTACGTTGACTGATGTCTCCCCTCACCCACTTTTCTGTTGACTATTCCCCAGGGAGGGGGTTATATGTAGATCCTTTTAATCGGTTCCCCCTTTCTACCTCACCTTCCCTCCACCCTCCCGTTATCGCCACTCTCCCAACGTCTTTCCACTATTGAGGGGTAAGGTGGGGGGGCAGACAATGGACCACCTTTGTCACCTGTCCCTTTACGACAGCTGCTATTCAGCCCTCAAGACAGGGGTGGGGGTGCGATGGGGAGTCACCATCCAGCTTCTGCACAAGGCTGCCTCTGCGGCGTGTGGGGCATAGATGTGGAGGTGCTCAGGAAGGGTCTCATGAAAGGGAAACATTCCTTAAGACACCCCTTTAGACCCACCCCCAGAGACCCTGCCGGTGCTGCTGAGCCAGTGTGGGGCGGCTGCCAATCAATAGCCAGCCTGGTGCTTCCAACCCGCCCACCATCCACCGCAGGAGAGAACACAGACTTGGCTCCCATCGAGAACCCACAGCCGCAGAGACCCCGTCTGGGGGTGCTGTGCGTTGGCATGGGCGAGATGGCGAGGGGGGCGGGGGATGCCGGTATGAGATTTCGAGCAGCTCTAGCTCAGAAAGACTGGGTTCGGACACCACCTCATTCCCCCAAACCACAGAAAGAAACAAGCTGTCACAGGGCTGCTTCCTCCTCAGGGAGCCTGCCCGTGGGCAGAGTCCAGCTGCCCTGCAGGCTTCGGTGGCAGGGGTCTTTGGAAGTAGATGGAGACCTTTCTTCCAAGGTGCTTCGGGCAGGATGGATGTCTAACCACCAAGCCTTTGCTTAGCAGCTGAGTGCTTAAGCCCATGCAGGGACCCCTTCCCTTCCTACAGCCTGGGCTCCAGGCCCCGAGGAAGAGCCCATCGCAGCCTGCCTGTCGACACTCCAGGCCCTCCTCCCACATGCCAGCCGCTGCCAGGATCCCCAGGAGCCCTCAAACCTTCTCTCCTTCCACGACATCAAACTCCACAGTCTCTCCATCTCCCACGCTGCGCAGAAACTTCCTGGGGTTGTTTCTTTTAATAGCTGTCTGGTTGGGGGAAAGGTCACTAAAGGTGAGGGCAGCAAGACAGGAGGCCCCTCTGGGCCCACCACCCAATTTGGCTCAAAGTTGTTACTTGGGGGCAGGGCTGGCACGGGAAGAACATGGAGGAGGTGGCCAAGAGTTCAGTAGAGGAAAAGCAATGAACTAGGGGCCTCTGGACTGACCGTGCCGTTACCACAGGCCTCGGCGGACTCCCTACCCCCGCTCCGCCCCTTCTTCTCCCTTGGGGAGGCAAGAGAGAGGAGCTCAAAAGTCAGGCAAAAAGCAAACCAGCCCTAAGTGGCAAAGTGGGTAAAGTGTACCAGGCCCTCTTACCTCACCCCTCCTGAAAGCGCACCACCAAAGCAGTGGTTCTCACACTGGCTGCCATGAGAGCACCTGGGAGCTTGTTAAAACCCATGGCTGGGCCCCACCCCCGAGTATGAAGCGGTGGGTCTGGGGTGGAGCCTGAGGGCCTGGGGGTCGGGTGAAGCTGCAGGTGCAGGGACCACACTTTGAGAACCACTGTACCCACAGACCGCTAGCCTGAGGCTGCAGCCCGGTAAGCATGCCAGGCCTGGACGCCAGGCATTTGGTGCACTTTCAGTAACCCAGGTGAGGCTACTGGAGGTTCAACACAGGTGCCCCGAGGCAGACGGGAGAAGCAGCTATTTCTTGGTGGACATGCCACTGTGACATGAGAGCTGGGCAGACAGATGGCACTGCACAGGGCTTCCACGAGGGGGCCAGTCCCTCTCTGAGAACGCCAGCCTAGCTCTTACCTGGTGAACAAAGACATCCTCCTTGGTATCGTTCCTGCGGAACAGGAGGGGTCATTAGGGGCGTGACTGCCAAGATGTGCTTGCCTCCACTGAAGCCTGGCTACCTTACTGCCCATTCCTCACCAGGGGCCCTCCTCCCCTGCGTCCCACCACTGGCTGCGAGAAGGTAGGGCCCAGGGAGTGAGAGGCCAGACGAGCAAGGCCTCCATGAGCCAGTATACCTGAAGCCACAGGGAACCTGGCCTTCCTGAAGAATAGGGCGAGGGGGGAGGCAAGGTCACCTAGGAGGAGCTGGGGACAGCTAGACACCTGCTAAATGCTCCACCCTCCACCTCAGGGGCACCTTGGAACCAGGTAGTGCTAGGTGTAACTGTCCCATACACCCCTCCGGCTCATCGTGGTTCGGAGACTCCAGAGGTCTTCCTTCTACACTCAAGGAGGGAGAGAGTGAACGGTTGCAGGAGACAAGGTGTGGAGGTGGAGGAGGAGGCTCGTTCCAAACAGCCCCCAAACCCGGATCTCTCACCCTCAGCCTGGCAGTGAAGCCTACGGTCAACCCCCTTTCAACACACAGAAGGCCAAAGGTGCAAGAGAAAAGGTTCTGCCCACTCTTGATCACACTGTTACCCTGGTTTCTAACAGCCCCTGATTTCTAACAGCCAGGTTTCTACCTGGTTTCTAACAGCCCCTAAAGGGAAAGGGCTGTGGAATAGCTTGTCTGTTCAACGACCCAGGGCCAGGGGTCCTCAGCTTCCAGGGTGAGGGTGGGACCCTTCCCGAGAACACATGCTCTAACTTTAAAGCACTTCAGCTTGTACAGAGGTCAGTTGGCTAAGAGGGAACCAGAGCCTCCCAGGGGGCCAGGCCGGGCACCCAGCCCGGCCTGGGGAGGAGCCCACAGTGGGAGCCCTGGCTCGAATCAATCCACCACCATCAGTCTTTTGGGTGCTAGGAGAGCAAGGGGCTGCCACACTGAAGACAAGCAGCCAGCTTCAGCTGTTTTCCCCCACCCAGCCTCAATCAGCTGGGGGATCTCAATGAGCCTGCAGCTCTTTAAGAGCAGTGTGAGTTTGTGTGTACCACTCAGAACAGGAAATGGGTGAGGATTCCAGGCCTGAGCCCTGAGGCGCAGGGCTTCTCTGTACTTTCTGCCTCAGAGGCACAACAAACGACAAAGGAGGAGGTGATTCCAGAAGGTGAAGGTGAGCGCAAAGCCACCCCTCAGAGGGTCCAGGTTGGAAGCTGGTTTGCCAAGATCCTAGTTCATTAACTCTCTGCTGCCCTTGGAGATGTGAAGGCGGCTTCATCTTGCCGGTAAGCACACGTCGGTGCTGGGGTGAAAGACTTTCAATCAGTACCAGCTGCACAGTGCAGAGGGCAACCATGTGCCTCAGCGAGGAGAGAGAGAGATGGGTGGGATGGTGGCCAATCCCACAGGCCAGTTTGGAAGGAAGGCACCCATCCCACCCCCTCGTGGGGTTCCTCGGATACCTGTTGATGAATCCGTAACCATTCCGGACGTTGAACCATTTGACTGTGCCCAGGACTTGGATTGCTGCCAGGCAGAGATGCAGTGGGGGCAGTAAGACGAGGGGGAGAAGACGGGGTGGGGCTCAGTTTCAGACACTCCAACCTCTAACCTACCTCACTGCTACTCAACTGCAAGCCAACCAGGTGTCCCCCAGGGTCTTCCAACTGGACCACAGCGAGGCTCCTACTTTCAAACCCTTCCAACTCTCCAGGCACGTTCTCCCACATGCTTACAAATCCAGGCACTTCACTTCCAACTACAGACTCACCTGGTCCACTAGGGGAGGACCAGGGCTTTTCTCCCCCGCCCCATGTTAGAGGGGCCCAGTTCATCTGCTGCCCGGGCTCACCGATTTACTTAGTACTAAGCGAAGTCAACTGGCCCAAGCTGCCCGTCTGGGGGCGTGGTCAGTGCCCAAGGCTTTCCCTGGGCTTCAAGGCCCTAGCATGTGCTGCCAGCTCCATTTCACCCATCGAGAAGGCCCTGCAGGGTTCCCCCCTCCACTCGTTTTGGTCCACTGCTCCCGGTCTTCTGGGCCTCTGAACCCCAAGCTCCACGCTGCCCCTCCCCCAACCCGCTCGCCCCATTAGAGCCGCCGTGGCGCGCGACCCCCCCTCACCCAGCACCGGCT
>NW_022105908.1:20279854-20288560 GCF_000313985.2 Echinops telfairi | reverse complement strand
CCTCGCCCGCAAGCCCGCAGCGGGCCGAGGGCCGGAGCCAATCGCAGCCCGCTGCCCCTGCGCACGCAGGCCCCGCCTCCCGGCCAGAGGCCAATCCTAGGCGAGCAGCTTGCCCGGCCCCGCACGCAGACCCCGCCTCCTGGACTTCGCACCGGGGCCAAGGCCCCCGCCCGCGGCTCAGTAAGTACACCTAGGCCCCGCCCTCATGTGCCACGTGACGATCCCTCGCCCCACTCATTGGTCTACAGGCCCTTACCCCCTCCCCCCGCCCCTTTCCACCGGCCGCGGGAAATCAAACGGGCTCGTCCCGCCCCAACCGCCACCTGGCCTTTGCACGAAGGGCGGGGCCAGGGGCGTGACGGCAGGGTTGCTGTTGACGACCAGGGCAAGCGAGGGAGGAAGGGGCGAGACCCTCAGCCTGGGTTGTGGTGGAGAGTACCCTTACGAGGCGAGCTGCGACCTCCACCCGATATGCGGACCCTACCTGGTGTAGACGCCTTCCCCTCTCCCACTCTGGATACCCTGGGGAGGACGTCCCCGTCCCAGCCCCCGGGACCGCATTGTCCACCCATAGGGCCTGCGGGGAAGCGAAGCCGAGCAGCTGCTAACAGTTGCTCTCACTCACCATCCGGAGCCCTCACTTTTATGTTATTTGCTTTTCGGGGATATTTTACATAAAATGCCCAGATCTCCAGTGTTAAGATTTGCTGAGTTTTCATCAATGCACCCTGTTACCAACACCCTAATCACAGCCCATTGGCCCAGGACGCTCTCGGGAACCCTTTCCTATCGGGATCCCGCCCTTCCGCTGCTTGTATTTCTACTGCTGCAGATTCAGGGTCTTCCACAAGCTGGGCGCCTTGGCCTGCAGCAGGCGGGCGTCCCTCTCCCAGCTTCCAGCCCTCAGCCCTGTCCCGCCTCCAGCGGACCAGGATTCGCTCAACTCTGGCCTTTTTTTCTTTCTCTCTTATTTATTTAAATCATATTATGGGGGCTCGTACAGCTAACGCCGGCCTTTTTCACTTGCACCATCCTCTGCCTCGAACGTGCCACCTCCGCGTCTCTCAGGTGGCTCTAAGTGCCAGCTCACTATCACTTACTCTGTATTTTGCTCAAGACATTTTTAAAAATATGACGTAATCTTACTCGTTGGCTTATTTATTCGCTCCACCCTATTCCCCACCCCCAGTACGTGTAACTGGCATCAGTTAAGGATGACTCATAGCTGCCCTCTGAGCAGAGTAAGCTCCACAGCCAATAACCCACTGCCTTCCGGTGGATTCCATTGAAAGTGACCTTATAAGGCAGAATTGCCCCATAGGGCTTCCCAGGCTGGAAATCTTTGCAGGAGTAGAAAGCCCCATCGTTCCCTTATGGAGCCAATGTGGATTCGAACTTCTGACCTTGCGTTTAGCAGCTCAACCTGTAGCCCACCGCGCCACCAGGGTTCCTGATAGCAAATACAAGTAAAACAAACTCACTGCCATCGAGTCCATTCGGACTCATAGAGACTCCATAGGGCAGGGTAGAAGTGCCCCCTGGGAGTTTCCAAGACTGGACCTCTGAGAAGAAAGCCCTGTCCCTCTCCCCCAGGGCGGCTGGTGGTTTCGAACTGCAGACCAACGTGTAACTACTACAACACCAGGGCGCCGGTCAATAGCCAATACAAACTTTTTAATTTTGTATTCGTGCCTGGTGCCTGGACCAGTAACTGGTGCCACACGGGCACTCAGTATTTGCTGAATAAATGAATGGTCCCCATGCCAGAGATAAGACTGAGGACAAGTGCAAGGCTTGTCCCAAATCTTTCAGGAACCTGGGAAATCCAGCCCAGGAGCCTCAATCTCCCTCCCAGAACAATGCTGTTTCGCCGGTCAGGCCGAGTCCCACACACCCCCAGGTTGGCTGCTCCCAACTGCGCTTTATTTTTAGCCAGGAAAGCGTGCTCGGGACAGCACACGTGCCCATAAGCGGCCCTCGGCCACAAATACGTTCCCGTTCCCAGTGCTGGACTCGCGCTCCTCTCCAGGCTGGGTGCCTGCCCGGCGCAGAACCACAGCCCGGCCTCTCCCGGCCCCCGCTCGCCCTCTGCCGGGCGCGCCCCGCAGGCCGCGGGTCTGGCACCTCACCCGCCTCACCCCCAGGAATTGAGAATTGTATCCCATAGCATCGGGCACAGTGGACATTAAAATAAGATAAGATGAGAAAAGCTTTTCTAAATCCTAAGGCAAGGTGGTGAATGATTAAAAAATGAGTGACTACCATCAGTCTCTTAAGAACCAATTTACCTACGTCATGCAGGCCCTAAACTCAGGGGTGGCGGTAGAGATTAGAGTCGCAGACCCTGCATCCGGAGGCTAGTAGATCTCACAGTGTGAGAAAACTTGTGGTCGTAACAGGGGAAGCTCCGGTGTGGACCGGTTGGGAAGGGGTCGGTTTCTAGTAAGGACTACAGTTAGGTCAGGAGACCAGGAGACAGAGGAATGTAAACCGGGTAAATGACATGCAGGCCAGAAACAGCACCCTGTAAAGCAGTCACGTGCTTTCTGACCTCATGAAATTAGCAGAGATGCAATGAACGGCCTGTTCAGCCAGAAGGTTTATGCAAGTACACTTCTGGTCATTTAACACCCCCTCCCCGCCCCTCTAGTTTCAGGCATCGTAGGGAAAGGCTTCCCCTTTTTCTGTTACGCCCTATCTGTTTGCTCCGGCCCACCTAAAGGTGTCCCTCACCCGCCTGGCTTCACTGTTTTTTATCTGCTTTCCATTCAAGTGCCAACCAGGCCTGACTCTGCTCAGCTTCAGGGATGAAAGGAGAAAAACCTGGGGGTTCTTCTCTTCGCCAGCCATATCGCCCCCGCCCCTGGCTTCAGTGGCTACCCAAAACTGATGTGTCCAACACCTCTCCTCTCCCTTGTGCTGGCTGCACTTGGCTTCAGCAGTCACACTCCACCCAGTCTTCTGAAACTCAGCAGGCTCACAATTCAGCGCCTCTAGTTTCTCCGCTCTCTTATGCCATCACCACTCAGCCCCAAACAACCATGCTTTAATGCTCATTCCTTATTTGTCTTTTTTTAATCGTGTTATTTTATTTATCACAATCCATACATACAGCAATTGTGTCAAGCACATCTGTACCTTCATTGCCCTCATCCTTCTGAAAACATTTGCTCTCCACCTCAGCCCCTGGCATCAGCTCCTCAGTGTTTCCCCTCGCTTCCTCCCTTGTCTTAAGAGTCTCTCCATATGCCCAGGCTCAGCAAAGGTGAACATTTATGGTCTCAAATTGAGATAAGATTTGAAAGATAGTATCACCTGTGCCCCCCAGCAAACCTTGCCCCAACTCTCTCAATGCAGCCTAAATCAAAGTTTACTTTTTCTCTCCTCTGATACCTGCTTGAGTTCTTTCTTTCTTTCTGTCTGTCTGTCTTTCTTTTTTCCGAATTATTTCTCACATGGACTCTAAACTGTAACAGACAGAAGAAGCCTGGTGGGTATAGTGAGCTACACACTGGGCTGCTAACTGCAAAGTCAGCAGTCCGAACCCACCAGCTGCTCCTCAGGGGAAAGCTGAGGCTGTCTACTCCTATAAAGGCTGACAACTTCTGAGACCCGAAGGAGCAGGCCTGCTCTATCCTACGGGGTTGCTAGGAATCGGGGTGGGCTCAATGGTGACTCAGTAGCAATGATGGGTGCTACAGAATGTTCCAGAGTTTCTTTTTCTCCTTCCCAGTTCATTCCTTCTTATTGTCATTCCGGGCCATCACGTTGGTTCCCCTGGTTGCATCCCATGTACAACAGAAGGAAGCACCGCCCTGTCCTGTGCCTTCCTCACAAATGCAGCTGTGTGAGCCACTGGGTCAGTCTGTTAGTTGGAGCGTCATCCTCTTGTTCACCGAGCCTCTTCTTCACAGGCCCGGTGTCCTTCTCCAGGACCCGCTGCCTCCTGAGAACATGTCCAAAGTATAGAAGAAGTCTCTCCGAACCTCCTTTATGAGGAGTGGTCTCACCGTCCTTTTTCCAAAACAGATTTGTGCATTCTTCTGGAAGTTCACGGTTCTGTCAGTCCGAGTTGACTAGAGAAACAAATCCAGGGACACTCATGTGTGCAAGAGAGAGCTTTATACCAAAGAGCCATTGCATATTAAGAAAACATCCCAGCCCAGACCAGATCAAGTCCATAAGTCTGATATTAGCCCGTATGTCTGATACCAGTCTATAAATTGCTCTTCAGACTCACACAGCACATGCAATGATGCCAAATGCAGAAAGATCACAGGCCAGTGGGTGGGAAGTCTTGTGGATCCAGTGGTGGTGGAAGCATCTCAGCACTGGCGTGGGTCTCCATGTGGCTCCCCCAGGTCCAGGGCTCTGGCTGCCATCAGTGTGACTTCATGGGACTTGTCAACAGGAATGTCTAGCAGAGAGAGTGTATGTCATGCCTCCAGGGAGGAAGGCAGGAGTTGCCAGAATCCTCATGAGAAGGCCACGCCCACAAGGAGGGATCAGTCAGACTGTGGCCTGATTGACAGGCTAGACTCCACCCCTTCATTCTTTTATCAGGTTGACATAAAATTGTACAACTACCACAATGGTATATTCAATATTCTTGGCAGAACCATAATTCAAAAGCATCAATTCTTCTTTTTCCTTATTATATAATCACTGGGCAGCTTTCAGGTGTATGAGACGATGGAAATGACCAGGGCTTTGGTCAGGTGAATTTCAGTCCGCAAAGTGACATGTTTGCTTTTGAACCCTTTAAAGGGATCTTTTGCCTTTGATTTGTCGAATGCAATCCGTTGTTTGACTTCTAAACTTCCGCTTCCATGAGCATTGATTGTGGATCCAAGTCAAACGAGATCCTTGACCATCTTTTCTGTCAGAATGCTGGTTATTGATCTAATTGTGAGGATTTTTGCTTTCATTAGGTTGGGCATAATCCACACTGAAGGCTTCAGTCTTCGATCTCCATCAGTGAGTGCTTCAAATGCTCTACTTTCACAGGTTGCTAACGCGTCTTCCTCCGGTCCTGAAGCTGCATTCTTCTTCACCTGTAGCCCAGCTGCCTGGAATATTTACTCACTAGACAGAGTGAATAAGTGTGGTGCAGAAATAGTCTTTCCTGACTTCAAACCATGGAGTACCCTCTTGTTCGGCTCAAATGACTGCCTTTTGGTCTAGGTGCAGGCTCTGCATGAACACAATCGAGTGTTCTAGAATGCTCATTCTTTGCAAGGTTATGCCTAATGTGTTATGGTCCACACAGTCTTTGCACAGGCAATAAAATATTGGTCTTCTCTACTTTTAGCCGCTTTTACTGCTGCTGTATC
The DNA here is from genome assembly GCF_000313985.2 of Echinops telfairi. NCBI lineage: Eukaryota > Metazoa > Chordata > Mammalia > Afrosoricida > Tenrecidae > Echinops > Echinops telfairi. The sequence goes on along the minus strand of NW_022105908.1, from coordinate 20,283,227 downwards.
ATATTTGTTATCACCTAACCTTTTCTTGTTCATTTGTTTCAGGGTTTATAAGGTTTAAGATTGATTGGGACCTTGCCTGTCTTTCACTGCTGTATTCTCAGTCCCTAAACCCATGTCTGGTGCCTGGTAGGTGATCACTGAATGCCCCGTGGACTAAATGAAGCCTCTGTGCAGACTCTCATCGCACTGCCAGGCCCATGGCCTTTTCTCCATCCTTTCCCGGTCCGTCTGCTCCATCCCACATCCTGACTTACCGTGTCCGTCTTGCAAGCCCCTCCTTTCCTGATAGTCACAGCCGTGGTGCTGGCTGGGTGCCATCGAGTCGCTGCAGACCCTTGCGACCCTGTGCACAACAGGACAAACCCCTGTCTGACCCTGCACCGTCCTCACACTTGTTGTTGTGTTGCAGCCCATTGTTGCAGCCCCTGGGTCCATCCATCTTGTCCAGGGCCTCCCTCTCTTCCGACCCTCTTCTACTGTCCCAAGCATGATGTCCTTTTCCAGGGACGGGTCTCACCTGATAACTTGTCCCACGTATGTGAGACCAATTCTCCACCTTGCTTCGAAGGAGCCCAGACAATCCTTCAGTATTTAGCACGAGGGTTGATGTTTTTCTTCTTCGTCTTGTTCCGTTTGAGAGATGCTGAGCGTGTTCCCCCTTGCTGGCTCTCGAGCTGCCGTCTTCACACATTTCATTATCATCCTCTTACCTACCGGAGCTTCCAGAGACCGCCTTCTTATCTACCAGCCTCCAGCCACTGTTGGCTGTACTTCTTCAATAATACTGTGGCCAGACATTCCCTCGAGAACTTTCCATATGTCTGGTTTCTCCTTCCAAATTTGCCTTTTTCCCCCAAGATCTTTCTTTTTTTTAAATTACTTGGTTGGGAGGCTTTTACAGATCTTATAACAATCCATCATTCGTCGTGTCAAGCACACGTGTACATAGGTTGCCGTCGTCATTTCCAAAACATTTTCTTTCTGCTTGAGCCCTTGGTATCAGCTCCTCTATTTTCCCCTCCTTCCCGGGCCCTCGCACCGCATGAATCCTTGATCAATTATATATTATTATTGTTTATATTATTATTGTTATTTCGTGTCTTCACCCACATTTCTATTATTCGTCCCCCTGTGGGGTGTGTGCGTTATATGTCCAACTTTGTGATCAGCTCCCCCCTTTCTCCCCCCCTCTCCCTGCGCTCATGTATCGCTACTCCCACCACTGTGCCTGAGGGTATCCGTCGTCTCTTCAAGCTCCTGATAAACTGTTACTGTGCTTCTGCTTCTCCCCTCGGCCCAGCTTTCAGGAAGCATGCTAACATCTGGAATTATAAGGCTCCAGGCACACATACCTGCTCTGCCTGTGTGCACATGGCAGATCCACCTGAAGGTCTTTTCCTTCCAGGCTTCCTCTCCTTCCTCTTGTACTCGCCCCTTCATAAAGGCTAGGGTCCACAGGCGCCATCGTTCACTCTTTCTTTGTTCTGAGTCTCTAACCTCTCCCGTGAGTAGCTCATCGACTCCCACAACTTCCAGTACAACCCCAATGTGGATAATCCTCAAGTCTACATCACCCTGCTGAGCTCCAGACCCATGATGACCAACGGCTGACTGAATGTGAAGGGCACCTGCCTCTCCTCCTTCAAGACCCGTGCCCATCTCTAGGTTCCAACAGTTCTTCGTTCTCACCTGCATGGATTTCGCCCCATTCCACTGCCCATCTCACGCATGCTGTCAACACCTTTCAGATGAATCACTGTGATCACCTTCTGAGGACCTGGTCTCCCTGCTGCTAATGGTTCCCCTCTTGCAACCCATTTCCCATGAAGCACCTCACAAGCAAGTAACCCTCAGGCAGTCTGCACGACCACCTGCTTTATTTTCACTATATGAATCAGTACCTGATATTTTCTTGTTCATTTTACAGTCTGTATTTTGTGAGACTGAGATTTTTTAAAAATTATTTTATTGGGGGCTCGTACAATTCTTATCAAAATCCATACATACATCCATTGTGCACATATGTACATTTGTTGCCCTCATCATTCTCAAAACATTTGCCTTCTACTTTAGCCCTTAATATCAGTTGCTCATTTCCCCCCTCCCTCATGAACCCTTCATAATTCATAGATTATTATAGTTTTGTCATAGTTACACTGTCCGACGTCTCCCTCCGTCCTCTTCTCTGCTGTCCGTCCCCCAGGGAGGAGGCAATACTTAGATTCTTGTAATCGATTCCCCCTTTCCACCCCACATTCCCTTCACCCTCCAGGTATCGCCCCTCTCACCACTGGTCCTGAAGGAGTCATCTGTCCTGAATTCCCTGTATTTCCAGTTCCTATCTGTACCAATGTATATCCTCTGGTCTAGCCAGATTTGTAAGGTAGAATTGGGATCATGATAGTGGGTGGGGGGAGCATTAAAGAACTAGAGGAAAGTTATATGTTTCATCGTTGCGGCCCTGCACCCTGATTGGCTCATCTCCTCCCCACAACCCTTCAGTAAGGGGGTGTTCAGTTGCCCACCGATGGACTTTGAGGTGAGACTGAGATCTTGTCTGTCTTGTCTACTGCTGTATTATCAGCACCTAAAACTGTACCGGGAACCTAGTAGGTGATCAGTAAGTATCCCTTGAAATGAACGAAGGCAGCCAGAATGCTCTTTCTGCGATGTTATTTCCATCACCACCGCCACCAGGGACATTTAAAAAATGCATGCACTAAAAAAAAATTTTTTTTAATGCATGCACTGTGACCCAGCAATTCATCTTTGGGTACATGATCCCAAGTGAAGCTCTTACAGGTCCAAAGGAAGACATGCAGAATGGTGTGATGGTGGGAAATTGAAGTCAACATGAACCTCCACTACCGGGAAGGTGACGGGTAAAACGAGGCATGGGTGTGCATTATGGAGTATTATGCAACAAGTAGAAGCAAGAGATTGATATATGATGGCAAACTAGAAGGATTTCAAAAACATAGTACTTAGAGAAAAAGGGTAAGAAACATAATGAAATATTGACAGTAAAACTATGTACCTATGGACATTTATAGAGGTTTAATAAAAGCATGTACATTTGTGAATATATATTTTTATTTTTTGGTGAATATATTTATATATAATGATAGTGAAATAAATCTATGTACATATATTTATATGATAAGTATTAAGGTAGCAGGCGGACATTGGGCCTCTACTCAAGTACTCTCTCAATGCAAGAACACTTTGTTCTAAATAACCTGGCATTCTGTGATGCTCACTTTCCCAACACGATCACAGAAGATAAAGCGGGTGCATAAGCAAATGTGGTGAAGAAAGCTGATGGTGCCTGGATATCAAAAGATATAGCATCTGGGGTCTTAAAGGCTTGAAG
>NW_022105908.1:20275142-20278482 GCF_000313985.2 Echinops telfairi | reverse complement strand
CCAATGTCCTTCAGCTACCTTAATACTAAACCTATAAATGTAGGCTCATAGATCTATTTCCCCATTCCTCTAGTTCTTTAATGCTTCCTCCACGCCCCCTACCTCCCCATGCCACTGTCATGACTCCAATTCCACCTTACAAATCCCGCTAGACCAGAGCATGTACACTGGTATAGATAAGAGCTGGAAACACAGGGAATCCAGAACAGGTAAAACCCCTCAGTACCAACAATGAGAGTAGTGATACCAGAGGGTAGGGGGAGAGTAGGGGGAGAAAGGGGGAACTGATCACAATGATTGACGTATAACCCACATACACCCAGGGGGATGAACAACTGAAAAGTGGGTGAAGAGAGACAGCGGTTGGTGTAAGACATGGGGGAAAAAATTATCAAGGGTTCATGAGGGAGGGAGGGTTGGGAAGGAGGTTAAATAAAATGAGCTGACACCAAGGGCTCAAATAGAAAGAATGTTTTGAAATGATGATGGTAGCATATGTTCAAATGTGCTTGACACAATGGATGGATGTATGGATAGTTATAAAAGCTGTAAGAGCCCCCAATAAAATGATTTTTTTAAATGATGTACATAAAACACTTTTCCATACATAATAAGTTTTATCTCACTAGACTATAGTAAGACAAAAAATATATAATAGCAGTAATTATTATGGAGGAATAGCTATGAGAATAGAGTAAGAAACTAAAAAAATATTAAGCAAATTTATGAATGAGTGAGGCGCTTTCTTCTGGTTATAATTCTTTAGTGGTTGGTTTTCCACTGAAGATTCATGGGAAGAGCCCGATCTTCCTAGTTTTAACACTCAGGGGCTGAGATCCAGCCTTCTTTCTTCCCATTCCCACCCGACCCGCTCTAGCTCCGAGCCCTCTCTCTTAACTGGTCCCCTTGACACCGGTCTGTACATTTCAATATGATAGCCATCAGCTACATAGGAGCTTTCAGTGTAAAATTCAGTATTTAATCCTCAGTTCTGCCAGCCGTATTTCAAGAGTCCCATCCTTCTGGTGATACCAGATTAACACAAATTAAAAACATTTCTCTCACAAAGAAAGATCTAGTAAATAACCATGTCTTTAAATCTCAGCTTTCATGACACTAAATCATCTGTTCACAAAGTTTCAGGGCCTCCCTATTTGGACTAATTTCAATGATATTTGTTGAGTGCCTTTCTCTGACCATTTGATAGGGAGCTATGTGCACTGTGAACTGTACTGGTAATTACAGTATTTGTTACTTATATAAAATGTGTATCATAGATAAGGTTGTTTAAAGTAGCAATACCAGAAAAGTGTGTGTGTGTACGTACGCATACAAGTGAAGAGAGAGAGAAAAAATGCTTTAGCTCAAGACAAGGCTCATGCAGTTATCAAGGCTGGCAAGTCCAAGTCCGTGGGTCAGGCTGGAAGCTTCTCATGATTTAAGTAGCTGCAGAAGCTGACAAGTGCAAGATCTGTAGGTCAGATGGGAAGGAAGCTGACTTACCGCAATAACCAGGCCAGATTCAGGATGGAGAACAAGTCAGAGCCTTGCCGGCAGAGCTATTTCTGTACTTGAGGCAGGGTACATCCCCTTTCAATTGATTGGCTGCTCACAGCAGATGATGACATCGAAGCCCATTGTGGAGGTGATCACAAAACTTGGGATCACTGCATCGTTATGTGAGCGCCAAATTACAATACGCTGTGACTACCAAACCATATACCAAGACGCTTGACCCAGCTAAACTGATATACAGCCTTAACCATTATAGTCCATCTCTTGTCAACTTGGCACCGGTATACATCTCCTAAACCATATGTAATCTAAGACTATTATAAAGCCATATTTGTGCCTAACACGATACAGCTTATGTATACAATTAAAAATGGACTCATTCCATTTACGTCTTTTATTTTATAAATGAATAAAACAAAAATATTTGATGCACACATACCAGGAAGAAATATTCATAACAATGAACCCTCCTTGTTCCGGCCACTAGTTATTTGCTCATGGCTGGTATTTGAAAACTGCCTTCATCCACCACCCATTTCATATTACAGGTCATGGTTCCTTGTCTAGTGGGCTGAGCCAAACTAATAGCCTGGGACATTAGTAGTCATATCAGAAGTGGATTGCTATAATGTCCACTTACTTTAATCACAGTACTACAAGATGCACTAAGGAATCTCCTGAATTCCAGATCTACTCTTCTTTACCTCCATTATGTAATAATATCAATCAAATTTCCCCTTGGTAATCAGGATCAGTCACACCAGCCAATATACTAACTCCTTTGTCTGTTGATCCAGTCAGGGATCAAACCCACAGTGGCCAGGTGGCATTCTTAGCATTCAGTTCAATGAAATCAGTGTTGGGTCTCCAGCTGGGAGCATTCTCTCCTTTGGACCTTTAGGCCTACAGCGCAGAGGGCAAGGGTGCAGGAAACAAACATTTTGCAAGTGTATCACTAGGAGTAGAAATGACCCACTTAGTTTCACCTATTAGTTCCTGGACCTGTGAATACTGGTTATTGGAGAAACAGCACCATGTGTTTGATGCTGGTTGATAGAGGATACAACCTTCTGGAGAACATTGCCCCAAGTCTGTAAGGTATTGTCACCTAGCTTTTACTGCAATTGTGTCTTTAGAAGGCCATTCCATTCCTCTATAAGGCCAGCTGTTTGATGACAGCAGGGAACATGGTGTGTCACAAGGTGCCTCCACTTACAATGATCCTATAAACAATAGAACGAAACACTGCCCAATCTTGTGCCATCATCACAATTGTTGCAGTCCATTGCTACAGTGACTGAGTCAATCTTGTATGGAATCGTCCTTTTTCCCCCTGACTCTCTATCAAGCATAATGTCTTTTTCTAGGGACGGTCTCCAAGTATGTGAGACAAAGTGGCCATACTGCTTGTAAGGTGCAATCTGGCCGTGCTTCCTCTAAGACGGATTTAATGGTTCTTCTGGCTGTTCACGGTATTTCCAATTTTCTTCCAAACACCATAATTCAAAGGCATCAATTCTTGTCTTCCTTATTCGTTGCCTGGGTTTCACATGATGTAAGGTGATAGAAAATGCGATGGCTTATACCAGGATGAAACATGAAGGGCATGCAACAGAGCAGCAGTGGGAGCAAAGCAATGAAGTCCCCTAGGAATCCCCCAATAGACTCGGGGCAGGGCTTGGCAACTCATCAAACTTGATTGGAAAACATTCGTAAAGGTCAACAGACAGACCTGGAACTATTCACAGGCCTTTCTTTTCAGTTTTTGTTTTTGTTTTTATATGTCTATATAAGATAGGCAGGATAAACAATCCTGAAGAAAACT
>NW_022105908.1:20272040-20273482 GCF_000313985.2 Echinops telfairi | reverse complement strand
TTTGCAGCAGACTTGCCTGTTTGATTTCTTGACTGCTGTTTTCATGAACATTGATTGTAGATGTATCTGCATGTTCTGTTACATCATCTCCTGTCACCTTGAGCGAAGGGGTGGAGCCTAGCCTGTCCATCAGGTCATAGTCAATGTGACCTCTGTGTGGGCATGGCCTTCTCCTGAGGATTCTGGGAACTCCTGTCTTCCTCCCTGGAAGACTGCACACTCTCCACCTTCCTGTTTTTCTTTGTTGTTGTTTTTGGGGTTTTTTTACATTCCTGTTGACTGTAAAGTAGTCGAGAGGCACCAGAAACCAAATCAGTCGAATTAGAACAAACAGTCCACAACGTCCGGGCTGGGGGAGTCGCACTGCAGGCTACAGGAGTGGTGCTTATATGTGGACAGGTATGTCCGGGTTTCTGGAATGTAAAGTGTCTTCCTGGTTCCGGGTGTATTCGTGCTGGGTGCAGAGCGATGGGCGAGAACAAGGCAGGCACTGAGCCAAATGGGCAGTGAACAAAACAAGAAAAAAACTTGCAAAACTGCTGACAGGTTACACAGCCTGCTCTGGTCAGCTCCGCAGGTGTGTGTGGGAGATTCAAGGCCAATGGCTGCTAGTTGTTTCAGCCAGCTCTGGTCAGCTCAGCACCGGTGGGGGAGATTCAAGGTCACTTGCTGCTAGAAGCTGGCCTGGTATTGATCCGGCTATACATTGACAAGCCACATGGAGCCACGCTGATGCCAGCTAGAGCCCTGGAGCTAGAGGAGCCATGTGGAGACTCACACCAGCTCTAAGATGCTTTTACCACCACTGGATCTATAAGACTTTCCACCCACTGGCCTGTGATTTTCCTGCATCCGGCACCCCTGCATGATTGTGTGAGTCTAAAGAGGAATTTATGGACTAGTATTGGACACATGGGCTAATTTCGGACTTATGGACTTGATCTGGACTGGGCTGAGATGATTCTTAATATACAATCACTCTTTGATCTAAAGCTCTTTCTTATACACATATGAGTGTCTCTGGATTTGTTTCTCTAGTCAACCTGGACTAACACATTATGGTACCTGGAGTGGAGGTCTAGAGAAACACATCATAAAGATGGAGAGTGGATGCTTGCTGACCTCTGCCTCATGGTAGTGTTTCTTCTTTGGCTAGCCAGAGGTCAGATAAAGCCACACTGTATACTCAGTTGTTTTCTGGAAATAATATAGGAAGTTAAAGTTTTGATTCCTAGAAATTGTCTTTGGCCAATCCTGTCTGAAATGGTGAAAATGACTGTGATAAATGTGGGTGGCAAAGTCACCTCTTGAATTTTCAAAGACCATGCTACTCCGTGAAAACTGACAGAAAGCCTGGCCCTGGCCTGAGTCAGCCAGAGGCCTAAGGCCATATTTGGTACCAATGGAGTAGTTCAGATAAGGATTAAGATAAGACAGATAAA
>NW_022105908.1:20268882-20269922 GCF_000313985.2 Echinops telfairi | reverse complement strand
TAGGTTACCTTTCTTTGGAATGGACACAAATATGGGTCTCTTCCAGTTGACTAAGAAGGAACCTATCTTCCAATTCTGTTGGCGTAGACTAGTAAATGCTTCCTGTACTGCATCAATTTGTTGAAACACTTATATGAATATACTACCAAATCCTGGAGTCTTGTTTTTAACTAATGTTGTCTGTATAGTTTAGACTTCTTCCTTCAATACCGTCAGTTCTTGATCATATGCTGCCTCTTGAAATGGTTGAACGTTGACCAATTATTTTTGGTAAGTTGATTCCATGTAATCCTTTCATGTCCTTTCATGTCTGAATTGTTTCAATATTTTGCTCATAGAATCCTTTAATATTACAACTCAAGACTTGAATTTTTTCTTCGGATCTTTCTGTTTGAGATATTATAAGCATGTTCTTCCCTTTTAGTTTTCTCACTCCAAGTATTTCCACATTTCATTATAATACTACTTTACTTTCTTTTCAAAATGCCTTTTGAATTTTTCTGTGCATTCTTTTAACAAATTAACTCTTCCATTCACTTTAGTTACTCTACATTCAAAAACTTGTTTTTTATCCCTTCTGACGTTCACTTTGACCTTTTCTTTCTTTCTTTTATTTATTTATTATTATTTTTTAATCATTTTATTAGGGGCTCATACAACTCTTATCACAATACATACACACATCAATTATGTCAAGCACATTTGTACATTCATTGCCCTCATTATTCTCACATTTGCTCTCCACATAAGCTCCTGCCATCAGCTCCTCATTTTTTCCCCACCTTACCCGCTCCCCCCTCCCTCATAACCCTTGATAATTTATAAGTTATTATTTTGTGACGTTTTCTTTCTTTCCTCTCTGTATAATAGCCGTTTGCTTTCTTCATGAATGATATTCTTGACATCATCTCACAACGTCTCTAATCTTCAGTCATTAGTTTTGATGCTTCACATGCATATTTCAGGTGCCTCACATATAAACTCAGGTGCCTCACATGCATATTTCAGGTGCCTCACATATAAACTCAGGTGCCTCACAT
>NW_022105908.1:20259975-20266986 GCF_000313985.2 Echinops telfairi | reverse complement strand
CCCCCCGCAAAAAAAAACCAAAAAACTGCCCTGCTGCTATTCAACTTGGCTGATCCCTTGTGCCTTCTTCCTTGGTTACTATTCTTCTTGAAGCTCTGTTGACATCTGTTCACCATGGGTGACCCAGCTGGCATTTGAAATACTAATAGAATAGCTTCAGCATCACTGCAGCACGCAAGTCACCACAGCACGACAAACTGTTGACCCTGGTAAGATCAGTGAATTCCATGAGCATATGTTCCTTGCTATATTTCACATGCTTGGAGTAAGTCCCTGGACCTGAGGCAATGCCGTGTGAGATGCCACGAGGGTGAATAAGGCATCCTGTGAGCCCACCGATGGTAGTTTGGACAGAAGGACTAAGTATACAAAAGGCAAATTCATATCCAGACTCAACACGGATGAACGGCTGCCCTTTTCATGATACAAGTGGTACAATGTAATCAACTTGCCACCAGTTTGACGGCAGATCGGCTCAAGGCATGGTGCCCTATCGTGGATTCAGCGTTGGTCTCTGCTGCTGGCAGAACACTCAACAGTGGCTGTAGTATTAAATTAAAAGTGGCACAGGAGAGGCGGGGGACCAGCCCCCACCCACTGCTAGAGCTCACTGGTTCCATAATACTACTTCTGGGTTCAGTAATGCACAATTGTACGGTTGAGATATATAAGCATTATATTAAAGTCATCGAGAGCATGAGAGATAATACAATAATACAGTCAGACATGTTACATGGTAGTATTGCTCACCTCAGCCCAGCTTGGTGGTCCATGTGAAGAGAGGGGGAAGAGAAGGAGGGCAAGGGAACAAGGGAGAGGGGGAAGAGAGGGGAGTCACCAGGGAGTGAGCAGCAAGGAGGTCAGAGAGCTCTATATTGCTGACTCACGCCTATATACCTTTTGGGGTCAAGCCAGCCCACTAATTACAGGTAGAAACATACGTCACAGGGAGGAGCTGCACTATAGGTTACACAGCTATGAGTGGGTGGTCTAGGGGTTGGTCTCTGGGTCTCCATAGGAACCATTATCAGTAGGGTGAAAACTCCTCCTACAGGAGCCTGTCCATTGTCCCCAGAGGCAGGGAGCAGGGCCCACCCCTGTGGTGGGAGGAGACAGCAGTCTGGCAGCAAGGATCTGACTTTCCCCCACAAGTGGCTATAACCAAATTGGCCTTGGTGAGTAGAAGTCCATGTTACCAAACTATGTATAACCTTTATCCCTGCTGCCATGGTCACTTTGCTCATGAACCATTGAGCAATGACAGAAATGGGTGGGGAACAGAATATGTCACAGAACATGCCATCCAATCCACTTGGTTGTTGAAGCCCTCCTCTGCCAAGGTTACCTTTTTTTTTTTTTTTTTTTAATCATTTTATTTAAGGCTCTTTTAGCTTTAAAAAAAAATCATTTTATTGGGGGCTTGCGAAACTCTTATCACAATCCATCCATTCATCCATTGTGTCAAGCACATTTGTTGCCCTCATCATTCTCAAAACATTTGCTTTCTACTTGAGCCCTTGGTATCAGCTCCTCAGTTTTTCCCCTCCTTCCCTGCTCCCCCCTCCCTCATGAACCCTTGATAATTTATAAATTATTATTTTTTCATGTCTTACACTGTCTGACATCTCCCTTCACCCACTTTTCTGTTGTCGATCCCCCAGGGAGGAGGTTATATATAGATTCTTGTAATCGCTTCCCCCTTTCTACTCCCCCTTCCCTCTACCCTCCCGGTATCACCACTCTCAGCACTTGTCCTGAGGGGGTTCATCTGTCCTGGATTCCCTCTGTTTCCAGCTCCTATCTGTACCAGTGTACATCCTCTGGTCTAGCCAGATTTGTAGGGTAGAATTGGAATCATGACAGTGGGGGTAGTAGGAAGCATTTAAGAACTAGAGGAAAGTTGTCTGTTTCATCGTTGCTACCCAACCAAGGTTACCCTTTGGTGAGAATTCCAGGAGACAATTCTCCTCACTTCTCTGGCTTATTCAGAGAAGTCTATCCACATACCTCTTCCCCAAATCTCTGTACCAGTTTTACAATTAATATAATTTCACATCCCTGACTTACCAGCCAGATTCTTAGCCAAAGTTCACAAATTGGTATCCCTTATTTGGCAATTTCGACTTCCATGAAAAATTGCCATGAGGTGCCCTGCCTGAAGTTTTGCCCTTGGGTGGCTTTCCCGTCACTACTGTTTTTCAGGGAGACCCCAGAAAGGGGCTCTAAGGTTGCTGCCATCCTTTTTTGAGTTTGTTTTCTCTTTATTGGCCAAATTTCTCTTCTTCGGGCATTGGTTTGCTCTTCCTCAGCCAAGATAATATAATTCCCTCTCATTCTCTTAAGACCCATCTATTTTTGACACAGGCTCCCCATTAGGCCACAGGTACAGACCGAGAGAGGGAAGGCAGTGCGGCAGAAATGGAGCCCATGGCTGTTTGGACCGTTTAGCCACGCAACTTCCTGGTGCCTTTGGCTTCTGCTTCAGCTCAGTCTCCGCTGTGGCATTTCCATTCCATGATGGCTGCTCTGTGTGGCCCACCTTTATGACTGCGGATCAGACAGCACGAGCTCATGCTCGCCAGCTCAGGCCACACGGCGAGTGGGTGTTGTTAATCATTTTATTGGGGGCTAGTGCAGCTCTTATGACAATCCATCCATCCACCCAGCCACTGTGTCAAGCACTTTTTTTTTTTTAAGACTCAAGCCAAAGGGATGAGCTAATTTATTCAAGGCTCTAGTTTATTTTTGACTGGACTCAGACTCAGAGGAAGAAGCCCTCCGCCAGGACAGGGCAGCCTTGGCAATCTGTTCCTGACGTTTTTTCTTTGGCCGCCTGCATTCTCGTGGCCAAAAGCTCTGCCTATTTGGCGGCCTCCTCCTTGTTGTTCGGTGTCCAGTGCACCCCGCTTGTGCTGCAGGGCGCGGAGTCACCAAACGCTGAATCTGGGGCGCATTGGTCCCGGGTTTCTTGCCTTCTTTGTTCAGGGGCTTTCTCACAACACACTGGCGGACGTGGTCTTCTTTAGAGAGATGGAAGAGTTTGCGGAGTCTGCTGGCTCTTTGTGGCCCCAGGCGCCGAGGCACAGTTGTGTCATTCAGTCCTGGGGTATCTGTCTCCCCTTTCTTTACAATAACCAGGTTGAGAAGGCTCAGCATGGCATCCACAATGCAGCCCGGGCAGATTTGTGCCTCCTCGCCCCAGTCTCCTTGGTCCGCAGCAGACGGACGCGGCCCGTGGGTCCAGACACCTTGCTTCCTGGGAAACCCTTGCTTGTCATTCCCACCGCTGATGCGGTCCACACCGACCTTCCATTCATCGCCCAGCGCTTCGGCGGCGACCTCCGCGGCCATTCGCTTCTCCTAAAAGGTGCCACGTTTGCATTCATTCATCGTCCACGTCAAAGAGTTTCTGGCAGCCGATCATTTTCAAAGCATTTTCTCCCTGCCACGTGGTGATTTGCTGGCGCACAGTTGCCCAATAGTCAATCTCTACCAAGGCCCACGAACAAGCCAAAAGCTGTTTCTCAAAAGGAGAGTCGTTTTCTGCAGAGATGGCCAGAGACCTTAGCTCTAAAATCCCAAGAATCCCAAATCCCCGTGGAGCCTCAGACCTGCACTGACATTTCAGACACCAATGGATCCGCTGGATTATGTGGCCCAAGTGAACATGTTGCAGCATTTTCTCTTTTCTGGTCCTTACTCAAAACTATTAGCTTTTCACGTCACTTAATAAATAGGCCTAAGAAGGCCAGGAAAGCTGGAAAACAGCTACATGGCCAATTGCCTGTTCCAAAGAATGGTGACCCACCAGAATGCTCAAACTATAGAGCAATATCATTGACATCACATGAAAGTAAAACTTTGCTTAATATCATCCAGCGGTGGTTGCAATAGTGCATTGACAAGGAGCTGCCAGAGGTTCAGGCCGGATTCAGAAGGGGCCATGGAACAAGGGACATCATTGCTGATGTCAGATGGGTCTTCACTGAAAGCAGAGAACACCAGAGAGATATCTACTTATGTTTTATTGTATATGCAAAGGAATTCGACTGCATAGACCGTGATAAACGTTGGATAATCTTGAGAAGAATAGGAATTTCAGAACACTTGATTGTGCTCATGTGGTACTTGTGCATGGATCAAGAGGCACGACAAAGATATACTGCATAGTTTAAAATCAGAAAAAGTATGAGTCAGGGTTGATCCCTATACTTGTTCCATCTGTGTGCTGAGCAGATCATCCAAGAAGCTGGATTATTTGAAGAGGAGTGTGACATCAGGATTGGAGGAAGGCTTATTATCAACCTGTGTCCCAACTGGGAAGCACAGGAGGAGTGGATACATAATGAGAATAACTGATACAAGGGGTTATAGGGAATGCAGGGATGGGGGTGGATGATGGGGAGGTAAGGGGATCTCAGGAGTGGATGGTGAAGATGGGAGAGGAAGGGAGCACTAGAATGGATTGTGATTGCATAACTCATCTTGGAGGCGATTTAACTATGGGAAGGGGAATGTTCTGGAAAAACAAACTGATCTGGGGGTGATTGTACAATTCTCCTTGATATGACTGAATGATTGAACTATTTAATTATACAATAAGTAAGTTAGTTGCCAATAAAACTGTTGGTGGGGGGGAAACCTGTGATAGGTAGATGACACAACCTTGCTTGCTGAAAGTGCAGAGGAATTGAAGCACTTGGCAATGAAAATCAAGGATTCCAGTCCTCAGTGTGGATCACAACTCAGTGTAAAGAAGACCCAAATCCTCACAACTGGAACAATAGGTAACATCACAATAAATGCAGAAAAGGTTGACGTTGTCAAGGGCTGGACCCACAATCAATGCTCAAGCAGCAGTCAAGAGACCCAAAGATGAGTTGCATTGGGTAAATCTGCTGCACAAGACCTCTTTAAAGTGTTGAAAAGCAAGGATGTTACCTTGAGAATGAAGGTGGGCCTGACCCAAGCCCTGGTATTCTCTATTACCTCACATGCATGTGAAAGTTGAACATTGAATAAGGAAGACCAAAGAGGAACCAGTGCATTTGAATGGTGGAGCTCGAGAAGAATTTTGAAAGTACCATGGACTGCTAAAAGGACAAGCATCTATTTTGGAAAAAGTATGTGCAGAGTGCTCCTTAACGGCAAGGATAACAAGACATCATCTTACATATTTTGGACATACTGTCAGGAGAGACCAGACCCTGGAGAAGGACCTCATGTTTGGTAAAGTGCAAGAGCAGCAGTCAATGAGATGGATGACCCAGTGGTTGCAACAATGGGCCCAGGCATAGGAACAATTATGAGCACGTCATAGTGCTTTGTTCTGTTGTGCACTGGGTTGCTATGGGTTAGAATCCATTCCAGGGCCCCTGACAACAGCAACTGCATTCCCAAATGAGGAACAAGTTGCCGACAAAATCCAAAAATGCTCACTAAGCATTGTACCTCTTTTTTAGTTGTGATGGCCAGATGCAATAATTTATTCTTCCCCTTCAAAGGAATTTCTTAACTTAAATCCTCAAAACACCAAGCTCACTGGCATCACATCAAATTACCCCTAAGGGGTTTCCAAGACTAACTCTTCACGGCAGTAGAAGGCATCTTCTTACTTACGGACTTACTTACCGTACTGACTTACAACCTAGACCCATAGAAATTTCACTGAGTGGAAGAACCTCCATGTCTGTTGGGTTAATTGGTGCAGTAGGAAAAGTGTAGGGCTGCTAGCTGCAAGTCAGCAGTTCAAACTCACCAGCTACTGGATGGGAGAAAGATGAGGCTGGCTGCTCCCTTGAAGATGTATAGTCTCAGAAATTCTAGAGAGTAGCTCTACTCTGTCTGATAGGGTTACTGTGAGTTGGAGTCAACTCAATGGCAGTGGGCTTGATTTCTTTGGTTTGGGAAAATAATTGGTTTTACCAATAATTCTAGAGTCACTGACATTTCTTTGGGCCAATCACCATAACGTCATTAATTAACTGGACCAATGTAACCTCTTCTGGAAGGGAAAGTCAATCAAGATCACTGAAGATAAATTATAACATAGAGCAGGAGAGTAAATAAAACTAGACAGTGCATATGTATTCCTGGCCTTGCCAGCTGAAGGCAAACTGCTTTTGCTGATCTTTCAAAAACAGAATTGAGAGGGGGAAAAAATTGGTTCGATGAGTAGGTACATACTGGAACTAGGAAATGATACTGATTGGTTCAAGCGATGAAACCACATCTGAAACAGCATCTGCATTTGCAATCAGCACCTGGTTAGGTTTATGACAATCCACTATCATTCTCTAAGACTCACCTGTTCTATACACAGGCCAAACAGGTTAGTTAATGGGGATGTGGTGGAACCACGATCCCTGCATTCCTCAAGTCCTTGATGGTGGCAGTAATCTCTGCAATCACCCAGGAATGTAATACTGCTTTTGGTTTATTAACCATTTTATTGGGATCACTTAGCGATGTCATGCATAAGATTCCATAATTCAATTAGTCAAGCATAATTGTATAAATCCGTTTCAAAACATTTTCTTACCCGATTTAATATATCCATTCAATTACAATTCTAATCTTTATTCCCCTTGAGTGGGGTTATAGAGTCATTCTTGCTGTTAACTCCCCTCACCCCCTTTCCTGTATCCTCCGGGAACCATTACTGGCGTTACTGTTTCTGATGGTTTACTGTTTTCTTTTCTTTTCTTTTTTATCATTTTATTGGGGGCTCATACAACGCATCACAATCCATACACACATCAATTGTGTAAAGCACATTTGTACATTTGTTACCCTCATCATTCTCAAAACATTTGCTCTCCAGTTAAACCCCTGGCACCAGCTCTTCATTTTATCCCCTTCACCCTCGCTCCCCCCTCCCTCATGAATCCTTGATAATTTATAAATTATTATTTTGTCCTATCTTATACTGTCCGGTGTCTCCCTTCACCCACTTTTCTGTTGTCCATCCCCCAGGGAGGAGGTTATATGTAGATCCTTGTAATTGGTTCC
>NW_022105908.1:20250603-20259051 GCF_000313985.2 Echinops telfairi | reverse complement strand
CTTGTCCCTGGGTTTGTTAACACCACTACCTTCCCCCTACCTCACCATCTCCCATGTCCCCCGGAACCATCCGTCCCATTGTTTTCTCCTCCAGATTGTTTATCCAGCCTATCTTATTTAGACAGACCTATGGAGATCATAACATGCACAAAAACAAGACAGAGCAAAACCAAGCAACAAAACAAAACAACAACAACAAGCCAATGACAAAACAACAATAAAAGCAAAGAAAAGCCTGTAGTTAGTTCAAGAACTGATTGTTGGCCTGTAGGAGTGTTTTCCGGTCGAGTCTGATGGGGTGCCAAGCCCTGGCCTCAAAGACTATTTTTAGTATTCCCTGGGGACTTCGTTGCTCTGTTCCCCTTGCTGTTCTGTTGCACACTCTTAGTGTTTTGCTTCGGTGTGGTGGGATCAGATTGGGCACAATTCCCACACTCTGTCTCTAGGATTACTATTTTCTTAGGGAAGGGTAGTTCTAATGACTTCCACTTGGCTATTTCTATCATAATTGTCCTTAACCCACATGTAAGAGATCCATTGAAGGGAATTTACCAGTTGCTGAATATGTCCATTGCAATTTTGGATTCTGGAACTAGAGAAATCACTACAGGTGGGCTTTGGGTCGCATTGGGCCCGCAGTTTGACAAACTTGAGCTAAGACACCAATAATAACCTGACCTCCATCTCCCCCCACTCTGATCGGTTGACCACAGGGATATTTTTGCGTTCAGAGCCAATATCCAGTCGTCCCTAAGAAGTCTGATTATTTCCTTTCTCCCGGTGAACAGTCATTCCTCTAAAAGGCCATAGGCCCATTTGGAGAAGACTGGGGGAGGGTTGAACAGTATACATTTCTGGCAGTGTAGTAGGATCCTTCCTCAAAGGGACCAGGCTTCCCTTTCCTTCTAGTAGCAGGCTTTGAGGTAAGTTCACTGGACCTAGAATTCGTGCACTTGCCCAGGTCAAGTAAAGATGTTGTGCTTTCCCATCGTTTATCTTCAGGACGTCATGACTAAGTCCTCAGCACCTTAAATCCGTTCAAGTCAGACTATCCTGATTAGTGCTTGACTCCAGTGTCCACTAAGGTAGCCACGCTCACCTGGTCTTTATTGCTGAAGGGCTCTCCCTTGGTCCCTACCATCACAAAGTGCAGCCAACACCGTCGATCATGACAGTACTTGTTACTTATGAAAAAACATTTAATTGTGTGAGCCTTCTTCCAAAGGTAGTTTGCAGTAAAATATGAATATTCATTTATTTATTCAGACATTTGTTGCATACCTACTCTGTACTAAGGGCTGTCAAAGCTCCTGGGAACATAGTAGTGACTAAGGCACACCAGATTCCTGTCCTCACAGAGACCACCTTATTATAAAAAAGAAGTGAACAGATTAAAAACAACAAACCAACCTTAAAACCAAACTTTCTGCCACAGTGTTGGGGCCCTGTGGGGCTGGGTAGAGCTGCCTCTGTGAGTTTCCGAGACTATAACTCTTAGCAGGGCTAGAAAGCCGTTTCTTCCACGGAGCGGCTGGTGGTTTCACACTGCTGGTTAGCAGCCCAACACATAACCGCTACACCATCGGGGCTCCTAATAAACAGATACACAAGATAACTACATATAGAAAATAGTCATAAAGGAAATGCACCGATTGAGGTGATAGATCATAAGAGGATGAGGGATAGTGGGGGAGGAGGAGCATTTAGGAATTAGAGGAAAGCTATATGTTTCATCGTTGCTACATCGCACCCTGACTGGTTCACCTCCTCCCCGAGACCCCTCTGTAAGGGGATGTCCAGTGGCCTACAAATGGGCTTTGGGTCTCCACTCTGCACTACCCCCCACATTCATTCACTATAATATGATTTTTTGTTCTTTGATGCCTGATACCTGATCCCTTCGACACCTCATGATCGCACAGGCTGGTGTGCTTCTTCCGTGTGGGCTTTGTTGCTTCTGAGCTAGATGGCCGCTTGTTTATCTTCAAGTCTTTAAGATCCCAGATGCTATATCTTTTGATAGCCGGGCACCATCAGCTTTCTTCACCACATATTTTGTCATATTGTACACTGTCCGACGTCTCCCTTCACCCACTTTTCTGTTGTCCGTTCCCCAGGGAGGAGGTTATCTGTAGACCCTGTAATCGGTTCCCCCTCTCTATCCCACCTTCCCTCCACCCTCCAGGTATGCCCACTCTCACCACTGGTCCTGAAAGGATCATCCTACCTGGATTCCCTGTGTTTCCAGTTCCTATCTACACCAGGGCACATCCTCCTGTCCAGCTGGATTTGTAGGCAGAATTGGGATCATGATGGTGGTGGGGAAGGAAGCATTAAATTGCTGGAGGAAAGTCGTATGTTTCATCATTGCTACCCTGCACAGCAGTGTCTTACACCCTCTCCTTAGGACCCCTTTTCGCTCCAGAACTTTGCCACGTGGGCAATCGCTGCCAGAAACACCTGGGGTTTATTACTCTGTGATATTTTAAATTAAGTTTTGGTTGTTGCACATCCAGAAACCTTTGACTGTTGCCAAATCTTGTTGTGACCCCCACATTCCATCACGCGGCCACATAAGGGGTTGTGACCCACCGTGTAAGAGGCGGCGGGTGGTAACTTGATGGCGGCTAATCACAACAAAGGGAATGGAGAAGGCATTTGATAGGAATTTAGTACAACTCTTGTTGTGGGTATTAAAAGGACTTTTCTATTTCTTGGCCAAAAAGAGAAAAATATTATTCTTCTGGAAGCACTCCCCCTCGTGCCCCCCCACCATTACCTTCGGTGCTAACTTCTCTGCTTTGAATTTAACTGGTTCAGCAGATCCCCTGAGGCACCATTGTTTTGATTGGCTTTTTTTGGGGGGGTGAGGGTACCCCAATAAGCCTAAGATAAAAAAGATGTATATCACTGAGAGAGCTGGTGTGCAGTCTACTACTGATCACAGAGACTGTTTACACACCCTTTGTTTGGAACAAACCCATGTGTGTATACACTGGAGTCCTAGTAGCAATACTTTTGACTTACCCTTTGTGTCAGTCTGGGTTGACTAAAGAAAAAAATTCATAGAAACTCATATGTGTATAAGAAAGAGCTTTATACAAGAGCAAATGAATATTGAGGAAAAGCCCAGCCCAGTCTAGATCAAGTCCAATATTAGCCCATATATCCGATACCAATCTTTAAATTACTCTTCAGACTCATGAAACACATGCAATGATGCCAAATGCAGGAAGATCACAGGACAGTGGGTGGAAAATCTGGATCCAGTGGTGGTGTAAGCATCTCAGAGCTGGTGTGGGTCTCCATGTGGATCCTCCAGCTCCAGGGGTCTAGCATAGCTCTGTGAGGAACAGAAGGATTTCTCTTGTCTCCCCAAAATATGTACCAGACTTAGCTGCTTAAGAATGACTGTACAATAGGTGATCAGCGAAAGTAGGTCAGAGGTTATTCTCCTTAACATCAGCCATCTATAGTGGCTAGACTATTAGTCTGACTCACCCTAAATAAGACCCACTCCCTTCTGATAAGGATAGTGGTGGTCTGTTTACTTGCAGGAGATACGAGAGAGGGCAAAGCCGCCCAAGGATGACCAAGGTTAGGTAGCCATTATCAGCTGTCTAGATCAAGCAGACACCACTGTTTATCCCACAACGAATGTGGGCACACCCCTAGGTCATCCCCCTCCTATTGATTGTATTGCCTATGTCGCTACCCCTCCCTGTGACTTAGGTCATTGTCTGCTATCAGGGGACTTGCATGCCTCCCAGAATAGTAATTATCTGCTTTCTTGTATGAGATGCCAGAGTGATCAAACTTGTTCAGGAATGAAATGTATTGCCCCTTTCTGTGATGTATGACTCTGTAATCAGATCCCCCTAAAGTGATATGATGCGTGGTTAGCAATAGATAATGAGGCTCCCTGGTTCTCGAGGAGAGGGTGGCTGGAGAAGGTGGCTAAGGAGGACGAGGCAGCAGCTTCTCTGACGGCTAAGCCCTCTCCACGAGGACCATCAAGCCTAGCTGAGGTGAGCTATGCTACCATGAATTGTGTCTGACTCCATTACTTGACTCCATCCTTTAACTCTCATGCTCTCTATGACTTTACTATAATCTCTACTTATTATCGCTGTACAATTGCGCCTACCCAACCTGTGATGTTTTGTGGGGTTCCCTCTCCCCTTTAGCCCCACATAGCTCCATGTGTCCTGTCACCTGGAATACCAAACTGAGAGTCTGTGTGTATCTGGTCTGCAGTGAGTTATTTATCTCCACGGCACCTCCAAATGAGGTCATCAAGCTGCAACCTGCTTGACAGGCAAGTCTCCACCCCTTTGCAAGTTGACACCAGATTATGTAACTCCTACACCCTTATGTAAGATGGGAAGTCTTTGAGAGGTTTTAACAAGAGTAAATGATGTCACCTGTACTTATATATATATTTTAAAGTGCCCTGGCTGTCGTGTGGAGAATAAACTAGGGGGAGGCAGAAGCGATCCGGCCTTGGGTGAAAGTCATGCCAATGAGGAGGAAGAGATGTGGACCAACTTGGAGTATGTGTTCAAAATAGTCTACGGGACCTGGTGGTGGACCGGATGTGGGGGTGAAGGGGTAGGAAGCTTATGCAGACTTGAGTGGCGGGGTGGTGCTACATTTGTTTCAATGAGAAACCTTTGAGGGTCAAAGCTAGGAGCTTCGTCTGGGGCTAGTTTGAAACATCCAAGTGGAGAACCCAAGCAGACCGTGGGAGGTATGAGTATGTAACTAGGAAGAAAAGTCGAGGCTGGAATTCACACGTGAAGCATTGAACATAGATGGTATTTAACCCCTTGAGGGTGGGTGTGCTCTCTGCAATGTAAATGTTGACCTTTCTAGTCTATTTTTTTTTTTAACCTCTCTATTCTTATAGGTAGTCCCAGAGAAATTAAGTAGGCCAAAGGTAAACAAATACTGCATGGCCCCAAAGATTTTACCCAAAGAATTGTGTCTTGTCCCCAGTTCCTGAGAGAGCATCTATGAGAGAAAAAAACAAGCAAACAAAAACTATCTTAGAATTTCCCAACCGATTTAAATGTCTTGAATAAGGATTGCAGGAGTCCCGGTGGCATAATGGTTAGAAGTTGGGCTGCTAACTGTTAAGGTCACCAGTTCGAAACCACCAGCTACTCTTGAAGAGAAAGACGAGGCTTTCTATGTCTGTAAAAATCGACAGTCTCGTGAACTCACCGTAGAAGTTCTGCCTTGGCCTATAGGATCACTATGAGTCAGAATTGACTCAGTGATAGCGGGTTTGGAGTTTTCCAGTTTGATAAGGATTGCAGACCTGATAGGATTTGCTGGAGAGGAGACCCTGGGGCCAGGGGCTGGGCAGACCTGAGGCACTGACTTCCAGAGGCCTCCTGACAATGTAGAAAATCAGTTGATCTCAGGGGAGAGGGGCTGGGTTTGCATTAGATAAAGAGACCCTCATTCAAAGCTCCATGGACTTGCTGATGCAATGAAAGGAATTAGTGTATAAGGAAGCACTACATTGAGAACCTCCCCTAGGACAGCCTCGCCGTCTGCGTCTCTTCATTTGTATGATGTTATTATTGTTATCGTAAATCGTGATTATAAGTACAGTCCTTTCCATGAGTTCTGTGAGTTGCTCCAGTGAATTATCAGATCCAAAGGGGTTGTGTTAACCAGCAAGTCAGGAGAAGGGAAGGCCAGTCTGAAGGAAGGTATCCATGCCCCCACCCTATTTTTCCCTTCCTTTTTGAAAAATAATGTGGCAAAAGAATATACACCAAACTATTTGGCAGCACAACTTCCACATTTCCCATTCAAAGACATCGATTCCTGTGGCGCCATCATGATCACAATCCTTTTCTAAAAGCCTCTGCCCCCAGTAACCCGGACTGAACACCCTTCAGGCATAGACTCCTCCTCCTCCCTTAGGAACCATTAATAAATCCCCTTTAGTTTCTCTATATTTGCTTATTTCGTCAAAATGAGTCAGACAGCATTGGTCAGTTTGCAACTAACTTATTTCACTTAGCACAAGGCTTTCGGGGTTCATCCGTGTGGTAGCATGCTGCAGAATTTCACTTTTGTTTATGGCTGTGTTGCGTTCCATTGTGTGCACAGAGGACACTCGATCCAGCCATTCGTTGATTGGTGGACAACTGGGCTGCTTCACTTTGGGGGCGTTGTGAACAGTGCTGCAAGGCGCACTGGTGTAGACCCGTGGTTCTCAACCTACCTCATGCCACAACCCTTTCATATAGTTCCTCGTGTGGTGGTGACCCCCATCCATACCATTATTTTCTTTCTTTGTTTTAAATCATTTTTTAGGGGGCTCATATAACTCTTATCACAATCCATCCATCCATCTACTGTAGAAAGCACATTTGTACATTCATTACCCTCATCATTCTCAAAACATCTGCTCTCCACGTAAGCCCCTCATTTTCCCCACTCCCTCCCCACTGCCCCCTCCCTCATGAGCCCTTGATAACAATCTAAAAATTATTAATTTGTCATATCTTACACACTGTCAGACTTCTCCCTTCACCCACTTTTCTGTTGTTCGTCCCCAGGGAGGAGGTTATATGTAGATCCTGGTAATCAGTTCCCCCTTTCTACCCCACCCTCCCTTCACCC
Organism: Echinops telfairi; assembly: GCF_000313985.2. Classification (NCBI taxonomy): domain Eukaryota; kingdom Metazoa; phylum Chordata; class Mammalia; order Afrosoricida; family Tenrecidae; genus Echinops; species Echinops telfairi. The sequence goes on along the minus strand of NW_022105908.1, from coordinate 20,252,406 downwards.
TCCCGGTATCGCCACTCTCACCACTGGTCCTGAGGGGTTCATCTGTCCTGGATTCCCTGTGTTTCCAGTTCCTATTTGACCAGTGTACATCCATCCTCTGGTCTAGCAAATTTGTAAGGTAGAATTAGGATCATGATAGTGGTGGAGAGGAAGTATTTAAGAACTAGAGGAGAGTTGTATGTTTCATCGTTGCCACACTGCACCCTGACTGGCTCATCTCCTCCCCGCGACCCTTCTGTAAGTGATCTCCAGTTGCCTACAGATGGGCTTTGGGTCCCCACTCCGCACTCCCCCTCATTCACAATGGTATGATTTTTTGTTCTTTGATGCCTGATACTTGATCCCGTCAACACCTCGTGATCACACAGGCTGGTGTGTTTCTTCCATGTGGGCTTTGTTGCTTCTGAGCTAGATGGCCGCTTGTTTGCATAAAATTATTTTCGTTGCTACTTCATCACTATCATTTTGCTACTGTTATGAATCGGGTGACCCCTGTTAAAGGGTCGTTCGACCCCCCAAAGGGGTTGAGACCCACAGGTTGAGAAGCACTGGTGCCGAGGTTTCTGCTCACATTTCTGCCTTTACTTCTCCTGGGTAGATAGCTAGGATTGGGATCACTGGGTCCTGTGGTAACGATGTTCTATGCTTTGAGGAACGACCACACTTATCCCACCATGGCTGTACCAATTTACACTCCCGCCAGCGCCAGCCCGGGGATGAAGATCGGATGGCTCCCTTTCCACCTGAGCTCCGACCCAGCTCTGGGCAGCTAGGGCCAAAGAAGGGCGGACCTCGCGGACAGCCGACGTCAGAACTGAAGAGGGAAGTGAAAAGCAGGGATTTGATTCATTTTCACCTTGCGATTATATCTTTTTTCCGTTGAAAGTTTCACATCAACACTAGGAGGGAATACCGTTTATACTCATGTATAAGCCGAGTTTTCCAGCACATTTTTAATGCAGCTTTTTGTGATAAAATGAGGTGCCTCAACTGATATTCGGGTCCGCTTATACTCACGTATATACGGTCTAGTTCTACTCAGGCAAGGGCAGGCCGTCTTCCTGTGCAGGGACTTTCTTTCACTAAGGCTGGTCCTCCATTGGAGGTATACTGACTTCTGGTGAGAAGAGAGAAATTGGGCGCACCAGTGCCAAGAACCCCATTGTCTGAGCTGGCCCAAACATCCCAAAGAAGCGAGCAAGGGAGCCTGGCAGGGAGAAGAACACACAGGTCTTGGGTCTCTGGCTGGCCACGGTAACCAAGAGGGCCCTTGACAATGTCGTTCACCCTCTCTACCTTCCAAGCCACACCACACTGCTTTACAACACTCTGCCTGCCTGGTTCTCGTTGAGCACCGGGCAGTTTGTCCCCTGGACTTCTCCTCATGCATTCCTTTCTTGAACAGCTGTGTCTGCCCTGCGCCAGGTTCTGCAGCGGATGCTGGTGCGTACAGGAGCTCCTGGGCTTGTGAGGGACAGGCCAGGGAGGAGTGAGCTGCACGGAGTAAGCACGGTGGGGTCTGCGGCAGTAAAGGAGCTATCCTGGGCCACCCCAGCTTGTCGGAGCTGGCACCCCAGGGGAGGCGACACCGGATTGCTGTCCTGAAGGCACTGTGAGGGGGGCGGGCAGACGGAAGGGCACCTATATAAGGTGACCAGACGTCCCGCTTTTGGCAGAACAGTCCCGATTCTTAACAATTTGTCCCGCGACCCACAGCGTTTTAAAAAAGTCCCGATTTTTTGGAAAGAATGCACAAGCTAGGGAAGGGCGGGAGAACAGGAAGGGAATACAGTGAACCCTCGC
>NW_022105908.1:20244979-20249216 GCF_000313985.2 Echinops telfairi | reverse complement strand
CACATTTGCTTATGCACCCATTTGTCTTCATTTGCTCTAGTTTTGAAGAAACAGAATCCCTGGTGGTGTCGTGGATTATGAATTAGGGTGCAATCAGCAAAGTGGGCCCTTCAAAACCACCCTCAGGATAAAAGTGGGCCATTCAAAACCACCTTCAGGATAAAAATGGGGCTTTTTACTTCTGTGAACCATTACAATCGCAGACACCCCCGGGGGCAGTTCCACCTGGTCCTAGAGGGTCACTAGGGGTCAGCAGCGACTTGATGGCAGTCAAGTTTGGCTGCTCATTTTTGGTTTCTAAGAAGCTCTCTGACTCCCTCTCTAGCACCCACCTTCCCTCTGGGAGGGGAGAAAACCAGGTTCAGCAGGACTTCTGGGAAGTGGGGGCGGAGGGGAGAGAGAGGGGAAGGAGACTGATTTGGGGGTAGGTTTCCCCCCAGGTCCAGAACCAGCTCCGCTGTTCCCTTCTTTCCATCTCCACCCTCTTCTCAGCATGATTGAGATGAAGATAAAACCACATACAGCCCCTCCGGCATCTCCTTAGGCTCCCCCTCCACGCAACCTAAAGGCAAACCCATGGTTATGAGGTCAATTTCCAACCACCTTGACCATTGACCTTTTCTGAGACCATTGAATCTTTTCAGGAGCAGCTGGTCTTCACAGTCTCCCAGGAATGGCTGGTGGCTTTGAATAGACTCCACCCTTCACGTTTTGCAGTTGAGCACATTAACCATTTATCTGCACCACCTAAAGAGTCCTGTAAATCATCATTATGAGTTGAAATAGCCTTGTCAGCGTGTGAAAGTTGGACAGTGAATAAGTAAGAACAAAGAAGAACTGAATCATTTCAATTCTGGTGCTGGTGAACGGATGCTGATTTGCAACCTCTGGCAAGTTCTATGGTATAAATACTTGAACTATGGCCAATTTCAAGGCTGGCAACAAGACATCATTGAAAATGAAGCCAGTGAGAGAGGCACACAACTGGTTCATTTTTAAAAAATTCATTTTATTGGGGGCTATACAACTCTTATCACAATCCATCCATCCATTGTGTCAAGCACATTTGTACATTTGTTGCCATCATCATTCCCAAAACATTGTCTTTCTACTTGAGCCCTTGGTAGCAGCTCATGTTCCCCCTCCCCACCCTTCCTCCTCATGAACCCTTGATAATTTATCTTTTTTTTTTTTGGCATGTCTTACACCAACTACTGTCTCCCTTCACCCATTCTTTATGTTGCCCATCCCCTTGGGAAGGGGCTGTATGTCGATCATTGTGATCAGTTCCCCCTATCTCTCCCACTTTTCCCTTCCCCCCTGGTATAGCTACTCTCATTATTGCTCCCGAGGGGGTTGTCTGTCCTGGATGCCCTGTGTTTCTAGCTCTTATCTATACCAGTGTACATGCTCTGGTCTAGCCAGATTTGTAAGGTAGAATTGGGGTCATGATAGTGGGGGGGAGGAAGCATTAAAGAAGTAGAGGAAAGTTGCATGTTTCATCATTGATACCCTGCACCCTGACTGGCTTGTCTCCTCCACGCGACCCTTCTGTAAGGGGATGTCCAATGTCTACAGAACACAACTGGTTCTTATAAACCTATACAAGTGGCCTCCACCACTCCATCAGTCCCCATGCAAAACATTTTACTGGTGCTCCCTAAAGTACTGTTTGTGCTATATTTGCAATGTTTTTGTAAGTTGAATAAAAAAGGGTTGGTTTTGTTTGTTTGTTTGTTTGTTTGTTTTTAAAAACTCTAAAAGCCTACCAGGAAAGCCTACCAGAATAGATGATGATTTACTTGGCAAAACTCTTTCCAAGCAAATTATGTATGTCCTATAAACTCTTACCCTCTGAGAAAGGAATAAGGAAATAATGAATGCAATTCATTGACATCACACACACACACACACACACACACACACACACACACACACAGACACGAAACTCATTTCGATGGAGTCCGTTCTGACTCAGAGCACCCAGTCAATGACACTCTGTAGCCGGTTAGCTGAACTCTACTCTTGGTGACAAGGTGTAACCACAAGATGATGGGAAAGGAATGTGAATATTAAGATAAGATAAAATCTGATCGATTGTATTTGATCCATTTATCAAGAAAGAAATGTATTTGTGAACAGAAGAGGAATGCTCAGCACGTACACCAGGAAAGAAGAGCAAAGAGAGGTCCCTGAATAGTGTTCAGTGGACTGAGGATCATTCATGTTCTAGAATTCTCTTGAAGGAGACAGACAGGCCTCTTCTTACACAGAAGGCAAATGCGACATTATCTGAGCGCTGTGCTAGTAGTAAGGCAGTTGCAGCTTCATATCAAGACTTCCTCATGGGATTTTGCTTTTCCACTTATATTTTCTTTTTACAAGCGTCAACAGACTAACCAGCCAACATAGATCTTCCACTGTCTTGACCATTTCACTATTAATAAACAAACAAGTTGATACAGACATTTATTTGTAAATCCATTTTGAATCTAGTTAACGTGAGTCGAGTGTATTTTATTAAACATTAAACTAATATTTACAGCATATGAAGTATTTGTCAGGCACAATTCTAAGAACTTGGAACACACACACACACAAAGCAGAATGAAACAAACACAGACATGGGAGGAGACATGAGAAAGTCCTTCTGCTAGTGTTCGTGCATGCATGGGCCTATTCCGAGCAAAGGGTGTTTAAAATGGTCTCTGTGATCACTAGATGCTGCAGACAAGTTCTCTCACGAATATACTTGTCTTAGTCTTCTGAACGGGCCTTCAAAAAAAAGTCTCATTAAAACAGTGACTTCGAGGATCTGCTGGGCCAGTTACATTCAAGGCAGATCTGCAGCCAAATCACAAACAGTTGAAAAGAGAACAAGTCAAACGGCAAGGTTAAAAGGTCCTGGAGACTGCTTTTTGAGATCCCGGGGCAGTCTTGATAGATCTTCTGGAAGGACACAGGCTGAACACAGGGGCTTGTTGAGCAGAAATGTTAAGAAAATGGAAAATTGTATTAATGAAAAAAAGCCAAAAACATTGGGCTGTCATGAGAATTCTGCTGGGAAACCTGACCCTATCCACCCTACATTCCCTGATCTTGCCCCTTCGGGCATCTTTTTGTTCCCCAAACGCAAAGACTACTTAAAGAAACATGATTTGAATCCGCAGAGGATGCCAGAAGTGCCATTTTGATGTGTACCTTGAAGAGTGCAGAATTCTAGGGACAGGCTTCCAGAGGTGGAAACACTGCATAACACTGCATAACTGGAAGAATATTATCATGCTCATGGATAGGAATAATTAGCATTGTGAAAATGCCAAGACTATCCAAAGTAGTCGAGAGATATAATGCAATCCCTACCCTGATTTCCAGCATCATTCTTTAAAGAAATGTTAAGCTAGTCATCAACTACAGTAATTAAAACAGCTTGGTACTGGCACAATGATAGGTAAGAACAATGGAGTAGAATGGATAAGCCAGAGGCAAGTCCACTCACCTACAACCAGCTGATCTGTGACAGAAGGCGGAAACAGATTAAATAGTGAAGCGATCATCTCTTTAACAAATGGTGCTGGCAGAACTGGATATCCATTTGCAGAAAAAATACAAAAATTAACTCAAGGTGGATCAAAGAACTAAATGTAAAATGCCTAGAACTTTAAAGATCATCGTTTTAAAAATAGGGACAAACTTTAGGGACCTACTACATGGCATAAATATACTATCAAACTTAACGAAAACACACAAACAGCAGAAGACAAAATGGATCAGGCTTCCTAAAACTCACAAGAGTCCACCAAAACAGAGTCCACAGACTTTTTTTTGCAAATGACTTACTGGGAAAAAGTCAATTCTCTAAAATTTATAGAAAGCTTCAATGCTGCAACAAGAAAAATAAAATAATTCAACTTAAAAGGGGTAGATGGATGAACAATCCGGAGGAGAAAACAACTGGACCAACGGTTCCAGGGGGACATGGGAGAGGGGGAGGCGGGGAAGGAAGTGGTGTTAAGCAACCCAGGAACAAGGGAACAACAAGTGATCCAAAATCAGTGGCAAGGAGGGTGTAAGAGGCCTGGTGTAGGGTGTGATCAAGAGCAATGTAACGGAGAAAAATAACTCAAACCCAAATGAAGGCTGAGCATGATAGTGGGACAAGAGGAAAGTAAAAGGAAATAGAGGAAAAGCTAGGAGGCAAAGGGCATTTACAGAGGACTAAATACAGGCATGTACA
>NW_022105908.1:20238071-20243123 GCF_000313985.2 Echinops telfairi | reverse complement strand
TAAAGGCTTGAAGGTAAACAAGCGGCCATCTAGCTGAGAAGCAACAAAGCCCACATGGAAGAAGCACACCAGCCTGTGTGATCACAAGGTGTTAAAGGGATCAGTTATCTGGCATCAAAGAACAAAAAATCATATCACTGTGAATGAGGGGGAGTGCAGAGTGGGGACCCAAAGCCCATCTGTAGGCAACTGGACATCCCCTTACAGAAGGGCCTGCGGGAGGAGATGAGCCAGTCAGGGTGCAGTGTAGCAACGATGAAACATACAACTTTCCTCTAGTTCTTAAATGCTTCCACCCCCACTATCATGTTCCCAATTCTACCTTACAAATCCAGCTAGACCAGAGGTTGTACACTGGTACAGATAGGAACTGGAAACACAGGGAATCCAGGACGGATGATCCCTTCAGGGCAAGTGATGAGAGTGGGGATACCAGGAGGGTGGAGGGAAGGTGGGGTAGAAAGGGGAAACCGTTTACAAGAATCTACATATAACCTCCTCCCTGGGGGACGGATAACAGAAAAGTGGGTGAAGGGAGATGTCAGACAGTGTAATATATGACAAAATAATAATAATTTATAAATTCTCAAGGGTTCATGAGGGAGGAGGGAGCGGGGAAGGGGGGGAAATGAGGAGCTGATACTAAGGGCTCAAGTAGAAAGCAATTATTTTGAAAATGATGATGGCAACACATGTACAAATGTGCTTGACACAATGGATGGGTGGATGGATGGATCGTGATAAGAGTTGTACGAGCCCCCAATAAAATGATTGAAAAAAAAGAAAACAAAAAAAATGGGCAGAGAACTTGAACAGACACTTCACCAAAGAAAATATTCAAGTGGACAGTAAACATAACGATCGTGATCATTAAGCATCCAGGAGATGCAAATCTAAACAAGTTATCACATCGCACCAGCTTTAATTGCAAAGTTGAAAGCAAAACAAACAACGACATCAAATTCTGGCAAGGGTGCAGAGAACACTGGACGCTTCGTACACTGCTGTTGTGACTGCACACGGGACAACCCTTGTGGACAGCACTGCCTCAGAAAGTCGGGGAGAGAAACACCCATCATGACCCAGCAGTTCTGCTATTTGGTCTATATTCTAGAGAAATAGGAGTGGCCCTGCAGGAATAGTTAAACCTGTCTGGATGTCCATGTTCATCACAGCACTATTCACCATGGCCAAACGATGGAAACCGAAACGCCCATCGTGGAAGGATGACCGCATCATCTGGAGCCCACCCACCGTGGAATAATGCCAATGTTAGCATCTGACCAGGGGTTCGCAACCTCCCTGAGGCTGCTGCCGCCCTTCATGCAGGTCCTAATGTGGTGGTGACCCCCAACCAGAGCATTATCTTCGTTGCTACTTCATCACTGTCATCTTGCTACTGTGATGAATCAGGCGACCCCTGTGAAAGGGCCGTTTGACCCACAGGTTGAGAACCGCTGCATATGACAATGCATCTGTGAAACGCTTCGTAAAAAGGTTGAACTGGTAGGACATTAGGTTTATTTGAAAGTAGTCAGTTACAAAAGGACAAATATTGTATGAGATCACTATGATTAAAAAGTCAAGAATAGGTTTTCATACGGAAACATTCTTTGAGGGTTGCCAGCGTTGGATGCAATGGGAAAGAGAACATGTCACTGGTCAGAGAGGGTAGGGGAGTGTTAGTCTGGGTGGAGGGGGAGGCAACAGACAATAAGAACAAGGTCGGCCAAAAATGATGGAAGAAGGGCAAGACAGTGGGAAGTTTACAAGAGCAGAAACAAGAGGCCAATACTGTTGTGTATGCACAGTCAGTCCTGCAAAGGTGCTCTCCGTAGATGTTTGGGTAGCTTGTAGGCTTAACCAGTATGAGAGAGAGGGTGGCGAGAATGTATACGTGCATAGATATATGTTTAGAATTAACGGAGGATATTTGTATGTGTATTTACTGCCTTTGCTGCAAAGATATCCATGAATATGGTGGAGCATACAGCGAGCAAAGTTATGAAAACTTCTTAGACCTAACCAAACACCTTGAGGGAATGAGCACCTTGGGCCTCAGGGGCCACCAAGGTCAACTGGCATAACATTGTTCACAAAGACAAACTGTTATGCATCCTACTCTGGTGAGTAGCCACTGAGGTCTGCAAAGCTCGTGAGCAGCCACCTAAGTGCAACTCTTGGTCTCTCCCTGGCCAGAGGGAAGAAGAATGACAACAATCAAAAGATACGGAAACAATTAGTCCAGTGGAACAAGAGACCCGGCAAACATCTGTCTCCGGAGCCCGGAGACCAGAAGAAGTAGATGGTTCCTGGCTAGCACCACCAACTGCTCAAAAGCGGATCACATTAGAAGTCCCTGGATAGAGTGGCAGGAAGGTGGAACAACATCCAAAATCGTAAGAGACTAGGCTCACGAGTTGGATGGAGACTGGTGGGAACCCTCAAGACTCTGGCCATCGTCATACTTAAGGTCTAGAAATGAACTCACTCGTAGTAGAATAATCAACCATTTAAGAGGGGGGGGAAGGCAGCATCTACCCACGGACAAAGTACAGAGGGTTAGAGGGTTAGCAAAGGGGGAAAGATGGAGACAGGAAACACAGGGCAGAAGTAGGCACGGTGACACGGTACCTGCATGTGACTGTAATGGATGAATTCAACAAAATGCATAGTAAGTATTGAGAGTAAAACTAACTAACCTTAATGTCATAAGAAAGCGAAAGCAAACAGATAAAGTTAAAGCAAAATGTGTATGTCGGGAAACAATTGGTTCACATATTGATAGTTTCGCTTACTAGAGCTGGTTGTGTTTGAAACAATACTTGTCGACTTACCCTCCTCCGTGTGGTTGTTGGGTGCCATGCGGCAGTTGAATTCACAGGGACCCTATGCACAACCAGAAGGGACCACGGCCCAGCCTCGCGGCACCATCCTCACAGTGGTTCTGACGTTTGAGGCCATGGTGTCCGTCCATCTCTCCATCTCGTCCAAAGCCTTCCTCTCGTTTGCTGCCCCTCTACTGAGCGTAGTGTCCTTCTTTCTATACTCCTACCTAAAGAAGCCCAGCTAGGGCGTTGGTTACAACTGCTAGGTCAGCAGTTCGAGCCCCCCAGGATGAAGATGAAGCGTCCTGCTCTTCAGCAACCCCTACAGCCTGGGAAACCTCAAGGGCCAAGGGCCTTTGTGTCAGATTCCACTCCACCGCAGTGAGTGTGCATTTCCACTCTTATCTAGGAGAATCGCTAGGCTTTTATTTAATTAATTTATTTAAAAGATCATCTTGGGGGCTCTTACAACTTTTATAACAATCCATACATCAACTGTGTCAGGCATGTTTGTATATATGTTGCCATCATTCTTTTCTAGACATTTAGTTTCTATTGAGCCCTTGGTAACAGCTTCTCTTTTCTCCCTTCCCTGAAAGTGGGCTTTTAGAGAATGCAGCCAGTAAAGTATTTACAAAGAAAGGAGAAGAGTCAAGGGTTCAGAGGGTGTGAGGTCAGGGGAGGGAGGGAAAAATGAGGCCCTGATGCAGAGGGCTGAGTAGAAAGAAAATACTTTGAAAATGATGGCAATATATGAGTAAAGGTGATTGATACAATTGATGTATGGATTGTTACAAGAGCTGTTAAGAACCCCCAATACAATGATATTTAAAAAAACGGAAAGGGGCAGAGAAGATTGAACGGATGGAGCTGGATGGAGCGGGCATGACGGTGCAATGCACTTGCTGTACAAAAATAACAATTTAAGCCGGTGTTGGCACTTCCCCTACAGCACCGGATTCTTGCAATAACCTGGTAACGAGAGCATCAGACGTCATTTTAGTCCTTGTTTTATGGACAGAAACCTAAGGCTGCGATTTGAAGTGACTTCTCAAAGTCATATTAACAGCAAGAATTAGGTTTAGCGCTTTGGAGTCCAAGGTGAACTCTACAACCATTGACCTACCTTGTCCTCCTAGCTTACTGAAGTAAACAAAATAACCCTGAAGATAGGAAACCCGGGGATTGGAGGGGAAAAAGAGTCGTTTCAAGATAAGCAGTTCACTGCCATAGGCCCAGGGCGACAGAAATAAAACTCCAGGTGCTACCTTGTTTCCAGCTTTTCTGACGTATAGAATGTCAGTGAGTTTTGGTACACCATTCTTTAAAGACACGTTTTCCTGGGTACTCGTAGACAGTTTATTGTGGACTCCGCAGAGTAGCTGGAAACACAGGGAAAGACTTTGTAAACCTTTGCATTTAAATGCAGGCGTGGAACGGCCCCCATGAAGCCCGAGGACCGGTGCGAGGACCGGTGCGCACTGAGGTTCCCCTCAAGATGGTGTCTGGGGGGGAACTCCACGGCGCGGGAGCGGCGTGCAAGAAGCCCAGAGGAGAAGCCCCGTGCAAACACGCTAGGACCAGAAGCGGAGAGCGATCTCTCGCGGGTGAGTAGATCTGAACACCTGGTCTCGGGACAAGAGGAGCAGCCCACGTCGCAAGTGCCCCGTGCAAGCTTTCGGAAACGGCCGCTTCAACGAGGCCCGTTAGAGCGGAGGCTGGGCGTTCCCTAGCACGCATGCGTCGTAGGAGGCACCAGCGACTCCGTGGCGTGGCGTGGGCCACTCAACGTCCGGCGTACAGAAGACGCCGGAGGTGGAAGGGGCGTTCGACGCGCATGCGCTTTGAGGCCGAGGCGTTTCCTAGGGAGGGTGTGGAGCCTTCTTACGCATGCGCAAGGATTGTCCGGTAAGGCTGGGCTTCTATTGAAGGAGGGAAAAGGAGGGTGAAGGGATTGAGAAAAAAAAAACAAAAACCCGGATGCGCACGCGCGTTGCTGACTCGCTGGGAGCGTTTCGGGCTTGCGAGGGGCGGGGTCACGTATTCACGTCATTGGATGGGTAGGTGGGAGAGAGGGTGGAGAGGGGGTCTCTGCGCTTGCGCAGTGCGTGGGTGGAGGGCGGAGGAGACCGGTAGCACGCTTGCGCGGCTGTCATAGGGCTGCTTGGTTGGTCAGTGGGGAGTCGGCGCCTGCGTACTAAGACCCGTGTGCAGCAGCGGCGGC
>NW_022105908.1:20230651-20237465 GCF_000313985.2 Echinops telfairi | reverse complement strand
GGGGACAGCAGCGCCACCGGAAGTGCCCCCCATGGGAGGCTGTCCTCAGGGTCGGAGGCCGCATGGCCGAATGTGGACGGGGCCCGCATGGCAGCACAGGACCCCTCCCCCCAGGTCCGGGCCACCGGAAGCCCCAGGCGGGCACATGGTGGGCGGGAGCCGGCAGCCCCTGTCTCCGGCAGGGCTGAGCCTCGTGGGTGCCCAGAGGAGCCTGGAATTTGGGGGAGCGGGAGCAGCCCGAAGCCTGTGTACCGACCAGCATTGAGTCTGCTGCGGGCATATGTTAGCGCTCTCCCACCTCGTGGGCCCTTGGAAGCTTTTCTTACAATCCTCATGTGAAGTAAGGTGGCCAGCCAGGTGTTTAAGTGGCATTCCGAGCTGAGAGGCCAGAGAAATGGGGAAGCCAAGGGCGATTGGACAGTTTCCCAAACTCTTCTTTGCTGAGGTCGACAGCGCTTTCAACTCCTGGGCAGATGAGTTACCCATAGTGATGAGTACTCTTCACCTTGTCACTGTCCTTTCTGTTGTGTCCAATTTGGGAGTTCCTCGATTTTGAGTCCTTAATTCTAGTTGCCTAGTGTAATTTCTACTACTTTTTACTACCAGCCTTTTGCTTTCATTTTATTGTCATTCACCACCCCTACACCCCCACTTCTACTGACTGTACAGGCCCAGCCTGAAAAGCCGACAGAACCGGTGCATCCTGGGAAAAGTGGGAGGGCCCTTGAAGAGAGACTGGGTGCCTGGGTTCCCTTCGGAACCGAGATCCTTCTATTTGGCAGGAGGATTAGTTGGGAAACAACTTTCCTTTCTTCCTCTCTGCTGCATCTGCAAACGCATGTAGGGGAGGTGGGAATCCCCCAAAGAGGCCTTGTGGTTTCCTGTACCCAGTGACTGGCTAGTGTTTGAATGGGAGGTGGGGGGTTAGTAACAGATGGGTGGGGCCCTGTCCTCTGATCTCCTCCCCCATTAGCCCTGCCCTTTTGCTGGCTCATAGCTGCTCACCTAATTATAGCCCTGGTTTGTGTGTGACTGAAGGATGGGTGATTTCAGTAACACCTGAGTCCTCCCCCTCCCAGGAATTAGGCCTTTGCCCATCCCTGAAATGTGGTATCTCATCTCCCTTGAGCCATTCTGTATAGGGCTCATTTTAGGGTGAGCCCAGATAGCTCATTTCCCAACTGTGTTTAGGTATCTGATTCTAAACAGTATTTAATCCGGAAACTTAGCCCTTATTTTAGGTTGGTAAGGTAATGAAAGTGCGTCCTCCTGGCTCTGTGGTTAAAGCGGTTGGCTTCAAACCAAAAAGTCAGTGGTCCAAGTCTACTAGCTGCTACCCAGTAGCAAGATGAGGCAGTCAGCATCTGAAAGTATCGGCAGCCTTCCAGACCTATGGGGCGGTTCTGTCCTTACAGGGTCACTCTGAGTAAGGATCAACTCAGTGGCAGTGGGTTTGGTTTAAAGCACTGGAGCATGGGGGTGGAAACGGAGCAGTGTTTCACAGTGGGCTAGGTGGGAGGTCCTGTTACCCTCTCTTCACTGACCCCCATTCTCTTCTTGACTCCAGTTGGAATCGAAGCCTTTTAAAATGGCAGATGATTTGGACTTCGAGACAGGAGATGCAGGGGCCTCAGCCACCTTCCCAATGCAGTGCTCAGCATTACGGAAGAATGGCTTTGTGGTACTCAAAGGCCGGCCATGTAAGATCGTCGAAATGTCTACTTCCAAGACTGGCAAGCATGGCCACGCCAAGGTTAGAATCTCACTTCTCTGCGTTTGCCTCTCCCAAACCTCCAGCAACAAGCTGTCAACAGTCCTGGCCCTCTGCCTCTTTTTGCACCTGTCTTTCTGCTTAATTCCTTTTGTTCCACATTCAGTCCTTTATTCAGACGGCCAGTTTCTCAAGTCTTTGGCTTCCTCCATACTTAACCTCTGCACTTAGACCACCACCACTCTCTGGTAGTCTTTTGTACCAATCTCCCAACTTCTTGGTACTTTCCTAATGCCTATTTGGCTGGTTCTTTGCTGGTTTCCTTTTTTTTTTTTTCCCTTGTTTTCATTACTTTGCTCAGGGTTTCTTGGTCCTAACACAGAAGTCACCTTGCTGTTCCTTACTCCTGTTCCATTTCACCTTGGATCTCATGGGGTAGCAAATTGCCTCTGCCAGCCCCTCCTTGAATCGCAAATTCACTTTGCTTCTCAGTTCTTAACATTCATGCTTGCTAGTGCTGCCCTTGCCTTCCGTTTTTTTTTCCGTTTTTCCTTCAAAAGGCTGTCCCATCCTGCTTTATCCTTGTTGGAATTGTTCTGTGTCCTCAGCTCTGTTGCTCCACCCTTGTTGAGTGAGCATTTGTCCTGTAATGCTCCCTCGATGCCCAGGTTCCTGCTTTCTGGTTTCCTTTCCTCGACTGCACAATATAACTGTTTTCCTCTTTAGCTCTATTCGTATCTCGTTTTTTCAACTTCCAGCCTCTCTCTCTCTGCACTCTTCATCTCCAAGGCTGTCCGCTCGTTTAATCTGTTGTTCAGAAAATCCTTTCCTTTAACCTGGGTTTTTACTGGGCTCTGGGCATCTTGTGGGCAAATCTGCTCACTAATTTCTCATGCTGTCAACCCCAATCTCAACGGTGAGGGAGTTTGCCTTGAGTTTTGTCATGTGTTCCCGCCCCCCCCCCCCCCCCCCCCCCCGTTTTTTTTAAAGAGCCTTTAGTGTTTCCTAAATTGTCTCAACCCCACCTCCTTTCTTTGTCCTAGTCTGACTTCCCGTACCAGTCAGGGACACCCTGAGTATTTCTCCTCCATCCTGGAGTTTGGTTGAGTTTATCTTTGATGTGATACATACGTACATACAGGTTCACCTGGTTGGTATTGACATCTTTACTGGGAAGAAATACGAAGATATCTGCCCCTCAACTCACAACATGGATGTCCCCAACATCAAAAGGAATGACTTCCAGGTATGTAGATAGCCCGAGAGAGGTTGAGGTAGTGGGTCGGGTGGGGTTGGGGAAAGGAGGATGAGGATCAAAAGGTGTGTGCGCCAGGAATTGGGGGTAAGGTGGCAGGAGAAAGGTATTTTAGATGTTTTGTCTTCCATCTACCTGGACCTTCCTTCAGCATCCTTCCTTATCTGCCCCCAGCTGATTGGCATTCAGGATGGATACCTATCACTGCTCCAGGACAGTGGAGAGGTTCGGGAGGACCTTCGTCTGCCTGAGGGTGACCTCGGCAAGGAGATTGAGCAGAAGTATGACTGTGGAGAAGAGATCCTGGTAGGATGCACCCCTGTCCCCTTTGCTTTGGGTCCAAATTTATTGGTTATGTTTCTCTGTGAGTTTGGGCATCTGCTGACTTCACACTCTGCCTCCTCCCCCAGATCACAGTGCTGTCTGCCATGACAGAGGAGGCAGCTGTTGCAATCAAGGCCATGGCGAAATAACTGGCTCCCAGGTAAGTAAGTAGAATGATCCCCTTCCGTCACGTGCACATTATTGCTCCCATCCAAAAGTCCCACTGGTCTTGCCGGTCCATTGTTTATCCTGCCCCTAGCCAAGTCCTGTGTTCCACACGTTGCCATGTCTCACAGGGTCTCTCTCCTACCCAGGGTGGCGGCGGCGGCGGCGGCAGGGACCCCGGAGCCTGCAGAGGCCCCCTCCCTCAGCCTGGCCTGGCCCCTGGCTGAACTCCTACACAATTTATTTGATGTTTTATTTTGGTTTTTTTCTCCTCCCCCTCTCCCATCTGTCGGGGACCCCTTGCCCTTCACCCTGCTCCCTTGGCCAGGAGTGAGCAATGGCATTGGTGAAGCTGCCTTCCTCTTCTCCCCTCGCACTACAGCCCAGGATGGGGAAGGGGGCAGGTGCTGCTTATGGCTTAGTTTTTGTTTTGTTTTTTTAAATTCAATCTGGAATCAGAACGCTATGGATTCTGGTCATGGTCCTCTGCCCTTCCTTCTCTCGTCCCTGGTCTGGTCTCCTGTTCCTGTATCCCTTTCCCTCCAAACACCACCCCAAAGACTGGGGACCAGCCCCTCCCCTGCCTATCTCCCCCTTAAGCCCCCTTTAGATGGGGAGGGAAGAAGAGAAAGGAGGAGACCAGCCCCCTCCTCAGGCATCTGGGAGGGCCCTGCTCCCACGGGCTTCATCTTCTCCTTTGGGCCCTCTCCCCAACGCATTTGTTAAAATCAAACCTGAATAAAACAAGTTTAATATGAAGCCTCCAATTTAGCTGCTTTTGTGGGATTTGAGGTGAATGGGACTTTGTTGCCTAGAAAGCACAAGGGAGCCTCACACAATTTCATGAAAGTGAAAAATTTCCATGAATGCTTTGAATGAAGCCCCCTTGCACATTCAGAAGCCAGAAACCGTTTCCATTAACTGGTAACCACTGTCCCAGTGACTTTCCTCTGAACCTACCAGCCAACTGCCCTCCCACCCCGCCGGCAGCCCTGACCTGTTCAAGACATTGGGGGTTAGAGGCAACACAAACAGCACTGGGCAGTGGCAGGCAGAGTTTATTGGTCTGGGGCACACAGTGGGGGAGCCCTCAATGCTTTGGGCAGTGAGGTTGAAGATAAAATCTGACGGTCACTTGTGGTAGAAACGGGGATTTTGGCTGTGCTGGATGAAAGGAAGCCGAGGGCCTGGCTGGCTGGTAGCTGCAAAGCCCGACTGGGAGTGGTAACACATTTTCATCAGTATATACGTTTCCCATTTCTAATACCCTGACAGTTGGCCCACCACCACAGAAAAAAGGTGCCTACCCGGGGGCTGGGTGGGGACCACCCCTTGTCCCCACCACCTTGATAGCATAGGAACCCTTTGATTACCATCCTCACCTTTCCTGCTGGTTGCATCTGCACTGGTAGCTGGGGAGATGCAAGGAGACCAGGGGCTGGGTGCAGGGCCTGGGGGTGCATGGGGCGCAGGGAAGACTACAAGAAGAGAACATAAAAACCTGAGGCAGCCAGGTCTCCCCTTGGCACAATTCCTCACCCTGGCCTCCAGGGGTCTACTTACTGAGTCAGAGAAGCCAGTCTGCTGGTTAGCATGTTCCATCTGCTTTTGTAAGGTTAGGGCACCACCAGGCTGGAGAAACCCTAGAGAAGAAACCCCCCCCAAAAGGCCCCATTGCCACCTAGTCCAACTGGCCCATCTATAGGGCCCTACGATTTCTGAGACAATATAAGAGGAGATAGCCTCCTCTTTAGGAGTCACTGGTGGGTTTGAACTGCTGACCTTTAGGTTAGGGGCCCTCTATATCTATAATGACCAGAACAGGAAGGGAGGGCCCTTGTCACCTGTCTGGGTAGGCTGAAAGTGGCCGTGCACAGCATAGGCCTGTGGCTGTGGCTGTGACAGGTACTGCACTGCAGGAAATGCTGAAGGTGCTGGGAAAGGCAGAGAGAGATGCCGTTAGGACCGACTTCTCTCCAATCAAACACTCCTTCCATCGGACCTCATTTCCCACCACTCACCTCTGAGCTGCTGACTTGGACTGTAGGCTGGCTGTGTGGGCCCGTAGTGAGGTGGGGGCTGGGCAGCCCCATAAGCGCCCCCAGGGCTGCCTTGGAACTGTCCATGGTCTGGGGTCCCTGCGAAAGCAGCTGCGGAGCCCACATAGTGCCGGGTCTAAAGGAAGGAAGGTGAGAACAACTTGAAAGCAGATACTGTTCTCTGCAGGTTCCATGTCCCCTTATACATTCACAAGCTTCATACATTTGTTCTCAACATTGACAGCAAGGATGCCTAGCGAGGTCTGGTTAGGCATTCAGCCCTATTCCACTCACAGTAAGCACTTGCGGTCCAAACATTTGTTTGGCTCTGTCAGCTGACATGAGAGTGCCCGGGCGGTTGTGTCCTCCTGGGCTCCCTAGAAAGATGGGGGGACTCCATGATGCTGCAGCCCATGGGAACCTGCAGCCTCCCATTCCTTCCCGTGATTTTTGTCCTTACCCTGCATGCTGAGGAGGTGCGCTCCTGTGTGGACAGTGAGGCTCTGCTGATAGGCAGCTGATGTCAGGGTGGTCAGATCACTGGGGTGAAAGGTGGGTCAAAGACAAGGACGGGTGCCCAGTTCCACTCTCCTCCCCATAGTGCTTTTTAGCTCTTGGGACCCACCTCTGCTCCTTTCGCCTCCGTTTTTCTTCCTCATGCAAAACTTTCTTGAGCTGCAGGAAAAGCTGGTGCTTTTCTTCCTGCAGGGCCAACAGCTTCTCCTGCAACTTCAGGATCTGGGAGTGGGAGGGGGATGATGAAGGCAGCAAGTCAGGAAAAGACGTCAGAGCTGGGAGGGGCCAAGGAGCTGCTTACTTGTTCCTTAGTCTCCTCCAGTGACATCCTTTCTTCCATCTCCTTTTTCTTCCTCCTCTCCTGCTCTTCCTTCATCTTCTGTTCCATCATCTTGTCCACCTCTTCTTCCTCTGGAGGAAGAGTCAGGAGAATGGGGAAGTGAGTTAAGTTCAACAGAAGCAGGTTACGCCACACGATGCCCTTGGTAGTCAGCTCGCTCCCCCTGAAGGCATCGGTTTCCCCCGTGGCTGCAATCGGGGTTCGGGCGGAGGAAGGCTATTAGGTGCTCTCCAAGGTCCTTCCTAGCTCGAAAAGTCTCCAGCCCACCCCGCCCCTAGACAGCCCCGAGCTGGGCGGCCTTGCTTCAGCCCTGGCGGTCGGGACCCCTGTCTGCGCGTGGCGGGTGGCTCGGCTGTGGGCCAGCTCACCCTGCCGCTTGCGCTCCCGCTCCATCATGATGTGCCGGTGCAGCGCCCGGGCCATGGCGTTGGAAAGCTTGGGGCGCTCCAGGAGCGCGGGCATGG
>NW_022105908.1:20216131-20230131 GCF_000313985.2 Echinops telfairi | reverse complement strand
GCGGGGAGCCGCTTGCCCGTGGCCGTGCGGGGAACCCGCAGCTGCGCAGACGCCCGCGCCGGCCCCCGACTTCGCCGAGCTGCGCGCTACCGCCTGCCCTGCCCGGACCTGGGCAGCAGGCATGGGGCGCCTTCCCGAGGGACGCAGCAAGAAGCGACCGGACACGAAGGCAGATGTTCTCAGACAGTGTTTATTGGCTCCTTAGAAATCAGAGTCACTGTCCGGGGCCGCAGGCTCCCGTCTCACCTGGCCTGGGCTGTCCTTCCCTACCCTCGCCCCATCCATGACCCCAGGGAGAAAAAAGCAGCTTCATGTGGGGTACAGGAGACTCCTCTGGGGTTCACAGTAACCAGAAAAACAAAACAAATAAACACAACGGAAATAAATTAAGTGATACGAGGACGGGAGTAACAGGGAGTCTTGTTCCCCAAATCAGTGCACGAAGAGGGGTACCCAGGGCCTGCAGCTGGGCGCCGCAGGCCCCTCACATAAGAGGGATGATCTGGGCACACACCCCTTCCTCCCTCCGCCATGGAGATGCCCTCCACTTCCCTTGGAGACCCGAGCTCGTCTACATGCTCCTGCAGATTTGCCAGGACTGAGCACCCGTGCATGCCATGGGTCATTGCAATGAGGTGGAGGCAGTCAGTGCCCAGAGTCCGTGGGCCTAGGGCCCTACTGTGCTTGAAGTAGTGGGGGTCTCACCCCTCATTCCACCCGGATCAGCAGGGCACAGAGGAGTGTAGCGCCCTTTTCCTTGGTTACCCACTCCAGTTCAGCTGCACTGAAGTGAGGGTCAGGAGGCTCTTGGAGGGCAGCAGAGGGGGGCCCAGGGGTGTAGGAGCCTGGGCGCACACACACCTGGAATGCCACCTGGGCCTGGTGAGTCCGCTGGGACTTGGAGTCCCGGAATCTGCCGGCAAAGAGCGGGGAACTCTGTCAGGAAAGACAGCCTCTGACCCTCCTCACTGCACCCCTGGGGCACTCAGCTCCTGGGGTGCCCTGGTCTGGCTGCCCTAGTAAATGCTCCCCCACCTTTGGGGAAGACTGTTTCCTCCACTTAAAACATAACAGGGGACCCCTTCCCTTGTCCTGGAGTCATCACCCGCCCACGGGAGAGGCTCAGTTTCCCTGCTCCAGCCCAGGGCCCTCTGCGGTTCTGCTATCTCACCTCTGCAGGAGCCAGTATCGGTCCCCACCGCACCCACGCTTCTGCTCCGCTCAACCCGAATCGTCCTTTTTCTGCACAAGTACTTACCACCTTTGAAACTGCGAAATAGCTTTTATGTATTCTATGTATTGTATGTGTACATAAAAGCTCAATAATTCCACAAGAGGAGGGTTCCTTTGCTCGTTAAGTGGAGAAAAGGGGCTTTCGGGAGACTGAGGAACTGAGCAGGGCCAATGAGGAGAGGGGAGGGCAACGCGTGGAGCCCAGGTGGCCCTGGGGCTCCCTCGGTCTGACCCACCCCATCCGCACTGCATACTCACTGCACTTTGGAGGCCAGGGTCTCAGCCCCAGCGTACTGAAGGGAGGGGGAAAGCAGTACTGGAGGAGGCTGCTCCTCCCGAGGAGGCGCACAGTTCTCTCCCGGCTCCTCAAACCCCAGCCCAGGCTCTCCTTTCAAAGGCCGGCAGCTCAGGATGGAGGCAGTGCCTGTGGGGACAACTGGGTTAGCCCTTTTTGCTCTTCCCCGGAACCACAGGCCCGGCCCGGCCTGCCTCTGCCTGCTCCACAGTACCTGCTCCCAGCTCCCCTCGGTCCAGCACCCTGCGGACGGCCGCCACATTGCTCCCGTGGTACGCCATATGCCACTTCTTGGTTAGCGTTCCACCCTCCAGGTGGGGATTCACTCTAGGAGGTGGGCAGAAGGAGCAGAGCATGTCTAGACTTCTTTCTTGGACCCTTGAGAACCTGCCCTTTTCAAGGCAGCAAAGGACAGTAAGTAAAGGGAGCGCATGGCTTCACCCACAGGTACCTGAGGTTGAACCTGCACCAGCCGAAGGGCAGGGCATACTCCCGGGGAGGCTCTCCTCGGCGTCTGTGGGCTTCATCCCCTCGAAGCTTCCGGCAAGACTCACAGTAGCAAAGGCTACGTTTGGGTAGAGGCATGAAATAATCCTCTGTGGGAGAGGGAGGGGCAGGCTTGATGCTGTGGCTCCCCAAGTGGCTCCCTGCCCTGCGGCCTCCTCCTGACTGCCCTCTAGGGCCCTGGGCAGAGTCAGGCAGGGACTGGCGACGTACCCGGAAGCAGCAGCAACTCGTGGAAGCGGGAGCAGAGGGCGTGATACTCGCAGCTCTTCAGAGGGCCAGCAGTCGGAGGCGGCCCCCAGCACACACTCTCCTTGATACCTGCGGGAGCAGAGGGCATCGGTCACAGGAGCTGGCCCTTCAGGTGTCAGGTAGGGGGGCCTGTGCATGTCGGCACCCAGTCCCTTCAAGCTGCCTCACCATCTACCACGTCAGCTTTCTCCATGTCTCCTTGGGTGCTAGCACCCTTACCACTGGTAGCCCCTGGTTCAGGGCTCACGATTGTCACCTGCAGGGAGAGGAGTGGTCAGCCCCCAGGCAGGCTGAGGCCCTTCGGTGACCCCAGCCGACCCTCTACTCTTGACAGCCCAGTCTCCCAACTGCCTCCCCGCCACCATCACCAGTTGCCACTGACCTGCTCACACTGCCCATAGAGGTCCACGAGGGCATGGCAAGGTTGGGGGACATCGGGCATGGCCACCCCTTGGTCTACCCCATTCACGTGGAGATGCAGCCCCCCAGAATTATCCAACCGCAGTCCCAGGATGGTGCCTTCAGGACAAGTGTCTAGATTTGGCCCGAACTTCTCACAGATCTGGGAGGAGAGACCTGCTGTCTACCAGAAAGTAGCCTCCACCTGCAGCCTCCCCCTCCCCCCACCCCCCTGCTCACTGCAGTGCCAGTCCTGGGTCCCGCCCCTCCCCTTCCCCCTACTGTGCCATTCCTCACAGCAGGTACAGGAGCAGGGAGTTACACACACTCCTGCCCTGCCCACCGACATCAGGCCTTGACTCCCGAGGTTCTATGTGGACAATTAAGGCTCCAGCTTCCCCCTTTTCTCCAGCCTCTTCTTTCTCTCTAGCCGCGTCCTCACCTTGAGGCCATTGTGGAAGACCCCACGGCCACGCAGCAGCCAGGCTGCCCGCTTAAGGGCACAGGCGGAGGCAGGGAAGTTGAGCCTCTCCGGTGGGCAGGTGATGACCCCCAGGATGAGAGAAGACGTCCACTGTCGATTCAGGAAATCTATGCGCACCTGCGGGAGACGACAGCTACCCCTGATCAAGGCCTTCCAGGAAGCCACCGCCCACCCAGGGACACGAGCTTCCCGCCCACCCAGAGCTAAGGTGCTTCCTCCCCTTCCCGTCGGGGGTTGATATGGTGCCTGGCAGGCCCCTCCCCTCCAGGGGCTTCCTGTCCCTAGCTGACTGACCCAGCCCTCAGCGTGCAGCAGAAAGGCCCCCTCTTCCTCCTCTGCCCCCCACGTGGATAACCTGACATGGCTTCTGGTGTCCTCCAGCCCCTCCCACAGCGTCCCACACGCTATCCCTCAGCAGACCACGGGACAGCTTTGTGGCAGCTGACTGATCTGCAGCCCCCACCGGAGGGTGTAAACCGAAGTCCCGGGAGTGCCACTTGCCTGCCACTTCTCCCTCAACCTGGAAAGGCCCTTCTTCAGGAAGGCTGGCTCTGGGTCCCCTGAAGCAAAAGGAACAGGGATACAGACGCCAGGCCCACCTGAACTAGCAGCTGGGGCACCAGGGGCTGGCTGATGACCACAATGCCCTGGTTGTAGCTGGCCACCCGTGTGGCTGTCCGGTTCCCATTGGACAGCAGGATGTTCTTCCCGTGGTTCTCCAAGAACTCCAGGGCTGAGGGCATCATGGCCACTTGCTGCTGGCCCTGCCATGGAGAAGAGATGGGGCTGCTGGGGTGGTTGAGGCTGTGCCCAGCCCACTTCCCTGGAGTTTATGCCAAGCAGGAGGAGCAGGAGCTCTGCCTGGCCAGCTGGTATCCTGGGCCAGAGGAACCACCCACCCCTGAGCCCAGCAGGCCCCACTGCAGCCTCTTACTCCCAGAACACGCTCCTCTCCCTCGTCCTCCTGCTCCTGCTCCTGCTCCTCCTCCTCCTCGCCTTCGCTGCCGGTCTCCGAGCAGGGGGAAGGAGGCTGGGTGCCTTCTGGCTCCTCCAGCCTCGTGGAGCTGACGATAGACACACTCCGTACGGGTCCATACAGATCCAGCACAACCCACACACTCTGGGGGCAGAGGGCAGAGGTCAGCACGAACCCTCACGCCACCCCCAGGCCCCAAGGAAGGTCTTCGGTTGACCTTGGCAATGCCGGTGGCTGCCGGTCCCAGGTCTTCTCCATCTACCAGGATGTGCATCGTGTCATCTGCTCCCCGACGGATGCCCACGCGGCTCCCCACCTAGGAGTCAAGGTGGAAGCAGACCCATGCTTAATCCACTCCTCTGCCCCAGCCCCAGCCCCAGCCCCGCCCTCAGCGCCGGCTGCTTCACCCCGAGCCTCTCAAGGTTCCGGCCATAGT
Organism: Echinops telfairi; assembly: GCF_000313985.2. Lineage (NCBI taxonomy): Eukaryota > Metazoa > Chordata > Mammalia > Afrosoricida > Tenrecidae > Echinops > Echinops telfairi. The sequence goes on along the minus strand of NW_022105908.1, from coordinate 20,225,552 downwards.
TCATCCTCTGGAGCTGCCCGTCACGCCTCACTTCACAGCTGGACACCATCCAGGTGGTCTTAGTCCGGAGCTCTGGCAGGGAGGGAGGCAGGCCTGGGCCGCCTCCTATGCTGGGCCCCATCTCCCCTGGAGGCATCGTGGTCAACCCCAGCCGGAGGGAACCTGCCCACTTCTCATCCAGCTCTTCCACTTTGACCTGTAAGAGAGGGGCCACTGTAGGCCACACTAGCCGGGGGCCAAAGGCCAAGAGCAGTCTGAGCCACAGCTCACCTCAAAGACTTCTTCAGCCTTGAGTTCCTTAGTGCTGAAGACAAGGCCGTGGGCATAGCCAGCTGCACGCACTGCCCTCGTGCCCTCCTCCTCCAGGGTGACGTTCTTGCCACAAGTGCTATGGAAGCGGTGGGCCACGCCAGCCACTATGGAAAGAGGGCACCAGAGGAAGGGGGATGAGTGAGCCAGCAAGTCTCAAGGACGACACTGGCACAAGGTTTCAGGTGAGACAGGAGGTGCGCCTGCCATTATCCTCCAGGACCTCCGGATGGCACTCAGTCAGAATTAGACTTATTCCCTAACCTAGTATGCCCAAGTTATGGGTTAAACGGTCCCCAAGAAATAGGGAGTTGTGCATTGTAAAGCTCAGCTGTAAGCCTTGGGTTATAATCTACATCTAGGACCGGGCTCTCTCTGTTGCGTTAATGAGACAGGTTTTGTGCCTTGAATCCATTTCTTTTGAGAAGATACATTCAACAGGCACGCAGAGAAGCAAGGGTGAGGAAGACTGAGACTACCCAGAAGTAGCAGCTCCAAAGAGACAAGGACCTTCCTCGAGATGAGTGACAGACACACAGCCCTCCTCCCAGAGCCTGGCCACGGAAGTCAGTCTTCTAGACTCCTAAACGGTAACAAAATAAACGTCTGGTTGTGGGTAGTGGAGTAGTCAAGGTAAGATCGCCTTGAGGGATGGCGAAGGCAGTTCCTGGTGAGGGCTCGGCAGGACGTTAGCAGAGCCCTAGGGAAAATCTCCATCATCCTAGAGAAGATGCCAGGGACCAGCAACATTTCTAGAAACGTGGATGCTCAGTGTCCTCAGATGAGGTTTTAAAACAGTGGTTCTCAACCTGTGGGTCACGACCCCTTAGGGGGCTGAACCACCCTGTCACAGGGGTTGCCCAATTCATAACAGTAGCAAAATTACAATGATGTAGCAGCAACAAAAATAATTTTGTGGTTGGGAGGGCTCACCACAACATGAACTGTATTAAAGGGTCGCGGCGTTAGGAAGGCTGAGAACCACTGCTTTCAGAGGAAACAGGGAGTGCGTGATTGTATGACAGAACACGAGTGGCCAAGAGCTTGTCCAAGCTAGGTCCAAACTTTTGATGGAGAGTAGAATTTAGCAGACATGAACTTGGATATCTGACTGATGAGATATCGAAGCAGGACCTTAAAAGGCTTCCAGTAAAATGGGAGATGAGGTAGACTTAAAAATGAACCCTGATGGGGGAGGGGAAGTGAGGAGCTGATACCAAGGGCTCGAGTAGAAAGCAAATGTTTTGAGAATGATGAGGGCAGCAAATGTACAAATGTGCTTGACACAATGGATGGATGGATTGTGATAAGAGTTGTACGAGCCCCCAATAATATGATTTTTTTTAAAAAACGAACCATGTAAACTGCAAACACAAAAGGCCTCACGAGATTTGGAGAACTCTGCTGAAGCGCTAAGGGCACCTGTCCTAGAATGTTCACCGGGGACATGGCTCTACAGTCTTTGTGGTGAGAGGATCTCCCCAACCACCACAGAAGCACCCCGTCAGCTCAGACTGACAGGGACACAAAGAAGTCAGGACAGAACAAAGCTGCCTGCCTCTGCGGATTTGACGGGCAAAACACTGATCCGAGGAGCTGCGTCTCATGTCCTCTAAGAAAATCACAAGCTACCAGCAGCCTGGAGCTCGGCGGAACTCAAAGGGTGGGGCATGGCTGAACAGAGTCCGATCTGCCCAGCGGGGTGGGCCATGCCCAAGTCTACACAAGGAGGAAGGGTCTGCTGGAACCAAGAAGGGTCCCCATTCAAATGGAGCAACAGGGCAAACCAAAGTTCAGATAGGAGCAGAGCTGCTATCCCAGTAGGCCTGGAAGGTGGAAGTTGAAAATGGGGGGGGGGGTTTCCCCTGAGAATCCAGTGGGCAGGACCACTGCCCAAATGGGCCCAGAGACTATTCTGGAGCTCATGTGAATCGTTCTGCTGGGTTTTGCACTTGCCTGCTGTCTACTACTTCTTCTTTCTCTCCAATGTCTCCCTCATGTGCCTGTCCCACCACTGTACTTGGGAAACTGATCGTTCACCAGCTGGATTTCACAGGATGGAGTATGCCTGAAGTCTTACCCATAGTGGATTCAGGGGATTCGAAATACAAGATTTTTAACTTGGAGTTGGTTTAAGAGTTTGGGCACGATGTGATGAGGTGAACATGCGTGTATCGAAGGGAGGGGGAAGGGCAGAATGTCAGAGGTGTCAATGTGCTCCCACCCCTTCCAAATGTTACCAATCCTAACCTCTGTCTGTGGTGCTACTCCCATCTGGGAATGGGCTATCTCTGTCACGCTCAGAAGACAGGCTTAGTTTAGATTGGGTTTAGATGTGGAGGTGTAAGAGAAATGAAAATGGCACATAGAAACAGAGATGGGAGAAGAGACATGCCAAGCTACATGAAGGCTGCCCAGGAACTGGATCTCCAAAGAGACAGACCCTTTCCCTAGAGTCGATGGAGAGAAAGCGTTCCCCTAAAGCTGGCACCCTGCACTGGGGCTTCTAGTCTCCCAAACTATGAAAACATAAACGTGTTAAGGCCGATCACGTGTGGTATTGTTTACAGCCACAGAACAAGGACACCCAGCTTATGTGGTCCTGGCCCCTTGGAGGCAGGTAAACCACCAGGTGCGGGTACCAGGCATTAACTGGTTCCCACCCTGGGTCGTTCCTTCTCATGAGCCAGCCTGCCTTGGGAGTTTCCCAGCCTGGATGCACAGCAGCCTGGGTCCCACAGTAGACAAATGCAGCCAGCCCGCCCTCCCTCCCTCCCTCTCTCCCTCCCTCCCGGCAGGACCTGGGGAGTGCAGGGGGAATGACTTCTCCGTGGCCGTGTTGCTGGTCGCCAGGCTGTTGTCCAGGGGGCCAGTGGCACTGGTGATGGACACTTGGACACACTGACCATACAGATCCACTACCGCGTACACCTCTGGGTGGGAAAAGGGGGTCAGAAGCCCAATAGCCTGGGGTGAGGTGGGCTGAGGAGACGGGCGAGCTGAAAGCCACGGAGTAGTCACCTTTACCCGGAGGCAAGCCTGAGCAGGCGGCACCCTGGTCCTGGCCATTGATGAAGTAGTGCAGATCCCCTTTGGCAGTGCGCATCATGCCGATGCGGGCGCCTGTGCCCAGCGCATCCAGGTCACAGCCGTAGTTGTTGCGCATCGTGTTACCGTCTTGCATGATGGCTGTGCCACTAGAGGGTGGCAAAGGGGGGGGGGGGTCAGTAAAGGGGGAGGGGTGGTATCAGCCTCCCAGCTTCATCCACACACAGGCTTCAGTCCACGCTCCTCCTGTCACAACCTTCCAGGGCATTGATCTGGGTTTGAAGCCCAATCCTATCTCCTCCATCCATGAACTCCCCACAAGGAATACCAAGAACTACCCTACAGGGAAGGAGGGTGTAGCCCCTATGGGACTGAGAGACTTAAGCAGAACAGAAGGGAGGGAACAGCTAGAGCCCTAGTGGGCACCAGAGGCCCCGAGCTCTGTCTCCCTCATGACACACCTCTCTGCCCAGCCCAGCCATGCCCCGACGCAGGCCGCCCAACCTCAGCATCCAGGTGTCATAGTCAATGTCCGTCATGGTGTTGGGGAACTCAAGGTCTTCAGGTCGAATCGCAGTCACTCCTAGGTGGAGGCAGGAGCAGGTCAGGGCTGGTTCCGCAGCCACAAGTGGCCGGCTCCCCCGCCCCCGACCTCCCCACCCCCACCCAATGCTCACACAGACACGGCCCTCACCAGCCTCAATGGAGCCTGACCAGCGGTCCACCATCTTCTGAATGACGATTTCAAACAGCTCTCCATCCCGCAGGGCCCTGCCAGGTAAGGGGCAATTAGAGGGGCCCGGGTAGCTGAGGCAGGCCAGCGGAGCGGTAATGAAGGCCGGGCACAGACCGGTTGGAAATGACGATGGCATCGTTGAACTCGCTGCGGCAGTTGTGGCGAAGTGCTGTGCGGCCCCCGTTCGTGATGACGGCATTACTGCCGTGCAGCTGGTGAAAGCGCAAGTCGGAGCCCCCGGCCCCAGATGACGGGGAGCTGGGAGACACCTGGTTGTTGCCCTCAGGGAGTGGCTCGGGGACTGGGGGCACTTCTGCAAGAGTGCACATTACCCATTAGGGGTCCAGATGTTGCCAAGGCCCTCCAAGTGCCCCCTTCCGCCACCCCACCCCCCACCCCCGTGCCCTGCCCCCTTCTAGCCCTCACCCATGTCGTCCACAATGGTGGCCTGGGCCGCCTGGCCGTAGAGATCAACGACAGCGTAGACGCCCGGGGGCACATTCCAGGCAGCAGGGCCCTGGGTCATCCCATTGACAAAGAAGTGGAGGGTCCCGTCCTCCCGCCGCACCACGCCCACCGTGTCCCCTGCCTTGGAAGAAGGGGGGGCTGGAGTGAGGAGTCAGGCAGAGTCCCGGCCTGGGTTAGTCCTGCACCAGCCCCTTTTTGCCTACTGCCCCCAGGGCTGCCATCAGGCACTGCCCCCATGTGCCCACCTTGAGGCGGTCCAGGTTGTGCCCGTACTCGTCCAAGATGGTGGTGCCATTGTGCATTACTCCATTCCCAGTCATCATCCAGGTTCCTGCGGGAGGAGGAGGGGCAGGCGGAGAAGGCAGGGCTGTGCCTCCAGCGACCAGTCCCCAGCGCACCGCCCCAAGCCCAGCGGGTCCAGCCTGCCTTTTACCTAACTGCTGCCTTTCTCATCTGAGCAGAGCACCCCAGTCAGTCACAGGCCCTGTCCACAGGGTCTTCTCCAGCCACTGAGCCCCCGCCGGCGGGGTAAGTGAACAGGAGAACAGTGCCAGGCAGGCCTACGGGGCAGCTTCCTCCCTGGGGCCCCAGTCTGGCCCTGTCCTTCTTGGGAGCTCACCAGAGCGCAGGTTGGTCATGGTGGAGGGCAGTTGGAGGTAGGCAGGGTTGTGGGTGGTGACGCCAATCTCGATAGAGCCAGCCCACTTGTCCACCATCTTGTCGATGCGCACCTGGAACACCTCTCCGTCCCGCAGGGCCCTGCTGCTCAGCACCACGCCGTGATTGAAGTCGTCAGTGGCACTGAGGGAGGAGAAAACGGGCGCTCAGATTCTCCCCCAGTGCCCCCCTCCCCCCAGCCCCAACTCAGGGCACGTCAGAGCGTTATCCAGTGAGGCCTGCTTACTCCCAGTGCCCGTGCCCGGAGTCAACCAGCTCAACTGCCCCGCTCCCCGACGGAGGTCCCCCTTTTCTGTGGAGGCCATCCACATGCCCCTCTGCCCGCCTCCCTCCCCCCCTCCCCTGCCCTTAGAGCCCCTTCTGCAAGCTTCTCCCCACCCCATGGGCCATACTGGGGCCTCAGGGCAGTGCGTCCCTCGTGGGTGATGGCTGCCTTCTGCCCACAGTTGGGGTGGAAGAGCAGGCGCTCAGGTTCTGCCTGGGCAGCAGGAGCAGCGCGGCGGAGGGCACCCTCAGGGGACAGTGCCCGCAGGATGGCATTGTTCCGGCGCAGACGGTCGCTGTGGTTGTTATTGTGGACGATGGTCACCTTCACTGCCATCCCATACAAGTCCACCACGCCGTATACCACCGGGGGTGTCAGTGGGGTAGCCACGCCTGTGGGGGCAGAAAGCATCGGGATGGAGAGGTGAGAGGGGCAGGGGGCGAGACAGGAGGAAGGGCCATGTATAGGCCCACCCACCCGACTCCCCAAAGCCCGGAGCTTCCCCTTACCCTGATCGATGCCGTTTATGAAAAAGTGGAGGGCAGAGTTGGACTTCCTTGTGAGGCCAATGTGGTCACCCTCCTGTTCAAAGCAGGAAAAGAATTGGGTCCAGAATCCATCCATCGTCAGGCTGTGGCCTTGCCCTGGGGACCACGAGTGGAGTGGTCCTGGGGTTTTCCCACCGCCCCAGGCCACAGGGAAACGATTCCAAAGGTGTTCAGAGGCTCAACCACTTGGAACCTCGGCAGGGGAGGCAAGCGGCCTCCACTTCACACGCACTGGATGTTCCACGCGCTGCCCCAGGCATGTGTTAATCCAGCTGACAAGCACCTCCCACGACAGCCTCATCTCTACGGTGAGCACTCTGTGGAACCTGTGAGAGCTGGGCACTCAACAGGCCGGCCGGCCTGGGGTTCCAGCCCCTGTGAGTTCCCCTTCTCTGGCCTTACAAAAAAAAACCAAGCCAGAACTCAGTCACCCAAGAGGGTAGTTGCTTGTTTCAGGCCAGCCCCTGCCAGGGTTCTTACAGCAAGAAGAACTGAAGCCCGCCGACACCGGAATGCAAGCCCCGACTGCTGCACAGCCTGCCGCCTCACGAGAAGGGGACGTGCGCTAGGTCACAGGGGCTGTTAGCTCGACTCACAGCGACCCTATGGGAGAGGGCAGAACTGCCCCTGTGCATTTCCGGACTGTCGCTCTTTACAAGAGTAGAAAGCATGTCTTTCTCCTTCGGCCCTTGCAGCTTGCAGCCCAATTCCCAGCTGCTATGCCCCTGGGCTCCTCTAAGAAGCTAAAACAGTAAGTGCTGGTGGCACCCTGGAAAGAGGCCGGAAGCTCGGAGCCCCCCCTTACCTGCAGCTCATCCAGGCTGAATTCACAGTACTCCCGGCGGGTACCCTTGCCGTTGGTCAGGATCCCACAGCCACTCATCATGATGGTGCCTGGGCAAAGGGGGAGCCCTGCGTGAGGTTCCTTCCCTGCAGCCACCCCACGCCACTCCCACCCGTCTAGGGGTGGTACCTGACTGCAGGTTGGTCATGGTGGCTGGGTAGTCCAAACTGTTGGGATTGTGGGTGGTGACACCAATCTCAATGGAGCCTGACCACTTGTCTACCAGCTTGTCGATGCGGATCTGGAGAGGAGAGAGGGGGCAGAGAATGTACACACGGAGAGCTTCCTCAGCTTCTGGATCTTCCTTAGGCTCCACCCTCCCAACATCAAGGAGAGGGCGCCCCACCTTTTGCTGAGTGAGTGAGGAGCTGATCAAACTCCAGCACTGAATGTACCTCAAACATCTCATTGTCCCGAAGGGGGCGGTTGGTCATGACCACCCCATTGTTGAATTCGTCCAGAGGCCGGCGCCGCTCGGCCGTTTTGTTGTTGTTGCTGAGTTTGATGAGGGTCCCACACTTCTCGTGGAAGAGCAGGGCATCGTTGGAAGTAAGGATGGGTGAGGTGGCAGCGCAGCTGGCCCCGGGCCCTTCCCCTGCTGGTGGGGAGCTCAGGCTCACATTCAGGAGCCCCCCATTGTAGGCGGACAGGATGGCGTTGCTCACCACATCGGAGAGCTCCATGCTGGAAAAGTCTATGGGATGGAGGGAGGAAGGAAGGAACGAAGGAAGCAGAAAGGTGGCTCGATCCTGTCGGGATTGGCAGGCTCCCTCCCAAGCTGTCCCCGAGGCCTCACCTTGTCACCTCACTTCCCACTCCCATCCTGGGGGCCTCCCCAAGCCCTCACCATTATGCGACTCAAGGCTGTGAGGAAGCATCTCTGGCCGGGCCTGCACTGAAGGGGACACCATGAAGGCTGAGGACCAGAGCAGGAATGAGGGTTCAGCCCTTGCTACAGGGCCCACAGCCAGGAGACCCCCCTCTTGTAGCCCGTTTCCCACTTCAATGACCTAGGAAGTGTGAGCAGCCCAGCCCATGCCCAGCCTCATCTGTCAGTGCATCTCCCCAATTCCGCCAGCCATTCCCTCTGCCCCAGCTGTGTTCTCACCTTCATCTGCAGGGACCCCCTGCTCAGCCAAAGCAGAATCTTCAGGGGGTGCGGAGGGCTCAAGGGGAGGCGTGGGGATGGGAGGAGGAGGGCTGAAGCCTGGCTCAGAGGGGAGCACGGTGATCTGGGTGCACTTGCCATAAAGGTCCACGACGGCCCAGACTCGCGCGGGCAGGCCCGTGGCGGCCACGCCGCAATCTCGTCCATTCACCCAGAGCCGCAGCTCACCAGCTGCTGTGCGCTCTACGCCCACACGGTCCCCTTCGCCAAGCTGGTCCAGGTCCTGCCCGTACTCCTCGAGCACCGAGCGTCCATCCCGTAGCACTGAGCAGCCCGACACTACCCATGAGCCCCCCTTCAGTCCTGTAGCACTGCTTGGGAAGTCCAGGACACTGGGGTCCAGCGCCGTCACCCCAATCTCAATGGAGCCACTCCAGGAATTGACCTGTGATTGAGTAAGGAGAGTGAGTAGGAAGCTACATTCCCAGGGTCCCTATATCCTCCTCTTTCCAGCTTTGAGACGACAAACTCAGTCTCCCTGAGACGCTAATTCCAAGCCATCGCCTCATACAAAAGTCCTTTTCCAGCCTGTCTCCAAACTGTTGGGCTGCTTCCTCTAAGCGACCCACCTCTGTCCTAGCTCTCTCCACACTGCTCCTTTCCCCGGAGGGCTGGTGGAATCCCCAGACTTCAGGTCCTCTAACTTCCTGGGACTGTGTCCCCTGAACCACCCAAAAGCACACAGCAGGATTCTCCCCCAGGCTCATGGTCAGCCCTCTATTCATTCTCCCAGATTCTGTGTCTGTGAGGCAGGTCTCTTTGCTAAATCAATCAACCAACCAAACACACACCACCACCACCACCACCACCACCACCCCTCCCTGAGCAGTGCCTCCCAACCATCTTACAAGCCCTCTTCTTGGGATTGTCCTTTCCTTGGTATCTATCTTCTCCCACCACATCTGGGACATTTTCCCATCCTTGGCACCCAAGAAATGCTCCCGTTTGGCCTGCTCCCCAGTCATTCTACGGATGAGCCCGTGTCTTGTGGGTCTTTCTCCTGAGGAGCCAACGCTTTGGATCCTTGGCTGCCCATCATCTGGTGTCTTACGCTCCGTTGGTTTGCTGTCGGAACCCGGATGCGGGCTCCGCCGGCTGCCCCAGCCCAGGTTCCTCTGGTCTCCTCCCACCGCTCAGCATCTCAGTCCCACGGCTCCTGGCTCCGCACCTTGCGGTCGATGCGAACCGTAAAGACGCGTCCATCGCGCAAGGGCTCCCGGCTCAACACCAGCCCGTGGTTAAACTCCTGGCCCGGCTGCTGCCGCCGCGCTGTACGCCCACAGGCCGACAGGCTCACCAGGCGCCCGGTGCGCGGGTGCAGCTCCCCACCGCTGCCGAGACTCCCCGCGGGCCCTGC
>NW_022105908.1:20213007-20215472 GCF_000313985.2 Echinops telfairi | reverse complement strand
ATGGCTTCCGGCACTGTCGCAATCCCTTCACTTTGCCTCATACCTCTGGTCAGAGGCAGAGTTTTTGGAAAGAAATCAAAAGCTCACGGGTGTTGTAAACCAGTTCAACCAAAATCTTAGATTTGAAGCTGCACATTAGGAGTCCAAAGGGACTCCGGCAGACAGTTGAGAGCAAAATCCCCCGCGAAATCCTCCAGACACGCTCGCAAGTCCCCAACCCAAGTCTCCAATGAGGCTCCGGGACTGTGACGTCACAACTAAGGCTTTCTCCCTTCCCTGGCAAGACCCGCTAGCTAGGATTGGCCGATTCCGAGGTGGGCAGTGATGGGGAAGAAGGGCGGGAACAAATCTCAGAGACAAAGAAGGGTTTGGGGTAGAAGAGGAAGGGAGGGGTGAACAGAGATGCTTCCAGTCTGAGGTCTAAATCCAGGGTCTTGGTGACAAGCACAGTGGATGCGGGGAGCGAAGGAGGGGCGGAGCGGAACCTGTGTTTAAGCACCCCTCCCCCACATCCCGGTGAGGGCAGGGTCTTGGGGGAGGGGCTATGTGGGGCGGGGTCGGGTAGCGGGGAGTGGCCCCCGGGTGGGGCCATGGAGACGCAGGAGTCTCCCAGGGCTGCTCGCGGCCCCCGCCGGGAATCCCCCGGAGGAGCAACCAGGGGATTGCCCCGAGGGAACAAGGAGGCGGAGTCAGGAGCTGTGTTGCCCTCCGGCGTAGTCTTGTTTCAAGGTTCTGGGCTCTCCCTGCATCCGTGGGCAGTCATTCCCAGTCCTGGTTCCAGCCGGCCTCCCGGAGGGGTCGTAGTCCTTGGTCCAGGGCCCAACCAGCAACCTGGAGGGGTGGCGGGCCACAGTCTTGGGTCCAGCCCATACCCTGATGGATTCAAAATTCCTGGCCCCGGAACCAACATATCCGGAGCACCCAGTCCCTGGTCCAAGGGCGCTGGGGTGTACAGCTTGGCATGCAATCCGAATTCCGGGATAACTTGCCCGAATTCCTACAACGCCTATGAGGATCCGCCACGGAGCATTCTCAAAAACAATAGCTCCATCATGATGCAGAAATCCCCCAGTGTGGAGAAGTAAGGGACACAGGACGGCTGACGTGCAGTCTGGAACCCAGAGAACCCCGGTTCTGGACACCGGAGAGGGTGGAACCAGTAGGGAAGGGGTGGAGAATTGAGACCCAGAAATGAGAGTAGGAGAAGGGCAATTGGATGGAAAATTTGAGGTCCTGTGCCTTTGGGGAGAATAGCAGGGGCCAGTTAACCTTTGTTACGTGGGTGTCCACCATTGGGTCTGATCCCCACCCTCCATCCTCGGTGCTTCTTCCCACATCATGGCTAAAACCACAAGGGGCTTTTTGAATAAAAGAATGAGGGAGGACTGTGAGGAGGGGATCCCTGGGGTATTTTCTCCTCCTTTGTTGTGCCCTCCTCCACACCCCCATCCTCATTGCTTTCACCCCTGACCAGGAAAAAGTCTCAGCACTGGGATGAGATGAACATCCTGGCCACCTACCACCCTATTGGCAAAGACTATGGGCTTATGAAGGTGGATGAACCCAGCACCCCCTTTCACAGGTGCTGAGTCCTCAGCCCTAGCTTTTCCTCCGGGAAGCAGGGGGTGGGAAGGAGGCCGGAAACAAAAAGGCCTCAAGGACTGGCCACCCTGACACCCACTTACTTCCCTGCAATGGCTCCTCCCTCTTCTGCAGGCCGCAGGACCCTGAAGAGGACATGTCCCCCCGGTCTTCCCACATGGTAACTCCTGAGGCACTGGCAAAGAGGTGAGAAATCCATAGATCAGTTAGGCCTATGCAGTCTCTTATCCCTCTACCCCTTAACACTGGAATCAGAGCCAGCTTTGCCTTGTGGCTCCAAAATGGGAAGTACTACAACTCCCATCAGGCCTGACAAAAGGCCCATGGGGTGGGGGGGGGTTCCAATGAGTTTGTCCACCATCTCTCCCTTCTGTGTGGCCCCATCTAGTCTCCCTCCTCTTCAGGTTCACAAAAATGGACAATTTCTGCCCCAAAATTCTCCAGTATGGTGTTAACAGAAGCCCAGGGTCTCCAGAAAAAACGTCCAAGCCACGTGAGTTAAGGGGTGGGGGTTCTATGGGAAGGGAAGGTAGAGTCAGCCTTTGGTAAGAGTTGGCAGGAAAGCCAAGCTCTCGCACTGGTTCACAGACTCCAGTGATTTTGAGAAGCACCGCAAGGCCCACTATGATGAAGGGAAGTTCCTCAAGGCTCTGAAAGGCCCAGCCCTGGCTGCTATGGACGATGACAGCCCAGCGGGGAGCAAGAGTATCAGCAGTAGCTATGGAGGTGTCTGGCAAGATTCAGAGCCCAGCTCTGCGGAGAGAGGCCGAGCAGGAGGACTGGCCAGAGGATCCAAAGATGAGACTGACTTGGCGGCCAGAAACCACATCCCGGAAGCCAAGGGTTAGCTCTGAGGGGTTGGG
>NW_022105908.1:20210888-20212901 GCF_000313985.2 Echinops telfairi | reverse complement strand
CCAGTCACAGTGCTGCTCTTACGCAGGGGAAAGGATGGATATCAGACTCAGGGAGCTACTGCCTGAGGGAGTTCATGCTGAGAGGTGGCCCCAGGGCAGCCAAGGACAGCTAGAAATGAGTCCCCACTCAGGATGAAATAGCTAGGAAGGCGGATGGGGTGGGGGGGTGGGGATGCAGGCCTGAAGGCTTTCTTAAGTGGGAGGAGGGAAGATAAGGAAAGAGATGAGGCCCCCCCAGGGCTTGCACTTCTCCCCTGTGGTGCCCCCACCCCCTGCAGTGGTGACGGCCAACCTGGGGGCAGGACTACCCCGTGTGGCCATAAGCATTGTTTTGGGTGACCCTGCAGATTCTTCCACCACCGGAAATCCATCCCCAGCTGTGACCTCTCCTGCACTGACACAGGACCCTCAGCGCAAGGAGTATTACAGCAAAGGGAGATACCTGAGGTCCTGCTCCCACCCGGAGCTTGACGGACTGCCTAACAGTGAGAGCTGGGCCAGGTCAGGCTGATGGCAGGGCCCCCAGGCCAACAGCCTGATGACTGCTTACCCTGGTTCATGATGCTTCCAGGCTTTTCCAGCTTAGCCTGGGAGACGGAGACTGTAGGAAACACCGAGGTCCGAGTGTTGGGCCACAAGAGACACCTCTTTCAGGATAACCAGACCTCAGAGAAGTCCCTGAAGATAAGAGTGACACCAGTAAGGCCGGGTAAGGACCCCAGACCACCAGCTCTCTGGGCCTGACTCCTGGCAAGTTCTCATTCCCACCCCCTCAATCCTTTTTCACACCATCGTATCCACAGCCAATCGTAGGCTAGGCCCTCGACCTCCCAGAGCCCACACTGACACCAGTGCAGCCCCAAAGGGCTTGGGACCACGTCCAGCTTGGCACCACTGCTACCTCCATGTCTCCTCCTTTTCCCCCTTCTACCATTCCGCCCTACTTCAGATACTACCCTGCCCTCTAAGGACAAGGAGGCCCAACTGGTGTCCGGCTGGTATCAGTGGTTGATGACTAAAGACCTGAGCTGGCAAAGTCCAATGGGCTTAGATCAAGGATCTGGAAGCTGCCAGAGTCCCCCAAACTGGAAGCAGCCTAGATGTGAGCCTGAGCAGGGACTAGGGGGTGCTCTCACTGGGCAGGGAGGTAGAGGCTCTGAGTGGGAAGGCTGCAGGTGGGGCTCGGGGGGCCTGGGGTCCTATGGGCAAGAGCTCATATCTTTTGCAAGGAAGCCACTAAGCCAGGCCCTACCCTTTCCAGATGAAACTGCACAGCGCCAGGGGAGCCAGGAGAAGGAAACCAAACCATGGAAAATGTAGCCAACTCGGCATGGGGTGGGGGCTACTCCCCTGCCTTCCCCACACCGGGGGTGCACAATAAAGACCGATGAGCAGGAGCCTGCGTGCTGTGAGTTGGGTGCTGGGTGCTCAGCCAGGAGAGGGGAGGCGGGAGGGGAGTTCACACACAGGAAACCGCCAGCGGGGAGAGCAGCCCAGGACGCCAGACTCCAGGACAGGGGCTGTCTCAGGAGCCCAGGGAGGCTTAAGCTGCGGCTGGCCAGACGCACCTGCAAGGACCGATGTGATTCATTTTGTTCCTCCAATGTCATTGGTGTCACCCTTTCATTCTCACCACAACCCTGAAGGTTGGGGCTCTCATCCCTGGCTTCCAGATGAGGAAACGGAGAAGCCCGAGGGTTCTGCTGGCTCCGACGCCTCCACCGCTGAAGGAGAAGCAGACCAGGGGCCTGGTGGGAAGGTGACAGCGACTGATCTCTGAGGGCGGGGCCTGTGGCTTCTCTGATCTCGGGCGCACCTCGGCCTGGCTCCGCCCCTGCCCCTCCCAGGCCTGCCTAGAAGGGTAGGGTGAGAGCTCTTCCTAGTGCACCCCTTCCCCTTGGGGAAAGAATTGTGCCCCCAGGCCCTTTGCTGGAGAGGACCCACTCTTCCGACATCACCATCTAGATTTGCATCTCTCCCTGCCCACCTGGCCTCCAGGGCCTGTGGCCGGCA
>NW_022105908.1:20200908-20210639 GCF_000313985.2 Echinops telfairi | reverse complement strand
CACACGCACACCCACATGCACACGCACACGCACGGTTGATTTCCTTCCGTATAGCACGTCTCAAAGGGACAAGAGTGAGGTTGTGGGCCCAAGTGGTAACCTCTGCTATCAAATCTGGCTGCTCTGGTGCTCTCTGCCACCTGCTCGAAACTTCTGGCTTCCCCAGTTCCCCCAGCCCAGCCTGCAACTGGATTCCTTCCTTACCTCTCACTAAGACCCCTGCCCCTCCCCCAGCTCCTGCTCTGGGGCGGTTAGCGACTTCCTGCCTGTGACACAGCCACCCTCCTACCCTTCCTGCTCAGGCCCGGCCGCAGTGGCTCCTAGCCTGTGTGCAGTGCGAGCGAGCCACGGAGGGCGCGTGGACGGGTCTTCTCAGCCCAGTAGTTCCCTGTCTGCCCCGGCTACCCCCAGGCCCAAACCTCTCAGTGTGGTGGAGCAGGCTGACAGACCAGAGGGAGCAAGCTCTGCTCCCGTGACCCAACCCTCCTTTCCCAGAGCCTCTATCGAGCTGGTGGAAGCCGAAGTGTCAGAATTGGAGACTCGTCTGGAGAAGGTGATTCTGACCGAGAGACAAGCCCCCAGGAGGAGGAGGAGGAGGAGGAGGAGGAGAATGGGGTCGAGATGAAGATTAGAGGGGCAGGGCCAGGGGACAAAGTTGGTAGGGAGGCTCACTGCTATATTAATTTTCTCCTGCCATGCAAGAAATGATTACACATCTAGTGGCTGAACGCAATGGGGCTTTATACCCTAACACTTTCCGCCGGTCAGGAGTTTGGGCCTGGCTGAGCCAGGTTCTCAGCCGGCAAGCAAGGTTTCCACGAGGGCCGCAGTCTCACCCCAGGCTCGGGCTGCTCCTCTCCGCCAGGCACTGCCGCTAGATTGACTGCCTTGCTGTTTCACAGCAGAGGCCAACGTCTCCTAGAAGTGGCACACAGTTCCCTGCCACCTGGTCCTCTCCCTAGGCAATTCCCATCCTCGCAGCCCATGGCTAGTGTCTGCTAGCAAGACCAAGCCGTCCCCTATCACATCGTCATCTCAGGAGTGCCGTGCTTCCTCCTCACCACATCCGAGTGGTTAGAAACCAGTCACAGTGCTGCTCTTACGCAGGGGAAAGGATCAAATGAGGATCTGAATCATATGGGATCCCGCTAGGCATGTGAGTCACTTTAGTGTGTGTCCATCACAGTTGCTTATTTGTTTCCCAGCGATTTTTTTCCCCTACTAGGGTGTAAATCAAAGAGCTCTAGTGGCGCTGTCGGGTCACTGCGCGGTTGGCAGTTCCAGCCCACCGGCCGCTCCTCAGAAGCATGAACCGTCTGACCCCGTAAAGAATATACAGCCTCACAAGCCCTGCACAGGGTCACTCTAAGTCAGAATCCACTCAATGGCTGTGGGCTTGGCTTAGGGTTTAGAGTGTAAGCTCAGTGAGCACAGGGAAGTGGATGTTTTGGGTTTTGCTCAGTCCCCATTGTGTATACCAGGGCCTGACCACTAATAGGTGACCAATTAATGTGCACTGAGAGAAAGACGAGACTGTCTGCTCCCATAAAGGTTTATAACCCCGGAAACCTACAGGTTCTACTCTGTCCTCTAGGGTCATTAGGAGTTGGGATAGACTCAGTGGCAGAGAGAAAGAGAGAGAGAGAGAGATCCTGTGAGCACAAATCAGACAAGTAGATACCCGAAATAGGATAAAAGTTAATACCAGTTGCCTTGAAAATTCTCTTTATGAGCCAGACAGCAAAGTCTAGTTTCTGGGAAGCTCTGAGTCCAAGCAGGCAGGACAGGGCATGGGAGTGGGTGAAGGTCACGGTGAAGTTGAAGCAGGCACTGGTCTCAGTGGCAGACTGGGGAGAATGGACAGGGGGCTAATTCCAGAGTCAGGGCAGGACAAGCAAAGGGACTGAGTTGAGAACACAACCAGGCATGGGAATAACCCGGCAGAGGTGGGCAGAATGGGACAGGATTGTGGACAGGGCTAGATGAAGGGGCACCAGATCTGGGGGTGGGGAGGTGATGTGGAGTGGGGGCATCACCAGGTGAGGCGATGGCCAGCATCGTTCCCCATTGCCTTGTGTTGCTCCCCAGCTCCTCAAGCTGGGCACCTGCCTCTTGGAAAGTGGGCGCCATTACGTTGCCACCGGCCGCGCCTTCATCCTCGGCATTTGTGATCTGGGCCGCCTGGGTCCACCGGAGCCCATGATGGCGGTATGTGGAGGGCTCTGACCAGGGTAGGATGGGGCCTGGGGCGTAAGGAGGCCCTGTGGAGAGGGGAGGGTTGACTTTGGGGTCTGCTGGGAGACCCAAATCAGAGCAAGGCTGGGGCAAACCCCAGAGACCACCAGAGCAGGCTGCGTCCAGCATCGGGAGGGCCCGCCACCTCACAAACAAGACTGTCTCTGTGCCTCGTCTCCCCTAGGAATGTCTGGAAAAGTTCACTGCGAGCCTGAGCCACAAGCTGGACAGCCAGGCAGTGAGTGTGGGCAGGCAGGACTGGAGGGGGAAACAAGATGGTCTGGGGTGGGGGTCTTGACCCCCACCTCCAACTTCTGCTTCCCCTCAGGAGCTTCTAGATGCTACCCAGCACACCCTGCAGCAGCAAATCCAGACCCTGGTCAAGGAGTGAGTTGGGAGGGAAGGAGGACCCGACCCCACAGCAGCCCTCCAACCCTCTTCCCATGACCATGGGACTTCCCAGAACCACGGAGTCGGGCCCTCGGCATTCTGTCCCTTCACCTCTTCCTTGGATGTCTGCACAGTGTGACATTGAGGGGGGTAGGGGGGCTGCCTTGTGTCCCCGTCATTGGGGACCCCCTTGAGTAGCAGATGGGCAGAGGCTGTTTAAGAGCAGTGGAGGTTCAGCTGTGGACTTCTTGCCCTCTGCACAGGAGACCCAGGTTAGGTTTCATTCTTGGCCATTGCACCTCATGCTCCTAGACTAAGGCCAGGAAGAAAGGCCTGCCAATCTCCTCCTGACAACCAGCTAATGAAAACATGGTCGTAATGGTCCCACCTCATTATTCATGAGCCAGCTTGGTCACAACTGACAACCCACACAGGCTAGCTGAAGGGACTGGGGTCGTAGGGGGTTGGGTAGACGGGCCCGTCGCGAATCCTGCGTTATCTACCCACGCCCTCTCCGCGTCTTCAGGGGTCTCCGAGCTTTCCGGGAGGCTCGCCGGGACTTCTGGCGGGGATCCGAAAGCTTGGAGGTGGCTCTTACTCACAATGCCGAGGTTCCCCGGCGCCGGACCCAGGAGGCCGAAGAGGCCGGAGCTGCTTTGCGGACTGCGCGAGCTGGGTACCGGGGACGGGCATTGGATTACGCCCTGCAGGTGCCTGACTTCAACCTGCCTTCCTCCGGTGCCAGGGCCTCAGGGTCAGATTGGAGGCTGGAGGCAGACCTCATGCCGAGTGGGAGGGGTTCTGTGTTTTCCAGACTGACCTGGGGTCTCTTGGGGGCCCTCAGGTCAATGTGATTGAGGACAAGAGGAAGTTTGACATCATGGAATTTGTGAGTTTGTGGTGGCCAGGGTGAGTGGGGGGAGCCTGTCAATAGAGATGGGAAGGGAAGCGGGGTCCTTCCTCTGCTCTACCCTGCTCTCCACACCCCCCAGGTGCTGCGATTAGTGGAGGCCCAGGCTGTCCATTTCCAGCAAGGCCATGAGGAGCTGAGCCAGCTGGGCCAGTATCGCAAGGAGCTAGGTGCCCAGGTAGCAGGAAATGGTGGGAGCCTTGTGGGTCTTGAGCTAACTCTCCTGGCATCGTTGGGGGAGACCACCAGGTTCTGAGATGTCTCTCCTATGCCCAGTTGCACCGGCTGGTCTTGAATTCAGCACGAGAGAAGAGGGACATGGAGCAGAGGCATGTACTGCTGAAACAGAAGGTGAGCAGGGAGGCTGCCGCCTGAGGGCAGACAGGCCTGTGGCCCTGTTCTCAGCCTGGCCCAGGTGCCCTCTGACCCTCTTGTTCCCCAGGAGCTGGGTGGGGAGGAGCCTGAGCCAAGCCTAAAGGAGGGCCCCGGGGGCCTGGTCATGGAAGGACATCTCTTCAAACGGGCCAGCAATGCGTTTAAGACTTGGAGCCGGTGAGGAGAGGATGCCCAACCAGCCAGGCCCATCAAATGTGGTATCTATCGGTCTGAGTGGTTACTGTATGCTAAGCACACACAGAACCCTACCTTCAGAGAGTTTCTAGTCCGGCAACAAAGAGGAACAATATAGTAATTAGATGGATGGGACGTTATGGGTGAAGGTAAGCATGCCATAGGGGGAAAAACACAAGGTAAGGTGAGAAGGAGGTCAAAACCTGGGAGGCTTTGCTACTTTTAAATAGGGACTCTGGGCAGGGCTCATGAGCAGGTTGACTTCTAGGGAAAGATTTGGGAGCTGTCTGAGGGAAGGGTGTTGTAGGGAGAAGGAAGAGCTAGTGCCAAGGCCCTGGGGTGCCTAGAATGTTTGAGGAACCAAGAGGAGCTGTGGGCCTGGACAGAGTGAGGGAAAGGACGTCACAAGTTGGGGTACTTCAGGATGGGGTCACTGGGGGTCCTGCAGGCCCTTCCTGGCACTTGGACTCCACTCTGAGGACCTGGGGACCCACTTCAGGGTGGGGATGTGCGCAGACTTGACTCTCTCTCCTCTAAGGCCACTGCCAGCTCATCTGGAACTTTCGGCACAAATTCAAAAAGAGAGCCGGTCCCCAAGAGACTTGTGTTTGTCAGACTTTTCTTTGGAGTATTAGGTTTATTTGATTAGGCAAAGTGTTTCACGTCATCAGTCTGTGCACTCTGGACCCT
The DNA here is from genome assembly GCF_000313985.2 of Echinops telfairi. NCBI lineage: Eukaryota > Metazoa > Chordata > Mammalia > Afrosoricida > Tenrecidae > Echinops > Echinops telfairi. The sequence goes on along the minus strand of NW_022105908.1, from coordinate 20,205,844 downwards.
CTGAGATCTGAAGGGCCTCCACTTTGTATAGCCACCCTTCTCTGGGATGTCTCAGCCCCACACATCTCTCAGCGAGATCCCTCTGGGGCAGAGGAGACAGCCTCCCTCTGGTCCCTGTCCCAAGCCTCACCTTGATGTTCTCTCAGTCTCTCACTCTGTTTCCACTCCTGCCAGACGCTGGTTCACCATTCAGAGCAACCAGCTGGTGTACCAGAAGAAGTACAAGGTGGGTAGGCCCAGGGCCTCGGATGCCTGGATCCCAGGGAGACACAGCTCTTACTGCCACTGGCTGCACGGCTGCTCCTGACTAGCTCTCCCTCCCAGGACCCCGTGACTGTGGTGGTGGATGACCTGCGACTCTGTACAGTGAAGCTCTGCCCCGACTCAGAGAGGCGCTTCTCCTTTGAGGTGGTGTCCCCCAGCAAGTGAGTGTAGGCCCAGGGGTGATGGTCAAGTTGAGACCCACCGAAGAGGCAGGGCTGATCACAGGGGCATCCCTGGAGCCAGGTCTCCCAGGTGTCTAGGCAGCTCCAGCTACCTACCCATTGGTGCAGGGCTGAGGGCCCCAGATTATGAGTGATAAACTCCAAACCCAAACTCACCACCATCAAGTGGATTCTGATTCTTAGCAACCCTATGGGGCAGGGTAGAACTGCCCTTGTGAGTTTCTGGGACTATAACTCTTGACAGGAATAGGAAGCCCCCATCTTTCTCCCAAGAACAGCCCAGTGAGTAACCACTCCACCACCACTGCTCCTGGCCAAACCCACTGCTTTCGAGTCAACTCGGACTCATCGTGGCCCTATAGAACAGGGTAGAACTGCCCCTGTGGGTTTCTGAGACTGTAACTCTTTACAGGAGTAGAAGTTCCTTGCTTCTGAGAAGCAGCTGATGGTTTTGAACTGCTGACCTTGCTGACCTCGCAGTTAGCAACCCAATGAGAAACCATGACACCACCAGGGCTCCTTTATGAGTGATAGTTAGGTGGATATTATCAGTTGGCATGGAAATATTCCAATGTCGCTGCTACCATTGACTCCCAACTGCATGTCCGCCTGCCCAGTTGGCTGCATTGCTCCCCAGGCCTCAGTTGCCCCCCTCCCCCTGTCCCCCTTGCCCTTCCCATCCAGGTCCTGCTTCCTCCAGGCTGACTCAGAGCGCCTGCTGCAGCTGTGGGTCAGTGCCGTGCAGAGCAGCATCGCCACTGCCTTCAGCCAGGCTCACCCCGATGACAACCTGCGGACCCCAGGCCAGGTGCCTTCACCTGGGAGTGCAGGGCCAGGCTAGCCCAGGAGATGGGGCACTCGTTCTTCATTCCCCTCCCTTCCTGTCTCTCGCAGGGCTCAGGACACCTGGCCATGGGCTCTGCCGCTACTCTGGGCTACGGCGGGATGGCCAGGGGCAGGGAGTCTGGGGGCATTGGGCACGTGGCAGCCCAGGTACAAAGTGTGGATGGCAATGCCCAGTGCTGTGACTGTCGGGAGCCAGCCCCCGAGTGGGCCAGCATCAACCTTGGTGTCACCCTCTGCATCCAGTGCTCTGGCATCCACAGGTCACACCCTCCCCTTAGAGTCCCAGATGTGGACCCCCCCCCCCCAAGCTGCCTGCACACACGCCCTCTGCCCCAGAGAGAGTCCATTAACAAGGCCTTTCTCTTCCTGCATGTCCTGCCCCACCCCACCCTCCTTAGCTTCTGGTCTATCACTTGTCCCTGGCCTGGGCGGAGCCTAGAGGAGCACCAGGCGGACGGACCTAAGAGGGTCCTTGATGGGTTGGTCTGGGCCAGGGTTGGGGGAACCCTTCAGAGGGGTTTGGTTGACTTGGTTGGAGTAGGTGGGATGGCATAGCAGAGAGGCGGCCATGAGGGAGCAAGTCCACAAAGCAGTCCACCCGGGGTCAGTGTGCTGCGGGAGGGAAGGGGCAAGGCATGGTGAGAGTTACTCACACCCAAGGGTCTCAAGAGAAGAGTGGTGGCTGGAGGAGGAGGGTGAGGCCCCCAAAATGCAGGACTGGGCACGTGGGAACAGAGAGCAGGCTGAATCCTTCCAGAACCAGGTCAAGGCTACCCACTGCAACCACCCTGCTACCTCCTGGTCTGGCTCCCACTCTCCCAGGCAGGACCTTGCTCCCAAGTCTTTTCAGGAGTGACAGCAGCAGATGCCTCGTCCCCACTCCACTGCCCCACAGGGGGCCTGACTCCCACTCTGACCCTCCAGGAGCCTGGGTGTCCATTTCTCCAAAGTCCGGTCTCTGACTCTTGATTCATGGGAGCCAGAACTAGTGAAGGTGACTTGGGACATAGTGAAGCCTGGGGGAGGCGGGAGGGAGGACCAAGGATGATGGACCTGAGTGGGGCACCGGCATTCACGTACCACCACCACCTCCCTACCTGTCTGCATCGCCTGGACGCCTGCAGCTGATGTGTGAGCTGGGGAACGTGGTTATCAACCAGATCTACGAGGCGCGTGTGGATGCTATGGCGGTGAAGAAGCCAGGGCCCAGCTGCTCCCGGTGGGTGAGGCTGAGGCGTGGGCGAAGGCCCTTCTGGGGCCATTGAGGGGTCTGGGTGTAGGTGAGGAAAGCCTGGGATGGGACGAGGAAGACTTACCCTCTCCCTCTCTCCCAGGCAGGAGAAGGAGGCCTGGATTCATGCCAAATATGTGGAAAAGAAATTCCTGACCAAGCTTCCTGAAGTGCAGGGCCAAAGAGGCGGCAGGGGACCTCCCAGGGGGCATCCTCCTGTGCCCCCGAAGCCTTCCATCATTAGGTCCAGACCAGGGGGCTTCAGTGGAAAGACAGGTATATGTGTTAGGTGGGCGTTCATGGAGGGCCTGTGAGCTTGGGTGTCGGGCCGCATGGGGAGGCAAGGGAGGTTGGTGGGGGGAGGGGAGGGTTTGCACAGTGTATGAGGCCTAAGCTGTTTCCTTGAGAATGTCGGGGACAAGAAAACACTGCCCCAGATTTTACAAGGGAGGGAAGGGTGTCAGGGAGTGACGATGCCCGTGGCACTAAGAATGGAAGGGATGGGGCTGGGGGTAGGCATCACTATAAGGAGGAGTTATCACCAAGCCTGAGAACAAGTGGGAATGGGGATGAGCTTGGAGTCTCCTGGGGCTATGAAGAAGGTGTGAGTCCAGCTGGAGCCGAGCTAGCCTCAAGAGCTGAGTCCGAGCGTCAGCAGACCGGCGTCCCAGCTGGACTGGGTGGTTGGACAGGGTGAGGTACATGAAGCTGTCTGCCCCCCACATCCAGAGGTCCCTCACACCATGAACACTTAGACACACAAATACACACCCCCATCCAGCTCTACCTCACGGGCCCCAGTGTCATGAAGACCTCAGCACAAGTTACATGTGCTTATGCTCCACTTCTTACCTGTCTAGGAACACTGGTGGCACGGTAGCTATGAGTTGGGCTGCTAACTGCAAGGTCAGCAGTTCGAAACCATCAGCCTCTACAAAGATGGGGCTTTCTACTCCTGTAAAGAGCTACAATCTCAGAAACCCACAAGGGGCAGTTCTACCCTGTTATTATGATTTGGCATTGACCGAATGGCAGAATTTTGGGGTTTTATGGTTGCTGTTGTTTTTCAGTTCACCTCTTCAAACTCACTCACATGGGAACAAAGCCTGGTGATCTGATTCCATAAAAATTACACACACACACACACACACAAACTGGCTGCCATCAAGTAGAATCAGACTCACAGTGACCCTATAGGACAGGGTAGAACTGTCTGTGGGTTTCTGAGACGGTGGTTCTTTACAGGAGAAGAAAGCCTCATCTTGCTCCCTCAGAGCCACAGGTGGTTTCAAACTACGGACCTTGTGGAGCAGCTCTACTCTTTAACACACAGGGGCACCGTGGGTTGGAGTGAGGTTGTAATCCCATCACAGTAACAGGGAGCCATGCCAAGGGCTTTCCTCCGGCCTGCTAGCTGATCTCCTTAACAGAACCAAATCCCTGTAGCAGAGCCCCCCTCTGATGACCTGGGCAGCCTGCACTCTGGGGCCCTCCTGTTTCGAGCCGCTGGGCATCCACCATCACTTCCCACCATGGCAGACGCCCTTGCCCATGGAGCTGATGTCAACTGGGTTAACGGTGGTCAAGAGAATGCCACGCCACTGATCCAGGCCACAGCTGCTGTGAGAACCCTGTCACATGCTCCCCACGCCCCCTCACCCTCCACCTGCTCTTGGGAGGCCCACCCCACAGAGCCTGAGTGATAAGCTAGATCAGCTAGTTCCCAACAGGGCTCGAGGCAGAGACAGACTGCAGTGTGAATCTGAGCTCAGCCCTTCCTGGAAGGAGACTTGCAGCAGTTACTAACCTGTTGACTGTGCCTGTTTCCTAAATCTGTACCATTGGAATGCCATACCTCATAAGGTTGTGCTGGGAATTTAATGTATGAATCCATAGGGCGCTCCAGCAGAACCCTGAACTCCTGATTCCTGCCCCACCCTCTGCACGCCCTGATCCCCAGCCTCGCCCCCACCCCATGCCCCCCTGCTCCCCCACGGAGCCTCTTTAAATAGGCTTTCAAAGATGTCTTTCCACCCCTCCTTTCTCAACACCTGGGACACAGAATTCTCTCCTGGCCTGTGAGTTTCTGCTTCAAAACGGAGCGAACGTGAACCAAGCAGACAGCGCCGGCAGGGGCCCGCTCCATCACGCAACCATTCTGGGCCACACGGGGTAGGGGCAGCGCGGCTGCGGGAGCGGGAGGGACCCGGACCGGGGAGGGAGGCTCTGGCAAGGAGCGCGGCTGAACCAGGCCGCCCTCTCCAGGCTCGCCTGCTTGTTTCTGAAACGCGGAGCTGATCTGGGGGCTCGGGACTCTGAAGGCAGAGACCCTCTGACCATCGCCATGGAAACAGCCAACGCGGATATCGTCACGTTGTAAGCTGTGTAGGGGCGGGGCCATCGTTTGGCCGGC
>NW_022105908.1:20199373-20200763 GCF_000313985.2 Echinops telfairi | reverse complement strand
GTGCCCACCGGACAAGAGAAAGGATGTGACCAGGGTGAATTGTGTAATAGGAAGGTGGGGGGTGGGGGACACGGGTTCGAGGCTGGTGAGCTCATCCTGAGTGAGGAGCAGCATTGTGCCTCAGCATTGCCATCTGGCACCTTTGAAGTACCAGATCCTGGGGCAACGCTGAATGGAGCGAGCACCACCCAGCTAAAGGAAGGGATGTGGCAGGCGGGAGAGAGCCAGTCACTCTATAATCCGCTTCTTTTCAGGCTGCGATTAGCAAAGATGAGGGAGGCCGAAGCAGCCCAGGGCCAGGCAGGTACGGTATCCACCCCAGGTCCAGCACCCGGCTTCTGCCTTGTTCAGCGTATCCAGCCAGCGAATGGGATGCATCCAATGTGCAGGCTTCCCGGAGGCAGGGCAACGATTAGACGAGGGGGCTGTGTTCAGGACGCAGGAGTCCCTTCCACTCTGCCTCCTACCACACCAGGCCCTGCTGTCCCCAGCACCCTTTCCAGGGCTGGAGCCCAGCCCTCTGGCACCCCAGCCCTTCCTCCCTTCCCTTCAGGAGATGAGACGTATCTGGACATCTTCCGTGACTTTTCCCTCATGGCATCGGATGACCCAGAGAAGCTGCGCCGGCAGAGTCACGAGCTTCACACGCTTTGATGGCCCAGGCCTGCCTTGGGGGCCCTGCACCCTCAGGCCGTCCCCACCCCCTTCCCCCACCTCTACCTCCACCGGCTCCAGCGTCATTAAATCCTTTCACTTTGCTCCTGTCTTCGTACTTCCTTTTTTCAAAATTATTTTATTGGGGGCTCTTACAGCGCTTATCTCCATCCATCCATCGTGTCAAGCACATTTGTACACATGTTGCCATCATCATTTTCAAAACATTTTCTTTCAACTTGAGCCCTTGGTATCAGCTCATTTCCCCACCCTGCTCCCTGCAATACCTTCATTCGGTGCCTCTCGGACCCGCAGCCCCTGGGGCAGGAGGAGGAAAGGACTGGGAACCCTGAGTCCGGCAAGAGACCCAGGGGAGAGAAGTGGAAGCTGCGGCCCTGCAGGCGGCTGGAGGGCAGGGTTCCGGGGCGGCCTCGGGCAACGTGGTCAGACTGGTCAGGCCGGAGGGGGAGAGGGCCACCCGCCCACGTGGGGCGAGGGATGGCCTTGCCCTGCCTGGCTGCAGCGCGGGCCTTGAGACATCCTGGGAATGTCGCAGCTCAGCACTCGCCCCCTCAGGGAATTCCCCACGAGAGTAACTAGGAGGGGGCCGCGGGCACTCCGTCTTCTTGGAGTAACAGGTTCGAGACCCGGCCAGGGGCTACGCTGCAGACGTGAGGTCCTGCACACACACCCGGGGCCAGCTGGGCCCTCACAGCCACATCCGGGGCGACGCGCC
>NW_022105908.1:20178499-20199062 GCF_000313985.2 Echinops telfairi | reverse complement strand
GCTCCCGCCGCTGCGGACGCGGCTCCGCGGCCCGTTCTCGCCAGCCTCGCCGAGCCCAGGCCGGCTTCCCTGTGGCCGGCCCCGGGAGCCCGCGTGGACTCGCCCGCGGCGCCAGCGAGCCGCCCTGGAACTCCGAAGCTGGGTCCTTCCCCGAAGTCCGCCCTGTGCTCGCCACCGTCACCTGCTGGTTGCATTCCGGAAACCCACGGAGGAAGAGCACAGAAAAGATCGCCGACCGCCCAGAACCGGCCACGTCTGGCCTGAAGCTCCCTTCCATCTGATCTATAGACCTGCAGGTCGCTCTGGACCCCCAAACCATCCCGGCGCCACCGCGCACCACCGACACCCACACTCTGCTGCCTGAATTCCCAGCGCCCGTGCCTCCAGCCCAGTGATCCTGAACGTGAAAACCCATTTTTTTCACACATCCAAGAAGTTCTGCTGTTCGTTCTTCTTTTTAGTGTCTCCTGTACCCCCCAAAATTTCCCCTCCTCCTCCGTCTCCTTCGCCCCCCTCCTTTGGGGGCCCCGTGACCCTGAATGTGGGGGGCACGCTATATTCCACCACTTTGGAGACCCTGACCCGCTTCCCAGACTCCATGCTGGGGGCTATGTTTAGGGCTGGCACCCCCATGGCCCCGAACCTGAACCCACAGGGAGGCGGCCAATACTTCATAGATAGGGATGGCAAGGCCTTCCGGCACATCCTTAACTTCCTGCGGCTGGGCCGCCTGGACCTGCCCCAGGGGTACGGGGAGACGGCCCTTCTGCGGGCAGAAGCTGACTTCTACCAGATCCGGCCCCTCCTGGATGCCCTACGGGACTGGGAAACATCACAGGTGACCCCGGCGCCCACTGCCGCCCTGCTGCACGCAGATGTGGATGCCAGCCCCCGCCTGGTACACTTCTCTGCCCGCCGGGGCCCTCACCACTATGAGCTGAGCGCCGTCCAGGTGGACACCTTCTGCGCTAACCTCTTCTGCACGGACCCCGAGTGCCTGGGCGCCATGCGGGCCCGATTTGATGTGGCCAGTGGAGACCAAGCAGAGGGGGGCCCACACTTTCGGTTGGAGTGGGCCCCCCGTCCTGAGGAACTCCCTGAGGCGGAGTACGAGAGACTGGGGCTGCAACCCCTATGGGTTGGGGGGCCAGCAGAGCGGCGCGAGGTGACGGGCACAACGGGCTTCCTGGAGGAGGTGCTACGGGCGGCTCTGGAGCACGGCTTCCGCTTGGACTCGGTTTTCCCGGACCCGGAGGACCTGCTCAACTCTCGATCTTTACGCTTTGTTCGGCACTGAGGATGGATGCTGCCCTCAGTTTCCTTGTGGGGAGACCGGCGGCGGAGGGGAGGGCGGGGATGGGTGAGGGCAGTGAGGGGTGCGGTCCCCTGAAGCCTTTTCCCAGCTTTCTGTGGAGCCTTGAGAGCCAGGCGTCCCAGGACACCTGAGTAGAGCCCAAGGGTGGGTGGGATTCTCCAACGTGAGCTTCTCCAACTTGGGCTGGCACCTACCCAGAAGGTTGGAGGGGTGAGGGGCGAGGTTCCCCAGCTTTAGGCTTTGCTGGTTGCCTCAGGCTGGCCACCCCCAGCACTTCTTCACTGTGTTCAGGGTCTGCCAAAGTCTCCAACATCCAGCCGGGCCCTGGAGGGCCACGCAGGGCCTGGATCCACCTCGGTTTCTCCTGAAACTGTTGGCCTGACCGGGCCTGGCCAATGAGAGGCCAGAAACCTCTGGAATGTGGTGAGGAGGGTTCTTTCCTGTCTCCCAAGCTACTTACAGAGAGAAACAGACAGGGGACTAAGTCCGCCCCCAGGTTGGCCCAAGGGAGCTAGGAGTAACCCCATTAACTGTGAGGCTGGAGCGCCTCTCTGGAGATCCAAGCTGGACTCCAGATTCCAAGTAAGGATTCCATATTAAGGGTGGGGCTGGCCATGAGGAGGAGGGTGGCGTCTTCTTGGGTCCTGGCCTCCCTTCTCTCTTGGGGACCAAGGTGTGCATGTGTGAGAGTCAGCTAGTATGGCTGGTGGATGGATGTGTGCGTTCCCAATACCCTGGGCCTCCTGTGTGCTGTGCATGTCCAGGCCTGTGTGGGTTTGCCCAGCGACTGAATTGGCACAGGGTGTGTCTGTAGTAAGTGTGAGTAGACTGAGAATTAATCACAGTGTTTGTGTGTGTGTGTGTGTGTGTGTGTGTGTGTGTGTACACTCACGTATCGTCAGGTAGGCAGAGAGAACCATGGTAGGATTTCAGCCACTTACAGTGAGAAGAGAGAGAGAAGTCACTAGGCTTCGCCAGCCCTCTGAGGCCTGTTTGGAACTCTTGGTTGCTGGGGTAACCATGGGCCCGTTGCTAGGAGATGCTGGGGAAGGCCCAAGGCTGCCCAGGGCTGCAGGGCAGGCGCTGGACCAGAGAGTTTGGAAGAGTGGGGGAGGATCTGGGAAGGGATGGGATTTCTGGGACTCTCAGGGGTTTTGATGCTCAAGTACAGCTTCTTCACGGGGGAGTCACTAATTAGCACTGGCCATGAGTGATAAGAAGACAAATAAAATCGCTTTGTAACCACAAACGTGTAGAGTGCTGACAGTGAATGGTATTCTCTCTCTTACGAGAGCCTTGCTTTCTCTGCCCATCTCCCACTAGAGATAGCTCCTTCTGACTGCCGCCCTCCCCTCCCCCCAGTTCCTTGGACCCCAGCTCTCCCCAGGCAGGCTGAGGACAGCCACACTGTCAGAAACAGTCTAGAACTTCCAGGCAAAGAGCCGGAATCGGGATCACAGAGCATTCTGAGCCCTCCCCAGCACAAGCGGGGTCGGCCTCCTGCCCTCCGCAGACCTCATGTGGGTGCTAGGACTAGGTTGGGTTGTCCTGGCAGCTGCCCGGGCCTGTGTCTTCTGCCGCCTCCCGGCCCATGACTTGTGGGGTCGCCTGGAGAAGATTTGCAGCGGGACTGGGGTCCAGTGGGAGGCTTGTGGGGCCTCCAGATACTTCTCAGCCTTTGCCTTAGGTGAGACTAGGCATCCAGGGCGGGCCCAGTCATCGGCTACCCCGAGGGAGACAGCATCGGACATCTTGGCTGCGCCACACCACTGTCACCTCCGCCCCGCAGCCTCTCTGGACACACGCTCACCTCTCATTCAGAGAGAGCATCTCAGGAACCTCAAACAGGCCCGGTGTCTGCTTCTGGGCTGACGAGGGCCTCTCTGGTCTTCCCCCTCCTCCACAGATGGGGAGTCCTTGGACAGAATCACAGAGAAGACTCACAGAGTCCTGAGGGTCATGGGTGAGGTCAAGGGGCAAAGCCAGACCCAGGGGCTGGGGAAAATTCCAAAGAGGGCGGTGGGAGGACAGAGCTGAGGAGGCAGGGAGAGGAGATGAGGGCCCGCGTCTTCGTCATTGGCGAGGCCGCAGCAGGGGAAGGGGCACTGGTCCTGTGCTGGGGTCCTGGGCAATATAGTTGCTCTCTGTACCTCCAGAGATCAAAGGTTCTTTCTTCTCGCTCCCTTTGTACTGGGAATGGCTTCGCAATACCAAGATCCCAGAGTACACCAGGGAAGGTACTGATGTGGTGAGCCGGGTGAGGTCGGGCTGGGCCGGGACCTTGGGTAAAGAGAGGTGTATGGCTGAGTGAACCCCTCCCCCCACATTCTTTCTTCTGTCTCATTTCAGCTCTCTGTGCTCCCACCTGCCGTGAGTAGAAAAGAGATGGACCAGGGCCCCCCTGGGCTGGCAGTTAGAGAGCAGGATTGGTGGGCTGTCCAGAAGGATGGCCTTGGGGTGGGGTGGGGTGGGGGTGGGGGTGGGGTGGGTTCTGCTGTCCAGCTGAAGTCCGGCTCTGTCCTGCAGGGGGCAGCACCACCCTGTACAACTGCTCCACCTGCAGCGGCATGGATGTGCTCTGCTGGCCCCGCAAGCGCTGCTTCCCAGGTGGTTACACCCCACCACCCAGATACCTGATCCCATCCCTTAGGCTGTCCCCGCAGGTGTGGACCCCTGGGCCGCTCATGAGTCCATCGGGGTTCCCTGCAGGAAGTCACGATCTTTGGGAAGCCCGCATTCTGCTCCTCTCCATCTTCGCTGCTGGCCTCCTCCTGGGCATTCTGAGCCTCGTGGTGGAGTGAGTTGAGGGATACCCGTTGGTTGGGGTGGCTCCCAGGACTTCTGCTCCTTTCTCGTCCTCCCACCAGCCACCCTGCCTTCTCCTTACCTTCACTCTGCTTGCCCACTCTCCCCCCTTAGGTCTCACCAGCTCCAGGCCAAAAGGGGCCTCTGAAGATGCCCCTGGCCTCTCCGTGGGTGCCTGCTACTCCCACTTCCCTTGAAGAGCACCCAGCCAACCTCTAGTCCCAGCCCCAAAGGTTCCATCTCCCACTTATTTCCAGCCGGCCCAACACAGACATCCCAACAATTCCAGCGTCAGATGGCCTCCTGGACCCCGGGCACCCACGCTGGAAAGTCCTTCCCTTCCCGCCCTCAACCAATCAGGCAGAGGCAGCCAACAATGCCAGGAAAATATCTTCCAAGCAAAGAATCACCCCCCTCTCACTCCCCCCAGCCCGTTTCCAGAAAGCTGGGGCTGTTTGCCCCAGACACAGCTCTGGGCCTTCCCATGACTGATCTGGAATCCGGGAATGAATGCTCTAGAAAACTTTCTCCTGCTGAGTGAGACCACATCTGTCAGTCCCGCTGGCAGGCTGGCTCTCCATTGTGTAATCTGTGAGGCCCTGGGCTCCTGGGAAGGCTCCCTGCTGCCAGGCTCAACTGAACCCGGCTTGACTGGCCTCCCCTGTCTGGCTTCTCTCTGCAAATGGAGAGGGCCGAGGGAGGATGGGTTTTCTCAACAGGGAGTGTCTGTGCACCCCTGGAGATAGCTGGCAATAGCTGAACAGTGTCTCCGTGGAGAACCCCTGGTGTTTGGTCTCCTGGCTAAGAGATGGCAGTGAAAAAGAGAGGCCTACCCTCAGCCACAGGAGAAAGACAGGGTCTCAGGTACCCACGGGAGCAGTTCGACCCTGTCCTTCTGAGTCGGATCCAACTCAATGACTATTTTGGGGTTTGTTTTGGTTTATCCTCAACCACAGAGCTCAGCCCAAGGGCGTAGGCCTGAGAGGACCCCAACCCTTACCTAGCACAGCAATGTCCAAACCGGGTACCCAGCGAATCTAGAGCAGGGGTTCTCCACCACCTGCGCATTGGGATCACCTGGGCAGATTTGAAAACCAACTATCTTGGCACCCACCTCCAGAGACTTTGCATTCAGTGGTCTAGGATGGGGCTTGAGGGTAGGCTTCCCTACAATCGGGGTTAAAACCACTGCTCTTGGGGTACCCAGAGAGACTCTGGGGATGGGGGAACTTCAAGCAGAGTTCGTCCCTTTTTTTTCTGTTCCAATTCAATCCCTTCATCTACAAGTGAAAACGATTTCAACAAGACCCAGACATCCGTGACTGGCCCAAGGTTGTGTGTCACTGAATGGATGTTATTAATTCAGGTGCCCTCCGGTCGGTTCTGACCCGCAGCGTGTACAGCACGGAAGGAGCCAGTCCTGCGCCATCCTCACAATTGTCCCCGTGCTGAGCCCATTGTTCCAGCTTCGGTGTCAGTCCGCCTCTTACAGGCTCTTCCCCTTGCCCCTGACCCTCTGCTTTTGGAAGCATGATGTTCTTCTCCCGAAACGGGTCCCTCTTAATCCCATTGCACTTCATTCTTAGGTGCTGTCCATCTCTTGTGCACTTCATCCACACATTTGCCCGATGTAACATGTCTTTCGAATTCTCAACCGCTATTTCCAAGGGCATCAATTATGGATCCAAGTAAAGTGAAATCCTTGACCCCTTCGATCTTTTCTCCCTTTTCTCCTGCTGTTGTTTACTGGTCCAGTTGTGAGGATTTTTATTTTCTTTATGTTCAAGTGTAACCCCTATTGATTTGCCCAAGACAGTATAGCATTCTTAGTGAATGCCAGCAGGCATTGTACAGCCTTGTACTGCCCAAGCTGAAGGAGAGCACACCCGTCCCACTGCCTGGGCCCGCAGCTCCCCTGGGCACTGGGCGAGCTGCCTGTGCCCTCCCGTGACGGACCTTCTCACCAGGCTTATCATCCTGGAGTTGTCGTCGTTTCCCACCTTCGAGGGTCAGCAGGCCAGCAAGTCCTGCCCATTCTTGAGGGGCCTCTCCCCTAACTAACCCCTGCCCTTCCCGTGCTGGAGCATTCTCACAGTGGACACTAGTCTCCCCAGTGGGCCACCTGAGTCGACCTGGTCTCATTTCAACCCCAGGGGCCACACTGGTCCCTTTGAAACTACACACTGCTCATCCACTCCTGCCAAGGATCAAATGATGGCGGAGAACTTGAGCTCTGGAGTCAGGCTGCCTGATTTCAACTCCTGGCTTTGCATGTCTTGACCGAACTTCCAACAAGGGAGTTTGACCTCTTGGTGCCTCGTTTTCCTTATCTGTAAAATGCACAGAATGATAGATTTCATTGATTCTTCTTTTTTTCTTCTTCTTCTTCACAAAAGTTTATGCTTAAATGTACAGCAGGCTCCGAGACAGCAAACACTTCATTCTAACCATAGGTGGCAACAGATGCTATAGCTGGGAATCCAGATGTTTACACAGGAATGGAATCAACGGTCCTCATGGCGTCCGTCCGTCACCAAGAACAGCTGACTTTTTGCCCGATTTCTTCATTCCACCTGTGGCCAGGGGCGTCTTCCCCTTGGCCTTTGCTTTCAGCTCCTGGAGTTTCTCCTGCACTTCTTCCTGTTTCTGCTCAAAAGCCTCCTCTTCCTCGTCCATTTCCTCCGTCTGCTTCTTGGGTTGTTTCAGGGGCTGCTTCTTGCCACCTTCCCGGCCCAACATGGCGCCCGCCCGCTTCCTCCTCCTCTTCTTAACCTTTTGACATCTCTGACACCAAATGCCCTCTTACGATTGAAGGTATGTTCAATCTGTGGCATTTCCCCCTGGGTAATACGGAAAAGAAGCGTATGTGTGACCATCCACAAGATCTGAAACTAGCTGACATGCAATCCCACTTCCCTCACAGGAGGATTGTGAGGTTCAAATGCATGTTCCTATAAAGTGCTTGGGACAGTGCCCAACGGATAATGGGCATTCACTAAATATTAATGATTGCTTGCTTAAACTTCTTCCCGAGATCCTCCTCTCCTATAGAACGTAGGCCTGCCTCTCTCACCTGACACCCCAGGCTCTCCCTCAGCTGCTCGGCCCTGATCCTCAGGCCACCCACCCACTGCTAGGGAGAGGACTCCAGCTCACAGATGGCACCAAGGAGAACTGCTCCTTGCGGGTTACAGACTGTAAATCTTATGAAAGGAGCCAGCCTCATCTTTCTCCCTCAGAGCACTTAGCGGGTTTGATCTTGCAGATAGCAGCTTACAGTTGAAATCCCTGCATCCCCAGGGTTCCTTGACCCTCGGGCCAGATCTCCCCAAACCCTGACCGAAAGAGACTCTCCAGAGGCACCTCAAAGTCCATCTGTCCTAAAGGTAGCCCTCTGCCCAGCCCCACCCCCCTCCTGTGCTCTCGCAAAGGCATGAGACCCTTTGAGCTGTCCAAGCCTGGGTCATGGACACTGTCCGCGCCAACTCTGCCATGAAAGCCCACACGTCTTCCTCTGCAGTGCTTCTTGGGATCTGGCTCCACTTGTCCCAGGAGACTCATCTCTCACTTCTGCCCCTTCACCCCACCCCTTAGAATCACACTGAGCCACTTATATTTGCCTAACCGGGATTTTTTTTTTGTTCTGCCAAGGGCCATTTGGATGTTTATAACATCAATCGAGGGCCGTATTGGTCTAACATTTGGTTAGCACACTCCTGATGTGTAATGGCTGGGACTGCTTCTCTTTGGTGAGGCGAAGGATGTTAGCTGGCATTGATGATGCCACAGGCCCCATACAGCCCTCAGCTGGACGCCGCTCCTCCGGCAGCTCTCTCGTGCCTCTTCCCTTTGCCTGGGTTCCCACTCTGAGCCTGAGGCAGGGAGGCCCACCTCTGACAGCACTCCACGTGCTCACCTATAAATCAGGGGGGGTGTTTCTTTCCATATCTGCTCTCTGGTTTCTTATCTTGGTTTCCTGAGTGCCTGGCACATGGCAGACACCAGGAAGCAGCCCAGCAAGTGCCAACCCTTTCCCTGAACACTTGTGATGGGCACTCTCCACGAAAGCTCTTCCTGAGCACGTGGCTAGAGTCGGACGGAACTTGGGCTGTTTTACCTCCGTGTCAGGCCAATCCCCAGGCCATGCAGGGCTCACTGAGCCCTTGTGACCAGTTCCATGTCCTGTGCCCTCCACAAGGGAGGCTGCTGTGCTGCGGTTTTAGTTTTCATTTTTCAAATCATTTTACTTAGGGCTCTTATACATCCATCCATTGTGTCAAGCACATTTGTACATATGTTGCCATCATCATTCTCAAAACATTTTCTTCCTACTTGAGCCCTTGGTATCAATTCATTTCCCTCCCTCCCTCCCTCATGAGCTCTTGATAATTCATAAATAATAATTATTTCGTATGTCTTCCACCAACCGCTGTCTCCCTTCACTCATTTTTCTGTTGTCCATACCCCTGGGAGGGGGTATATGTAGATCACTGTGATTGGTTCCCCCGTTCCCCCCAATGTGCTGTGATTTTTAAAATGTCGCCCTCATTTTCCTTTTGGACACTTCTCCCACGGAGGACTAGAGTCCATGTCCCTTCCCTTGAACCTGGACCCTGTGACTTGTTGATTAGATGTGGTGGGTGATGAGAACAAAAAAGCTTCCGTGTGAGCATGGGCCTTTGCCTGTCCCCCTGCACAATAGAAGCAACCCATTGCCATCCAGTTGACCCTGGCTCATAGTGGCCCTGTAGGACAGACTGGGAACTGTCCTTTGTGAGTCTCTGAGGCTGTGCATCTTCTTGGAAGCAGAAAACCTCATCTTTCTCTCGAGGAGCAGCGGGTGGCTTCCAACCGTTGGCCTTCCAACCATTGGGTGATGCAGCCAGCCCTCTGTGTCACCCACCCCGCCACCAGGGCTTCGGGTACAGCAGAGGGTCCGTGAAAAGGTGGAGACCCTCGGATGGACTGGTACAAGAACTCGGTCATACAGCGCTCATAGCGATGGCACAGAGCCGGCCAGGTCTCCAGCAGTGTTTCCTTCCGGGACACAGAAGGCTCCTGTGAGTCAGCGTTGACTCCGTAGGAATGCGAACAACATTGTTACTCACCGGAGATATCGGAAGGTTCTAGAGGCTCATGACATGGCTTGCCTTACCACTTCCCAGGAATAGGACTGGGCCTGGGCAAGCCTTCGTCCTCCCATGTGTGGAAACAAAAGTAAGGCTGGCTAAAGTGCTCGGCATGAAGTCCCTAGGATCAGTGCACCCGATGTGGTAACTTAGGGTGTCAGACTCCTCAGAACCCCACGGTTACAGTGGCCTGGCCCCGATCCCTGACTCCGCCCACCTATCCTCCATCCACCCTTTGAAGGCTAAGCACCCTGTTTAGGGGTGCCCTGCCCTTCCTGGTCCACACCTAGCAATTCCCCACTGCCCCCCTCCCCCACCCCATTGGCCAAGGTGAGGGCCTCCTCCAGTCCAATGGCTGGCTTCTCTGCCAGCCTGAGCTCCGACTGGTGGGGAAGGGGAGAGGGTTGATAAGTTGCCATCCAGGTGACAGGTGACCCCAACTCTAGTAATGCCACTGCCTTGTCCGCTTCCCTCACCCCCCACCACCCCAGTGGTGCCGACCTACCTGCTGTCGCCACCACAGACCCTCCAGTTAATCTGGGGTCAGCTCCTCTGACAGTGTCGGGAGGAGAGGCCACTGCTGTGTGGGTGCGCCCTTGCTGTGTGTCCGAAACCATTGCAAGCATTTGCGGGGTCACAGGTGGACACCACCGGCCACTTTGAGTGAGAAAGGAGGGGCTTTCTATTTCCATAACGAGCTGCAGTCTCAGAGACCCATGGGAGCCGTCCTACCTGTCTGACAGGGCTGCCATAAGTCAGCGTCAACGCAGTGTCCGGGAGGCTTCTTCTTATTGTTACTGCTGTCTATAGCTGTGCCATAGATTGAACGATATCCCCACCCCAACCTCTTACAGACAGGGAGCAGCTTATTGGCCGGGCCATGATTATTTGGCAGTTCTGTAATGATATCATGTGGCCGCCAGGATGTGCTCTGATGTCATCAGACCTGAGGTGGTGATGTAAGGGTATTAGGGTGGGATGCAACACTTTCAATGAGGTCGGCCCTGATGCAACATAAGGGGCGTTTCCCTGGGGAGGTGGCCTGCATCATCTATTATAAGCGATAAAGCCGAAAGTAGGGCACTACACTACTCCGACTGCTATGAAAGGAACATGCAGCAGAACATGTCCTTTGGACCCAAGGTCCCTGCACTGGGGAGGATTGATGGCAAGGCACATGAAGATCACCAAGGGACGCTGGGCCTGTCGATAGCGAAAGGAGACAAGGCCCTTCCCCAGAGCGATCAGAGGGAGAGAGCTTCCCAGGGGTGCCAGCGCTCTCACTGTGGACTCCATCTCTCCAGCTGTGAGGGGATACGCGTCTTTGTTAAAGCCTTTCCCATGTGGTATTTCTGTTTTGGCAGCATGAGAGAGCTAAGGTGAACTATATAATAAATTGTTCCAAAATGTAGTGGGTTTAAACCATACGCATTTAGGGATGAAACTCAAGATCATATGGGGGAGCGAGGGGAAAAGAGAAGTTGATACCAAGGGCTCAAGTAGAAAGAAAATGTTTTGAAAATGATGATGGCAACAGATGCACACATGTGGCTGGTATGATTGAAGGATGGATTGTTATTAGAGCTGTAAGAGCCCCTGGTAAAATGATTAAACAACAACAACAACAAAAACCCACCGCAAGATCATTAAATAAATAAATGAAAACACAGACTTCCGGATTGGATAGAGACCGGTCAAACCTTCCGGACGGCGCTCCTTCTTCACCCTGCGGGTCTGACGAGAAACCGATCCCGTAGCTCAAGTTTCAGTCAAACAACTGACAAATCTACGAGGGGAACCATGACAGGAAGGAGTTGCACACACTTAGAATCATCACCCACTTGAGATCAAAAAGGCGGCATCTACCCACAGACAGAGTTCAGAAGGGCTGGAAAAGACGGAAGAATGGAAATACAAAGAGGAACTAGGATAAGTGATAACACATGGTGGGAATTATGATCAATGACATGAAACAAAATGTGTATGAATTGTTGGGTGAAAACCGATTTGCTCTGTAGCCCGTCCGTCATCCAATTCACCAAAGCATGTTTTAAAAATACTTTCTATAAACAAGACACACTTATGTCTCCGTTTCTGTAGGTCAGACATTTGGTAGCAGCTTCACTAGGTGGTTCTGGACCAAGATCTGTTATGGGGTTATTGTGACGATGTTGGCCAGGGTTGAAGAAATGTCATGCTTGACAGGAGCTACAGCAGTGGTTCTCAACCTTCCTGACGCCGCGACCCTTTCATACAACTCCTCATGTGGTGGTGACCCCCAACCATAACATTATGTTCGTTGCTACTTCATCACTCTGATGTTGCTACTACTATGAATCATCATGTAAATATCTCATATGCAGGATGTACTTTCATGGTTACAAATTGAACATAATTAAACATAACTAAAGCATAGTGATTAATCAAACAATATGTAATTATATATTGTGAAATATTTATGTGTTTTCTGATAGTCTTAGGTGACCCCTGTGAAAGGATTGTTTGACCCCCAAAGGGGTCGGGACCCACAGGTTGAGAACCGCTGGGCTACAGGATCCACTTCTGAGGGCCTCCCTCACATCTGGCACGCTGGTGCTGGCTGGGGGCCTCAGTTCCTCCCCATGTGGACTTCTCCACGGGGCTGCCTTGAGTGTCTTCACACCCCGGTGGCTGGCTCCCCCAGAGAGACTAGTTCAGAAACTAGGCAAAAGCCACACTATCTTTTAGGCTCTGGCTCGGAAGTTCTACTCCAACATGTCGTTAGCATCCTGTTGATCACACCCTGGGGGAGGGGACAGTACAACAGCATGACCATCAACCAAAAAGAGAGTGTCATGGCAGCCATGTTGGAAACTGGCTATCACGTTAGGGGAACCAAAAAACCAAACTCACTGCCATGGAGTCACTGCTGAGTCCTGGTGACCCCCATTTCCAAGACTGTAACTGCTCGCAGGAGGAGAAAGCCCAGTCTTTCTCCCTCAGAGCTGCTGGCGGTTTCGAACTGCCAACCATGCGGATCAAAGCCCAACATGTAGCCACCACGCCATCACATGCATAGACACATTTCATTCACCAATCACTCCACAGGACAGATCTTGAAGATGAGGGAGCTCGGGCCCAGAAACAGGGAGTAACTTGCTTACAATCACAGGCTGGTTAGTCAAAAAGCCAGGACTCACACTCAGACAGGCTGCAGACCTGAGATCTCAACAACTGTACTACCAGGCAAGAAAGCCCGCCAGGGCCATCGCGAGCCCCAAGGAATGTGGCGGACATGCGTGGCTGGCTCTTCTTCGGAAAGCAACACACACGTCGGTGGTTTGATGGCTGGCTCTGGAAACAAGTGAGGCAGACACAGGTTGGGGCAGCATTGGCTCTCGGGTCCCAGGAGATGGAGATAAGGGATGGAGCCAGGAGGCTCCAAGGGTTTGGAAAGATTCAGCTCTTCAGGCTTTGAGGCTCTCAGCTGGAACTGGGTTTTGTAGAAGGAGGATTTGTTATCTGGATCTCCATCAGAAGCCTCACCCTCCCAGCCACTCTCAGTAGGCCCAGCAAAGGAACTCCCATCCTTCTTTCCCACCCCTTGTTCAATGAAGGTTAGATGTGTGTCTATGTCTGTCTGTGTGATGGATAGATTGCTGCCATCAAGTCAACCCCAGCTCATGCCAACCGTATGTAAAACAGAGCAAAGCATTGCATCCTGGTCACCAGCATGTTCATGTTCATCACAATTCCTTCTGTGCACGACGCCCTCCCTCCATGTTTGATTCCTCTTGCTAACAGATCCAAAGCAAGCGGGTATGACAATGTCCTGTTGCGAGCGATAAGGTCTTTAGTGGTTACTTTTTGGAAGTAGATCCCCAAGCCTTTATTCCGGATCTGTCTTGGTCTGGAAGTTTCTGCTGAAGTCTAACCAACCTGGGCGCCCACGCTAGTATTTGAAGTTCTAGTGATAGACAGAGCTTCCGGTATCACAGCAATACATATGCTACCACTGACAGTGGACGGTGGTGATTAAGGTTACTGAGCATTTATCATATGAATCAGGTCCTAACTGAGCATGGTGGGCCCAGCAAGGTCCAGGCAAGATAAAGTCCTTGCCTCCTTGGCACTTAAAGTATCGCAAGAAAACAGGCCGATTACTAGTACATTCTAACAGTTACGAGTATAATGACAGGGAATCACTTTATCCTTGGGGAGCAGAGCAAAAGGCTTAGCCGATCAGAAAAGGCTTCCTGAACTTAACCAGGCCAGTCAGGGGTAGTCCAGCTTGGGACAGGAAAGTTTCAAGTCAAGTGAACTGCTGGGCCAAGGCTCAGAAGACCCAGGCCATTGAAGTGCTTTCTCTTCTTTAGTGCCTGGGTTGAGCACTGGACAACTAACAACTTTTGGTGCAAAGTCTGGCTGTTCACATCTACCCTGAGGTTCTGCAGCGGGAAGGCCTGGCGATCTGCTTTTGAAAAGTCAGTCTTGAAAACCCTGCCAAGCGGAGCTCGGCTTTGCACACGAGGGGTCCCCATGAGTGGAAAAGGACTTAATAGCAACTCACAGGGGGGGAGGCAGAAGAGTCCAGTGATCTCAGGGATCAGGCCAGGAGAGGAGACGCTAAGGAGGTTCCGATCAGGTCGGAGAGGAAAGGGCACAGCACAGAGACGTTCCTCGCCCTGGGCCCCATCGCCCCCACCCCGCCAGACCCAAGGCAGGGCGGTGGAGCAGGCAGCTGGGTGTCCTCCGCTTTCCCTCCTGGTTCTCTGCCCTGTGGGAGAAGATTTGGCCCTACTCATAAAAATGTGATCATCTTTCTGGAAAGCAGAGCCCGCAGGGTAGGGCGGAGCCTGAGGAAACAAATGAAATGGGCAGTGCCCAGTAGAGGCTTCTAGACCTCAGTGATGTCAAGGCTGCTCTGGTACCCTCCGCACCTCATCCTTCTAGGCAGAGATGGCCACCGGGTGAAGCTTAACCCCCAACGGGATGAGAAGTGGCCTCTAATTCACTGGTTTTTTTTTCCAAACCAGAGATGAAAGGGAGACTGAGCCTCTGCCTCTAGTGTCCTGCTGGGGCAGAGTGGAGCAGATCAGGCCTCCAGTCTGTATGACCCCTGGCCTCAGCCTCCTCTCCACCTCCAGCCAAAGCAGGCCAGCCTCTTGCTCCGGACTCCGTGGGCTGAGTCTATTCACCATGCTCCTTGCTTCTGATCTCTCGCCCTTCCCCAGCCTCTGACTCCATCAGGTTCCTTCTGTGACTCCTTTCTTTAAAACCCCTTTCAGAGCCCTCAGGTAAGGGGCAAGCTTCTTACTGGGCTCTGTAGACTGAAACTCCAGCAGGACCGAGCTGGTGTCTGTGTGTTTCCCGGGGTCCCCAGAACCTGGCACAGTGGAAGTGTGCTGGGAAGATGACTTAATGCCTAGCCTTGTTGGGCGAGATCAACCACACCACTATATTGATAACTAAAGCTTTTGCTCAACAGCTGGACCGACAGTCGGCTAGCGCCTGGAAAACCTCTCGGTTCAGCACAAGGAAATTCCAAACTTTTCATAGTTCACCATAGGGGGCTGGCTCAAAGGGAGGGATATTCCAGCCATCACATTCTTATCAGGTTGGCAGGATAACGGGGGTTGGGGGAACAGCACAGCTGCAGGAGCTAATTCAAGGTCTTACAAGAGAGTGGACATTTCTGGCTGATTGGGTAGGCAGGGTTAGGAGACTTCTCGGAAGAGCTTAGCTCTTGTTGGGAGAACCAGGAGTGGGAAGAGAAGAAGAGGGGCTAACTGCTAGCAGGGGTTCAAGGCAGCTTGAAAGACTACAGGCTGACCTCTGGCAACCTCTCTGGATGAATCAGCCCTCATTTCTCCCCCTATATGTTTATTTGTTCATGCACCTCCCATGGATCAACACCTTCAGTGCACATAAGCCTGTGGAGACACTAGCATTCAGAGAAAAATGAGGTTTCATAGGTAGTATACACTGTAGAAGTTCACGAGGCCCTCTGTTTCTTGCCTGTTCTCTGGCTCTCCAGCCAGACCAGCTCATGGTGTAGTAAGTTGCTTCCCCCAGGCCTGTCTTCTCCAATATATTGTGAGCTCCACAGGCCAGGGGCTGGGCCAGTCTTGGTTAACCTTGTGTTTGTATCATTCCCAACCCCCCTAACTCAACAGTTCCTTCCTTTTCCCCAACAGTTTCAGGTGTACAGTCCCATGAGTTTGGTTACATCTTCCAGGTGGTACCCGTTCTTACTCTCCACTTCTTTGTCCGTTGTCCACATCCACTCGTTGCCTGCTCAGGCTCTCATCTAATCTTTCGAGTTGAGGGGCTGTTGTCAATCTGACCCCAGTAGACAGCTCATAAAAGGGAGTGATGCTCAAGGCAGATTTTCTTCGATGACTGAGCTGTTGTTAGGTGCTGAGCCGACTTCAGGGGATGATTTTAGTTTAGGGTTAAAGATGGCCTCTGGGGAATAGTTTCAGGAGTTCATCCTCCCTCCCTACCCCCCATGACTCCAAGAATTCTCGGCCCCATGAGAATTGGAATTGCTATTCTGTATGTCTCCTCTTTGGGTCAGGAGTCTTCTATGGAATCTTCAAGATGTTCAGTAATGGTAGCTGAGCACCACCTAATTTTTTCCGATCTTGTGTCAAAGGAGACGGCAGTGACCACATAGTCCATCTCCTCCTCCTCCTCACTCTCCCCCTTCCTATGTTGCTTCAGGCAAACAGAGACCTATTGTTGTGTCTTAGAAGCCTACTTGCAAGCTTTTAAGACCCCATACCAGGGGTCCTCAAACTTGTTAAACAGGGGGCCAGTTCACTGTCCCTCAGACCCATTGGAGGGCCGGACTATAGTTAAAAAACGAACAAACTATGAACAAATTCCTAGGCACCCTGCACATATCTTATTTGGAAGTAATAAAACAAAACAGGGCAAAAAACACCTGGCGGGCCGGATAAATGTCCTTTGCTGGCCCCATGTGGCCCGCGCGCCGTAGCTTGAGGACGCCTGCCCTAGACACTACACAACAAACTAAGAGGGAGGACAGAGGCACTAAAGAAGTGTTTAGGCCGATAACTGGGATGTCCCATGAAACCATGACACTAAAGCTACAAACCAAGAAGCCAAACCTGTGAGGTTGTTGGGTTGTCTATAAGCAGCCCCAGTCACTATTTGTTTGCAGTTATTGTAAATACATCTGTCACACGACTTTCGCCCAGTCACAACAATTTCTTTTCCGATCTACAACTGGTTGACATTACCTCTCTGCCATCAAGTTGATGCCAGCTCCTAGTGACTCTATGGAACAGGCTGGAACTGCCCCCGTAGGTTTCCAGGACTATCGTTGTTTATGGTAGTAAAAGACTCATCACTCTCCTGAGGAACGGCTGGTGGCTTCCAACTGCAAACCTTGCAGTTAGCAGCCCCACTCACAACTGCTGGGCCACCAAAGAGCTTGTTGACGGCAGTTACAATCATCAGCCGTGCAACTCCCTCCTGAATCAATGTGATTTCTTTAGCACCGTCAACCCCCCATTTTTCCTTCCCTCCCATCCCTGGCAACCACCCATGAACTTCAGTTTCTAGATGTTTACTTTTTTGTATCTTTTTCTATAGGTGAAGTTGTATACCGTTTGCCCTTTTCTGGTTGGTGTATTCACCTAGAATAAGGTCTTCAGCTCCCTCCACACCGTAGCACCACCTGTCAAGACTTCATTTCTCCCGCTGCCTGAGATGGAGTCATTGTACGTAGAAACCACATCTGTGTTTGTCCCTCACCTGGTGAGGGGCCTTGAGGTTGTTTCCACCTTTGGGAGCTGGTGAGGAGCGTTGCACTGGACACTGGTGTACAAGTCTCTGTCTGAACCTCGGCTTCAAGTCTTGGATACATACCTTGGCGTGGAACTGCTAGCTGTCACCCTTTGTATTCCCCCCACATCCTTGACTATTTTTTGTCCTGTTTTGTTTAGTGTTTAGGTTGTATTTTTTCAATCTCAGCCACCCTGGTGGGAGTGAAAGGGTGTCTTCATTATGGGTTGGATTCCCGCCTCTCTGAGCAGCTTTGCCTGAGTTTGGAGGCCCATTGGAATGTCCTCTTTGGGGAAATGTCCAGTCAAGTCTTTCGTAGGTTTTGTGATTTTTGTCTTTTTGTTTGCCGAAGGTTTATCTATTTTTGGTTATTAGATTCTTCTCAGATGTCTCATTTCCAAAGATATGCTCCCCGTCAGTAGCTTGTCTTTACACTTTTTTGGGGGGCGTAAAACCTTTTGATGAACACGTTTTTCATTTTTGTGAGGTCTCATTTACTTACGTTGTCTTTTGCGGTTGGTGTTTCTGTTATTACACGAGATATTCTATCGGTTCCCCCTTCCTCAATTAATAGGCTTGATTAGGGAAGTTAATAGGCAATTCCAAGTCAGGAGCAGCAGATAGTAAAGATACAGTTACTGGTCCTCTCAGCCAGCAGCCAAGTGTCTCCCTGGTCCTCAGCCTCTCAGACACATGGCCAATCTGCCTCCAAGGACCAGGAAGACCAACCGTTCGCTGCTCTGCCGCCAACTACCAGCCAAACTCACTTCCTATCTGGTTGATTCTGACTCGTAGCAACAGTTCCCTCATCTCGGCACTGCTTCTCTCATCAACTCGCGTCTCCTTGTCTCAGGCTCTGGGCTCAGCTTAGCTACTTTGCTCTGTCCCATAGCCCCGGTGCCACAGACTCTGGTGTCTCTGGTCTCAGCCTCGGCCACTTCAGACAGAGATCTGGAAGGTGCTTCCTCGCTCCTCCCCCGCATGCTCCACTAATCTATTGTTGACAGTGGACCTGACAGCATTGCCTAGATCTGTTCTCCTACGAATTTTATGGCTTTACAGGACCCATCAATATGCCGTTTTTTCAGAGAAACACCTTAGACGCAAAGATAAAAATAGACTACCCTGTTTCCTCAAAAGTAAGACACCCCCAAAAATAAGACCTACTTACAGTTTTTCTTCTGGCTGAAATATAGGCATCCCCCTCAAAACAAGACCTCCCCAAAAATAAGGCCCCCCGAAGCTACTGTAACTCTGGACTATGGTGGGTGCCGACCCACAGCTCACTGTTGGCCGCAGCACAGCCGGAGCAGACAGGAAGTGCGAGGTCTCTTTTAATAAAACAATAAACAATAAATGTGTACCGTATTCTTCTTCATGGAAAAATAAGACATCCCCTGAAAATAAGACCTAGTGCATCTTTGGGAGCAAAAATTCATATAAGACACTGTTTTATTTTCGGGGAAACAGGGTACAATCAAAGCATGGAAAGAATCGATCACGCTAACGGCAATCACAAAGAGCAGGAATGGCAATATTAATTTCTTTCTTTCTTTTTGGAGGGCAGTTCTCTTTAGTGCTCTGGGTGAGGGGTGCTTAGGAGCTCTTGGTGGGGCGAGCCCACTTCCTCTTCACCATCACGGGCTTCTGGTCACATAGGATGGCCCTGGCTCTGCGGATGGTGGCCATGAACAGGTGGAGGTTGTACTTGTTCTTACTGATCATGTGCCTGATGCTGCTGAGCATGGCCCGGGCATTCTTGTTAATGGTGGTCCACACACAGGAGGTGACCAGCTTCCGCTGGCCTGACCTCGGCCTCAGGACCACCACAACCCCCTTGCCATTGGCAGTGGGTTCAACTCCCAAGGTCTTGCAGTGAATTAGCGCACTGTAGCAGAATTGCGGGCTTTCAGGGTATTGGACTTACTGTTGTCTGCTGGTTCCTCTTGATCAGGAAACTCGAGCACTTCCACACGACCATCCATTGCAGATGCACAGACCTGGCGGCAGCTCCTCTCCCTGCAGTGGCGGGAGATGGAACGGGCAATATTAATTCCTGATAAAATAGACCTGAAGGCCAAAGCCAGCATGAGAGACAAGAACTCAAAACCAAACTCACTGCTATTGAGTCTATACTGGGCTCCTAGTGACCCTATAGGACAGGGTCGAACTGCCCCCGTATGTTTCTGAGACTGTCACTCTTGACAGGAGTAGAAAGCCCCGTCTTCCTCCTGAGGAGGAGCCGGTACTTTCTCCCAAGGAGTGACTGGAAATTCAAACCGCTGACCTTATGGTTCACAGTCCAACAAGTCACCACTGCTCCTTAGTGAATAAAGGGTCCGCTGAACCAGAAGATAAAATCATAATAAGTACATATTTGCCCAATGAAAAATCTCAAAATACATTAAACAATAATTGATGAGAGAAACATATAACTGTACAATAACAGTGGCCTTAACACACCACTTCCAATGAAGGGTGAAGCAACTAGAAAGGAACGTAACTGTGGGAAACCAACAAATGTCACTCCCACAGATTCTCCCCTACAGCTCTGCTGCCTTAAAGTGAGCACCTGGTTGATTCTGTCTCCCAATAAAGGCAGACGTTCCCTGGTTATCTCCTCTCACTGCAGCACCCATGCCCCCCCATGCCTTCCCCCAGTGCAGGTATTAGGTTCCTCACCTGTGAGCTCAGGGACTTTACTGTGATCCCCACCCACCTTGTGACGTATGTAACTCCTGAATATGCACAACTAATGACGACCTATAAAAGCCCCCAAACAATAAAGAGGCTCTGTCCTCTGGTCCCCCGTCCCCCTCTCTTCCAGTCCCCTCACCTCTGGGCTCCCCTCCTTCCCTCTACCTCCTTCCCTGCTCCCTCTCTCTCTCCTCTCCCCTCTTCTCCATCTGTGTTGTGCATGGACCTGGCTGGTGAGATCGTGGCCATATAGGAGGTGAGCATGCTACTATGACATGTGTTTGACTCCTTTATTTTACCTCCTCGTCTATCTCTCTTATTCTCTATGACTTTACTATACTCTTTATATATCATAGCCATACAACTGTGCCTACTGGACCTGTGATAGTGTGAGGGGCTGGTCCCCCACACTTAACAAAGACAGTCAACCAACTTGAGCTCTTAGACATATACAGAGCAGTCCAATCAACAGCATTGCAATATTCATTCTTTATTCGGTGCACATGGAGCAGTCCCCAGAATAGACCACATGTTAGGCCACAGAGCTAGGCTCAATAAGTGAAATAGTGAAAGATTACAACACATATTCTCAGATCACAATGCTACAAGTTTAGATATTAGCAATAGGATGATCCAGGGAAAAAATAAAATACATGGAAATTGAATAGCATCCTATTGTAAAACTATTGAGTAATATTGTTGATGTTGTTAGGTGTCCTTGAGCCAGTTCCAACACATAGTGGCCCTCTGCTGGGCTCACAGAGACCACGGAACCATGCCGTGAATACGCTGGGCTCACAGAGACCACGGAACCATGCCGTGA
>NW_022105908.1:20159517-20178370 GCF_000313985.2 Echinops telfairi | reverse complement strand
ACGGAACCATGCTGTGAAGAGGCTACTGCCAGTGCTGGAACATCCTGTGTGTTTACCCAGATATCTGCTCACTTCCCTCGAGTGGATGCCAACTCACAGCCACCCTACCTGACAGGGTCGAACTGCCCCTGTGAGTTTCCGAGACTGACACTCTTTACTGGAGTAGAAAGTCCCAACTTTCTCCCAAGGAGCAGCTGCTGGTTTCAAACTGCTGACCTTGCAGTTAGCAGCCCAACATAACCTCTTGGCCACCAGACAGAGAGGCCTTTTTCCTCCCAGGGGCTCTGGGGACAGCAGGCAGCTGCTTGGGTTCATACATTCTTCCTTGAAGGAAACAGACTAGGTCTCCAAGACTGGCAGTTAACTGTCTGGGATTTACAGTAAGAAGAGAGAGTATGCCCTTTTCCAGAGCTGCAGACTGTAGGCTCACGCCAGGGATCGGCAGGCCGGGACCTGAGGTCATCAGAGGCTGCCTGTCTGAAGAGGCTCTTATAACCAAATGAAGCCAGGAGTTATCTGTGATGGGGAAAGGTGTCCTGAGGCATGGCAGCCGGCCTGGCTCACCAAAAAAACGGATGCCTGTTCAGTCTGAAGCCAGGGTGGGGCTACGAATCACTCAGAAGCACCCCTCCCTTCAGACCTCCCATATGGGCCACCCTGGGAAACTTCTGCTGAAGTGTTCGTTTGTTTTTTCTCTCTGCCCACAACACTCACAGGGCAATTGTTTCCAGCTTAGACTCTGTCTCTGCGGGAAGCTGACTTCCTGTCCAGTATCAACCCCTCATGGATCCCCGGTTCGTTTGCAAAGGGAGTCCCCTGCCTTGCCCCGCCTACTTCCATTGGTTAAGAGAATACGAGGACACATTAGAAAGCAAGGGCTATGTGTCCAGTTCAGCTCGACATTCTCAGGACCTAGGAATGGCCTCCGCCGAGGAGGAGGAGGAGGGAGCCAAGCGTCTAAGGCCCTGCAAAACTTCCAAGTTGAAGATACAATTGAGGGGGGGGGGGCGGCGAGGGGGTGCTCTAAAACAGACCCAGTTGCCTCGGAGGTGATGCAATCCATCCGTCGAACTGCTCCACGTGGGGTTTGCCAGGGCTGATGGTTGGACTGCGATCCTCTTGGTCTGCAGTGGAGAAGCCACCAGCCGGCCCAAGCTTTCTACTCCTGTCCATAGTGAGTCTCGGAAACCCACAAGGGGGTCGCTGTGAGGGGGCACGGGCTCGCTGGATGGCAGTGAGTTTGTTTGGGTGTTTGGATGTTTTGGAAGTGGGTCACCAGGAGCCCTTTCTTCCAGACACCCTTAGGTGGCATGGAACTTCTGGACTCTGTATAGATGCCAGGGGCTTCCAAAAGTTCATGGGGTGAGGGGGCGGGGAGAACGGGAAGATAATGAATATCTCCCCACCACCACCACCACCAAACCAGGGGAAGCCCCTTCCTATAGCTCAAGCGGAGCTAGGTGGACCAGGGCTTGGGGGAGCGGGACATGGCAGGGGAGGAGTCTTCGGAGCAAAGTCCAAGGTGTGCAAGGTGTGCAAGGCTCTTTCGAGAAGGCTCCCAGAGGGAAGAAAGGGCCAGCAGAGAGAAGGCGGGTGGGGGCCATTTCTCCTACTCTGGGAACCAGTCGCCTGGAGTAGGGGGAAGGTCCGTTAGTCACCCACCCCGAGTCCCCCTCGGGGCTCGGGGCGCCACGCCAGCGGCCCGGCCCGTCGCCAGGTCCCGCCCCCAGCGGCCACCCGCCCCGCCCTCCCTGGGATTTACTCCGGGCAGCGGGGCAGCTCCGCAGCTGCCGCTTCCGCCTTCGCCAGGTGAGGGTCCCAGCGCCGCTAGACGCCGGAGCTGGGGTGGGGGGTGGGGTGGCAGGCCGGCCGGCCAATCAGCCGTCGCTCGGGACGCGTCCACGGGGGCTGGGTCTCCTGGATCCCCCTACTCACCTGGAGTCCTTTCCAGAACCGTGGTCCTGGATCTCCAGGGACCAATGCTCCCTCCCCTCTCACGCTGATTCCTGCCCGGCTGCGGCTGCCGGTAAGGGTGCCTATCTTCCGTTCTTGCTCTCATGGAACCCAAGTAGGGGGGAAATGGAGGAGAGGCCCAGGTGTGTCTAAGTGTGTGTCCGGGGGCAGCCAGTACTGGAAAGCTTAGAGCCGTATTTATCAAAGGTTGGTGGAACTGCCTTGCAGTCAGGTTACGGGGGTGACTCAGGTGTGCGGGCAGGGCTCTGTATACCTGGCGCTGAGCTCAGGTGGGTGTGGATGGGACTGTGCACCTGGCAACAACCGACGGTGGTTCTTTCGGCAATGCCTGAGCCCAGGGCGGGCCTACACTTAGCCGCCTATCACAAACGCCTGCTGGGATTTCCAACACGGCCTTGGTTGGCCCTGTCTAAAAGGCAGTGTCCCTGGGCGTCACCGTGCCTGCTTAGCGCAGGTGTGTGTGAACACTGTACCTTGTCGTCTTAGGTGTTTCTGTGGACCCGATCATCTCAGGTGCGTGAAGCAGTGAACTTTCATGTCTCAAGCACAGGTGTGCAAGAGGGGTGCGGCAGTAAACCCAGGCGTGTTGGTTGTGTCAGGATCCTGGTGTGTCTCAGCCTTGAGGGTTACTGTATCAACCGTTGATACAGTAAAAGCTGTGCAAGGCAGAACCTGTCAGAAAAGGAAAACTCGAAGATTGTATTTTCCTCTAAGAGAGAGTGATAGAAAAGTGAGAAAAGTGATAAAGGTGGAGCCCTGCCTAACACCGAAAAGTCGTGAGTCCTGGAAAAACAGATCAGTCCCATGCTCATGAGTTTCTCCATAGCTGTATGTCTCCTTAGGAACCCTGGTGATGAGCATAGCGGTTACGAGTTGGGCTCCTAACCACCAGATCAGCAGTTCAAAGCCACCTGCAGCTCCTTGGGAGAAAGAAGGGGCTTTTTCTACTCCCATAGATAGTTACGGTCTTAGACACACTCAGGGCAGGTCTACCTTGTACTAGAGGGTCGCTGTGAATTGGCATCAACTCACAGTGAGTTTGGTTTGATTTGGTATGTCTCCTTACATGGATGTGGCAGACTATCATGTCTTTTGTGTATGTGCATGTGTGTGTGCCTGCATGGCTGAGCGGTAGTATGGTTAGCCTACCTGAATATCTCCCAGTGTCCATACCAAAAGGGGACTGCAGAAAGTTCGTGGGAAAATGGAATGAAAAGTACTGGCATTTTCCCATCAACTTTTTGAAGCCCCCTCATATGGTGTGGTAGACCAAAAGGGCTCACGTCTGAGGAGGGGGGTGGAGTGGTGGTGGTGGCTCAGGTGTATGTAAGCAAATGTGAATCTGGGTTGCTCAGGTGTAAAAGGGCACTCATAGGGGTTACAGAAGTAGCCCACCATATTGTCTCAGGAAATGGGGTGGGGTGGGGTGGGGACAGCATCACTTGACTCTGTAGTATAGGCAAGCAACCCCAAACCCCATTGCCATCTAGTTGACCTGTGTGTGTCAGAGTAGGACTGTGAGCATAAAGTTTCCAGTGAGGGGCTGATCCCAAGGGCTCAAGTAGAAAGAAAACATTTGGAAAACAATGAGGGCAACATATGCACACATGTGCTTGACACAATGGGTGGATGGATGGCTTGTGATAAGAGCTGTAGGAGCCCCCAATAAAATGGTTAAAAAAAAATAACAACAAAAAAGGTTCCCAGTGGCCGATTTTTCAGAAGTAGACCACCAGGCCTTTCTTGCGCGGATGCAAATCTCCAACAACTGTCCAGTTGGTCCTGGGCACTCAGCCATTTGCACCACCCAGGGAGTGTACTCAAGTTCCAGGTGTGAGGAGAGGGGGTTCTACCTGTGGTGGTGAGGAGGGAGTTCTCTGGGAAAGGAGCCTTGTGTGTATGAACCACAGGGTCCTGGCTGTTTCTGATCATTTCCCTCCTGCTGTACCTAAGTGGGGTTTGAGTGAGACCCTCTCTCTGGCAGGGTCCTTTCTGCAGACATGCTCCCAGAGCAGAGTTCTCTATGGCTACTGCAGCTGCTCAGGGGCATCCAGCTGGCCCAGTTTTACCGACCCATGCTGGAGGAACTGAATGTCACCCTGCCGGAACACTTTGACTTTGTAAGGCCCCAGGACCTGGATGGCATTGGAATGGGCCGCCCTGGTGAGACCCTCCCACCTTGAAGTCCTTGGCCTCCCCCTCCCCAAACAACTCCACACCCCTCCCCAACACCCTCCCCTCTACCCTTTTTCTGGCCTGCAAATTCTTCAGCACCCTGGTCCCCAGTCCCAGTCCTCTGATTCCGTCTCTTCCAGCCCAGCGCAGACTGGCTGAAGCCCTAAAGAAGCACCGCTCTGGGCTCAAGTCCAAGAACTGGGTCTACAAGGTGTGTTTGGTGGGGAGAAGGGGGGCACTTACAGGGCCTCTGGGCAGGGTGGAGCTCAGTATGGGGGAGGTGTCTGTCCCTGGGCATACTCTGATTTCTCCTTTTTCAGATCCTTGGGGGGCTTGTCCCTGAGCAGGAGACTCCTCCACCCCCAGAGAGCCCTTTGTACCCTGCTGAACCTGAGGGGGGCCTCAAGTGTCTGATCCCAGAAGGTGCTGTGTGCAGAAGGGAGCTGCTGGGCTCCGGCTGCTTTGGTGTGGTGCATCGAGGACTGTGGATGCTGCCCGGTGGCAAGAGCGTGAGTGCCCAGGAAGCCCCTGGCCAGCGTCGCAGGCAGTCTCTTCCCTGCGTCCCACCCCCTCCCCATAGCCATTCCCCAACATGCCTGTTGGTCTCCTCTCCCTAGGTCCCAGTCGCTGTCAAGTCCCTCCGGGTGGGTGCGGGAGGACCCATGGGAGACGAGCTGGGGGCTTTCCTCCGAGAGGTGTCAGTCATGATGAACTTGGAGCACCCCCACGTGCTGCGACTGCACGGACTCGTCCTGGGCCAGCCCTTGCAGATGGTGAGTAAAACCAACCCGCCCCCCCAGGTCCCCCAACAGCTTGGCGCTGGTGGCGTGTCACTGGAGGCTGAGTGGCTCACTGGGAACGGCTCCCACAGTGCTGTGCTCCCCCAGGTCATGGAGCTGGCACCGCTGGGCTCTCTGCACACCCGCCTCACGGCCCCGGCGCCTGCACCCCCGCTGCCCGTGTCCCTGCTCTGCCTCTTCCTGCGGCAGCTGGCAGGGGCCATGGCCTACCTGGCAGCCCGCGGGCTGGTACACCGAGACCTCGCCACGCGCAACCTGCTGATGGCCACGCCGCGCACCATCAAGGTGGCGGATTTCGGACTGGTGCGGCCGCTGGGCGGTGCCCGGGGGCGCTACGTCATGGGCGGGCCACGCCTCATCCCCTATGCCTGGTGAGGGGCGGGGCAATGGGTGGAGCCGGGTGCATGGGCGGGGCCGAAGGGCAATCGTTATGGGCTTGGCATGGGAGGCTGGGACCAGAGGGGTCAGCGCAGGGCAGACTTGGGGAGCACCACAGGGGCGCTCAGAGGGAGGTGGGAACCCTAAGGGGCTCTTCCTTATCTCACGCCCTTCAATACCTTTTCCACAGGTGTGCCCCAGAAAGTCTGCGCCAAGGGGCCTTCTCTTCCGCCTCAGACGTGTGGATGTTTGGGGTGACGCTGTGGGAGATGTTCTCTGGGGGTGAGGAGCCCTGGGCAGGCCTCCCACCCTACCTCATCCTGCATCGCCTGGAGAAGGACTGCGCCCGGCTGCCCAGGCCCCCGCTCTGCTCCCGGGCCCTTTACACCCTAGCCCTGCGCTGCTGGGCCCCTTACCCTGCTGACCGGCCTAGCTTTACCCACCTGGAGCGTCTGCTCCAAGAGGTGGGGACCCCTCCTTCCCCAAACACAGCCTCCCTTCCCTTTCCTTCGCCCCCAGTTGGGTTCCAGTACAGACCCACGTATTGATCGCTGTGCTGGCCTCTGAACAAAACCCCTTGGGGCCCTAGCTGTGGGGAGCTCAGGGCGCTACAGGAAGGTCAGCGTGGGAGGGGGAAGTACGCTTGAAGAGGCTGCGGGAGCCGGGCTGTGCCACGGAGGGATGTGTGGCTGTTAACCAGCAGCAAGTATCCTCCGGCACTTGATCTGTGTCAGCTGCGACGCTGAGCGCTTCGCGTGCATCTCATTTAATCCTCTTGTCAACCCTGGGGGGTCACCGTCATCAGCTCAGTTTTACAGATGGGCCCACGGAGGCACGGTCAGTTGAAGTGACTTACCTAGAGTTCCCTTGGTTCCCCTCCGAAGGGTCAGGTTTCTCCTTGACCCCTGGGCTGTGCCTAGCTTGGCATGGACCCATGCCTTCCTCCCCCATTGGACTAAACCTGAAGGGGCAGTGAGTCCTACCCTATAGACCCAACACAGGACACACCAGGCAGGCCTTTGATTGGCAGCCACACACACCAGGGAGAGTTCCTTCATCTGTGCTGTCCATATGACCCTTACAACTGGACTGCAAGTCAGGCCCCTCCCTTCCTGTCTCCGCAGGCCTGGCCCCCGGAGGGACACTGTGTGAGGGCTGTCACAGAGCCTGGTGCCCTGAGGATGGAGCTTGGTGATCCCATCACCATCATCGAGGGCAGGTGAGCATCGTTCCTTCTGTGCATCTGCCCTGCTCCTTTGAACCATGATCCCCTGTCTATTCCACTGTTTCCCACTGTGGGTGATAGCCCCTGCAGGTGGCTGCCACAATCCAGGAGGCTGCAAAAGCAGATTCCTACACTTTATCCGGGATGATGGGCTACCGTATAAACGTCTTTCACTGGACACGGGGGTTGGGGGAACACTCAGTAATTTTTTTTCCCCTGAAAAGGAAGCATTAGGCCAAAGAAGTTTGGGACTCTGTGGTCTCTTTTGTTACCCCCCGGGGCCCTGAGGAAATTGTCACAATCCTGGTCTCTGCTGAAACCACAGGTGGCCTAAACAGTTTTTTGTGTTATTGAGAAAAAGACTCCCCATCACTCACCCCTGCTGTACAGCTCCACAGTCCCGTCCCAGCTTGGGAAAGGGAGGGTGGGCTCTCCTGTTCCCACTCTGCCCTCATAAGCCCCTCCTTCCACAGCTCGGACTCCACCACCTGGAAAGGCCAGAATGGAAAAACGTTCAAAGTGGGCAGCTTCCCCGCCTCAGCAATTACATTGGCAGAGCCACCAACCGCCAGCCCAGTGCACAGAGGCTCCCCGGCACAGGGCCAGCGACGCCGGGGCAGCGCCAACGGGTGAGGGGCGAGCTGGGTCGGAGGGCCCAAGTCCAGCAACTCCTCCTGAAGGGAAGCCTGGGGAGGAGTCCAGAGGTGAGGCTGCACTGGCCTCCCCAATCGAGCTTCTGGCCTGGATCTTGGTTCCTTGGCAGGCCAGAGAGGGGACACTGGGTCATTCTCCCACAGGGACAGAGCCAAGGTCAAGCTTGAGGAGCTACCTCCAGCACAGGGCCAGAGAAGGAAGATGCCCCTGCGTAGCATGAGAGGTGGGTATGCAGCAGGCACCGGCCACCAGGTCGGAGATATGAGCCAGTCTCCACTCCTGCCCTGAAGCACTGGCCTCCAGTGCTTTCGTCAGTCTGCCTGCTGGCTTCCTAGCTATACTCTAGGGCAGCGGTTCTCAACCTTCCTCAGGCCACGACCCTTTCATACAGTTCCTCATGTCGTGGTGACCCCCCCAACCATAAAATTATTTTCATTGCTACATCATAACTGTCATTTTGCTTCTGTTACGAATTGGGCGACCCCTGTGAAGGGGTCGTTGGACCCCAAAGGGGTCACAACCCACAGGTTGAGAACCGCTGCTTTAAGGTCTTGCTTCAGGGACAAAGGCCCCCTGCTGAGAGTATTGCCCGCTCTCAGGGCTGGGGCGGGCCCAGCCCTCTCCTCCCCTCCCATGCCCTCCCTGCTGAGTCTGTTCTGCTGTGTTGTTGGCCTGCCTGACACACGGACCCCTTTTAAAACAGACCAGGGGCTCATCTGTGCGTGCTCACAGAGCCATCTAGCAGGGCCCAGCAGGCTGGCAGGACAGGGCCTGAGACGGCAGGGATGGGCTTCTGGGGTCTCTTCTCACATGGTCCCTTTCGCAACTCCGCAGGTCTGTCCAAGAGCTTGGAGTCAGTTCTGTCCCTGGGCCCTCGCCCCACAGGAGGTGGCTCAAGTCCCCCTGAACTTCGACATGCCAGAACTGGGCCGGAGGGACCCCCAGCCCTGCCACCCCGTCCACCCTTGGCCTCCAGCTCTTCCTCTCAGTTCAGATTGTCCCCCAGCATGCAGCCACCCCGGCCCCAAAGAGAACCCCTCCACAGCCACCCCAGGGGAGCAGCTGGAGCCAACAAAGCCGCAGGGCCCCCTGGAGGCCGCCTGCTGGACCCCGAGTTGCAGAGGAGGATAGTAGAGGTGAGACCTGCCCGGAGTGGCCCCACATCCAAAAGGGGCTGCGGGATTAGAGTGGGGCCCTGAGGTAGCTTTTTCTCCCCAAGGTGGAGCTCAGTGTGCACGGAGTCACCCACCAGGAGTGCCGGGATGCACTGAGAACCACAGGGGGAGATGTGACCTCTGCCATCCAGAACCTCAAGGTAGAGCCAGCCTTTCTCCTCAGCTCCTTCCTCCCCTGCCCCTGCCCCTGCCCCTGCCCCGGGGCAGCTAGCTCAGCCTGCCTACTCTCCTGGCCCCACAGGTAGATCAGCTATTCCACCTGAGCAGCCGCTCCAGGGCTGACTGCCGCCACATCTTGGAGCATTACCACTGGGACCTCTCAGCCGCCAGCCGCTACGTCCTGGCGCGGCCCTGAGTGCTGCCCCTTGGGAAAGGACACCAGCCCTTAACGCCTGGGACCTTTGGCACCTGGCCCTGTGTGGCTAAGCAGAGCATGCGCCTGGCAGAGGCGGACTCCCACTGCGGGAAGATTCGCTGCAGGCAGGTACAGGAGCCTAGGGTTGCCGCTGGCCAGTGCTTCCTCGCTCCCCTGGACCTCTGAGGGCTCGGGTCCCTGGCTGGGCCAGAGCAGGTTGTATGTAGTCCACGCTGCCCACAACACTGCCAACCAAGAGGAGGAGTCGGAGGAACAGAGCTGCTACACGCCATGCATGGAGGCTGTGGTTGCGTGGGTCATGGGAAGAGCCATCCTGGAGGACGGACGAGGTTCTGTTGACGTGGGTCCCGTGGCCCCAACTGCCTTGGCTTGTCCAGGACCAGCGTGGTGAGGAAACCCTGCTCCTCTGGACTCGAGGGCCGTTGATCCTGGTGCCGTGTATTATGGGGAGGGCCAGGCAGCCCGTCATGTTTTGTCTTTGCACAGACTCTTTCTCCTACGCCCCTGCCCCCATGACATACATCTTCCAATGTTCAAAACGTTATAAAGTTTATATGGACAGAACATACAAAGATGTAGCCTCCTTCCAGGGCGAGGGAAGGAAGAGGTGGTTAAATAAGGCACAGGAAGCTGCAGCAAGCACCAGCTGTGGGCGGGGCCCAACAGGAAGGAGAGGTTGGCATTAGGGCCCAACCCCTACAGCTGTTCATGGGGGAAGCAGAGTCCCCTCAAAGTGCTGTCCTCTGGAGGAGGCTGAACTGATTGGCCAAGCTCATGCAGGGGAGGGGCGGTCCCGCCTGCTAGTCTTTGGTGCGGTTTACCCTCCTCTGCACCAGCTCTGTCAGAACACCCCAAAGTCCTGGTTCCCAAAGGCCTCTTGAGGAACTGAGGCCCCAGAAGGGGAGGGGACGGAGGGAGGGCGTGGTAAAAGCTATGCAGCGGTGGAGGGGAGCAGAGAAAGGGCTCTTGTACACACCCTTCTGCGGAGGCCACAGGTGAAGGAGGCCAGAGAAGCAGGGCAGGGATAGCGCACTGCACGTGGCCCCCAGCCTCTCCGTGGAGGACAGAAGCAGACCAGCCAGAGCTGGTGACCATCGAATTCTGTTGGTGATGGTCTCCTCCCGTGAAGCCACCTCTAGCCGGTGATGGCGGCGGGTCCGGCACCGCCTCGCTTCTCAAAGAACATGTAATCCTGTGGGGAGGATATGCTGTTAGCAGGACAGGCAGCTGAGCTCAGCGACCACAAGCCAGGTTCCTACCCCAAGCCCCCACCCACTGCCCTGCAGGTAGGCCAGGAAGTGCACAGAGCTCCAAGTTCGAAGCAAAGGGTAAAGAGAGAGAGAGTGTGTGTGTGTGTGTGCAGCCACTCACAATAAGGAACGTGGCTCCCAGCAGCACAGCCTTCACCTTCACGTCGAGATCCACCGGGAACTGGAGGCCAAAGTCGTCTGCATCCGTGAGGGCCTCCCGGAGCAGGCCGCCCCACTGCTTGCTGATGCGGCCCACACTGCGAGACTCATCTCGGGTCTTCACCTGCCAGGAGGGGAGTGGGGGTGGGGCGGAGGAGACCAACTGGGGAGGAGGTGACCACTCCCACCTGTCTCCACTCTCAGGCCCCTAGCACCATTGAGTGCTCTCACTCTTAACTGCCTGGGCCTGAACCTCAACATTAGGTCTTTTAAAAAGTACCTTTCAGTCCCTCAGAAAGCCAAACTCACTGCCATCCAGTGGACTCAGACTCATGGTAGCTCTACAGGCCAAAGTAGAACAGTAACTCTTTCCGGGAGGAGAATGTTTTTTCTTTCTCCCTCGGAGCAGCTGGTGGTTTCAAACTGCTGACCTTGCGGTTAGCAGCCCAATGCATAATCACTACACCAGCCCAAAAAACCCCACAAACTCTCTGCTGTCGAGTCAATGCTGACTCATAGCGACCCCCTATGAGCTTCTGCCCTCGGAGCAGCTGGTGGTTTCAAACTGCTGACCTTGCGGTTAGCAGCCCAATGCATAATCACTACACCAGCCCAAAAAACCCCACAAACTCTCTGCTGTCGAGTCAATGCTGACTCATAGCGACCCCCTATGAGCTTCTGCGTCTGCAAACAGGAGTTTACAGGAGTAGAAAGCCCAGTCTTTCATCTGAAGAGCTGCTGGTGCGTTTGAACTGCCAACCATCTGGATCTCAGCCCAAATCACTACACCAACTACTCCAAAAAACCAACTTCATAGCCACCCTGATAGGCCAGGAGCAAAATCCTCGTCTTTCTCCCAAGGAGCAGCTGGAGGTTTTGACCTGCTGACCTTGTGGATTGCAGCGGAATGAGTAACCACTACCCCACCAGGCACAGTGATTTCCCCCCAACCTTGGATTTCCATATGAGAACCAGGGAAATCAGGGCGGCCTAGGTCGCAAGGCAAGTGTGTGCAAAACGGGCATTCCAACTGGAGTCTGTTGCTCTCCAAAAGTTGTAGGAGACGTGGCTGGGCGTCAGTGGTGGGAGAAAGGGAAACAAGGATAGAGTCTGATCCCCTCAGGGGATGGCTGGTTGCTAGGATTGCTCCGGTTTCCAGTGTCCCTGTCACTTGCCATGGTGTCGCTTATGTCCTTCACCAAGGAGCCTGCCCGAGAGGGCAAGACTGCTGCAGTGCTGGCTGCCCTCCACCAGCCACCCAGGCCCTGTGAGGGAGGGCTGTTTCCACCTTCCCACCCAAAACCACACCAGTTGCCACTGGGTTGGGTCTGCATGGAGAGAGTGGGGTGCGGGGGGAGCGCAGAACTGTGGCTCCATCAGGTTTCCAGTGGCTGAGAGTTTGGAAGCAGATCACCAGATCTTTCTATTAGCAGCTGAATATGTTTATTTATCACTTGTACCACAGAGGGACTCTGCGTCTGCCCCAGGAGTAGACCCAACATTTCTCCAATTTGAAAACCAGTGAGGACCCGACTCAACATTGCATGCAAACTGCAGCTAGAGGGGATTCAAACCCATCGATTAGGGGAGAGGAGAGGGGGCAGCCATGAATTGGTCCCTGAGGACTATGATTTCCACCCCGAGCCCAGCAGCAAGAAGCCCCGCCAGTGTGGCTGGAATGCACAAAGACACCAGGGGCCCTTTCCTCTGCTTATCTCCCAGGGACTGGACCTAAAGTAGAAGCCCCTTTGATGTCCTTTGTCCTCTTCCTCCACTGTCCCATAGCTCCCGGGCACTTGGTGCAGCCCAGCCCCAGGTTGGGCAGGGCCTGTCTATCCCAGGCAGTCAGCCCAGTGGTGCCAAGAGTGCAATCTCAAGTATGAACCATTCATGATTATGTAAAAAGACAGGTCCTATAAGAACCCAAAGTGGCCACCTTCCCAGCCAGAGCTCACCCAGTTCCCATTACAGAAGCCCTCCGGGTGATTCAATGTTAAAAGTGGGCAGGGTGCCTCATCTGAAGCTTTAGAAAGCCGGCTGGATTATACCTGCTGCCTCTCCCCTACCTGTTGAGGTAATGAGCTCTTAAAGAACTCAAGGGTCTGCCGGATGGCTTTCCCTTCTAGAAATCAAAGAAAGTGCTTCCCAGGTCTCACCACTTGAGCACTCTAAGCTCCAGGTTGGTAACACGAATACATAATGCGAAGGATGTCACCCGATTCCAGGACTTCTGGGTTAACCTTTGAGGTGAGTGCTTGTCCCTAGGCCTTGGCTCAGGGAATTATGTACAGCAGTAACGAGGGCCCAGCCTACCTCAAACTCAACCACCTTCTCCCTAAAGCCAAGCTGCCCTCAGATGTTCCTCAACAACACAGAGCTGTGGGTAACAATCGGCTTTAGTTCTTAAGATGAAACCTTCTTTGCCATGCCTTTGGAAGACCACGGAGCCATCCATTTCCAAATGGAGGCTGTAGGAATGGCAGTGAATTTGGAGGGATGAGCTGCACAAGACTGGCTATCCTGACTCGTGGGGGCTGCCAGTTTGGGTCACGGAGGTGGCCCTGCCTTATACCTCAAAGTTGGTGTCTGTGCCGCAGCCACAGGTCCAGCAGGGCCCCACCACTCGCAGGACAGTCTGGCGATCGGCATCCTGGATGGAGAACTTGGGGACGAAGGGATGCCAGGTCTGTAGTACATGGCCAATGGTGGTGCCGGGTGGAGCCTGCACTTCCATCTGGGGTGGGGGGGGGACACACACAGGGTCACTCACTGTCAAGTCAGAGTTCCCTGGTCCAAGCTACCACCCCCACCCGCCCTGGTTCTATCCCTTGCACCCAGCCTTCCCCTCAGCCCTCCCATCCCCACAAACCCTCTATGCACAATGGAACCACACCCCACCCAGCCACCTACCCCAGCCCCTCCTCAGCCCCACCCCTGCCCGCCCACCTCTTGGAGGCCGCAGGGGCAGCAGCTGCATCCACAATGGAGTGGGCGGAGCAGGCGGAGCACTTCTCGGTCCCCAGGGTCCACCAGGCGGACACGCAGCGGCCGACGGGCACCACAGCAGAGGCGGGCGCAACAGTTGCTCTCCTCGGCCGCCTGGCCCAGAGGCTGCCCTGCCCCTGAGCGTAGTTCATACCGGTTACAGGCTTCCCAGCCTAGGAGCGCTGCCAGGGAGACAAGAGTCTCGCTGAGGCCCTGGTGCCAATAGGGGCATGGCCCTAGAGCCCACCAGACCAGCCCGCATCTCGGGGCCCAAGCTCCTCAGCTGTTGGCCTCCACTCACCTTCCACTCTCTCAACCTTCTGGTGAATCAAGATCTGGTCAATCTAGAACGAGCATAGGGGCCCCCCCGACGTCAGCTGGCTGGCCTGGACAACCGGCTCCCTGTCACCCCTGCCTCTCGCTCACTTACCTGCACCAGGAATTCAAGTCCAGAAGGCACCCCAGGCAGTGGCAAGAAGTGTGCGGGAGGCCCTGGGGCCACAGGGCCGGGCGAGGGGAAGAGAGCAAAGCCTGGTGCGGGGTTGGGCACTTGGGCGGGCACGGGTACAGGCACTTGGGCGGGCACGGGTACAGGCACTTGGGCGGGCACTGGCGCCTGCCCGGGCCCAGGATGCAGCGCTGGCTCCGGGTACGCGGTGGTCACAGGGTAGGGAGGTGGAGGCGAAGGGTCGTAGCCTTTGGGGGGCAAGTAGCCTGTGGAAACAGAGGTGAAGATTAGGGGGCAAAGGTCCGCGATCCCATCCCCTCCCCGTCCATGCCAGGCCAGGAGGCTGCGGGGTTAACATGGGAAAGATGGGGCGGGGGAGCGGGCTGTCGGCTTCCCGGAGGAAGGGAGGGGCCCACAAAGCCAGTCCGAGCACATTCCCGGAGGATGTATTGAACGCCCGGCTCCCCAGTCTGTGGTGTGGGGGGGGATAACGGGGACCTCCAGCCTGTGCCCACTTACCTGCCATGGGTCAGGGCCCGGGGTCCAGGGGATGTCGGAGTCGGGGCCGCTTCGCTTTCGCAGCGGAGGTCGGCTTGGAGATAGGCAGACAGACACGCAGACAGACAGACACAAAGACCGACAGGCAAACGCGGAGAGGCAGCCGAGCCCGCCGGCCCAGGGTCCCGTGGGCGGCGCCTCTGGCTCGAGGAGAAACCGAAAGCGTCAGTGGGCGGGGCGAGGTACCTGGGACCCCGGATTCCCTCAGGGGCCCCAGAACCGCCCCCTCCCTTTGTTCTCCCATGCTCCGCGGAGGCGGCCCGGCCGGACGGCAGGACACGGAGGGGGCGCAGTCAGACCATCGGCCTGACCCCCAGAGAGGCCTCCCGGCTCCCTTCCAGCCCCATGCTCACCTGAACCCCCCAGAATTACCTAGGTGCCGGGCACTCCGGGGCTCCCAAGAGCTGGGGGAGGCGGGCCCAGGATTGGACTCCGCCCCCCGATCGTCCACGTCCCACCCCTGCTGGCCAGGGTGCGCACCTGCGCAGAGAAGAGGCCCGGCGCTCCCCCGTCGGGCCGCAGACCCGAGACCCTGCGCGCCTCTTCCGCTCAGATGGCAGCTGCAGAGAGGAGTCTCCTGGGGAGCGGGACCGCGGACACTCAGCCCCACGACCCACGCCAGCCCAGAGCGCCCTGCCCCTCCGGTGGACACAAGGGCCTGGCCATGTGGAACCAACCCCGGGCTCCTCCTTCCTCCCCAGGCGGCCAGCGCCTCCCTGACGCAGCGGAACGGGCTCCACACCCCCACTCCAGCTTCTGGGCCAGGTTCCAGCCCCCTTTCTCGGGCCCAGGGGGCTACCTTGCTGTCGCCTTTCCTGACTCAGCGGTGACCCACATAGACACCTTGCGATTGGCCCTTCCTTACTGGTGCTCCCAGCAGAGTGGGTGACAGACAGGCTGCCACCCGCGTGCACAGTGAGCGTGCGTGAGACTGAGGGCCAGAAAGGGAAGCCAGGTCAGAGAAGGCTTCCTCCCTCCCGGAGGAGTCCCTTCGCCAGGGTCCTAAACCCAGTTGTCAGAGGAAGCCAGCCTCCCAGAACTGAAGGGCCAGAGCGATCCTGTATCAAGATTAGGGTAAAGTCATAAAGGAGCAGGAAGATAGGAGAGAGAAGACAATAAAGGAGTCAGACACATTTTATGGTCGCATGCTCACCCCAGCTCTTCTTCCTGATCCATGTGGAACCGGGAGAAGAGAGACACCCTGTGCTATCTTATGCACATTCAGTCGTTGTCACAAGGTGGGTGCGAGCTACATCAAAGTCCCTGAGCTCACAGGTGAGGAAACCTAATACTTGCATTGAGGGGAGATTAAAGAGGGGTTGGGTGTCACGGCTAGAAGAGAGAGTAAAAGATTGTCTGCTTCTCTAGTTAGAGCTGCCGGCCACACAGCAATCGGCCATGTGCTTATAAGCGGTAACTTTAAGGTAGCACTATTATGGGAGGATATCGTGGGGAACTATTAATTATTAATATGAATTATGAGAATGTGATTGGGACTCACCTCCAGCTCACAAGGGTGAAGGCCTCCTGCACCCCAGAAGCCCAGCCTGCCAGGCGTCTTCATGTATGAGAATAAAGGGTGCACCATAATAAAGGGTTCACCATAAACACACTGCCTGTTCTCTGCACCCCACACCCAGGCCCGCAGGCAGAGGCGGAATCACCAACAAGCAAGCATTCACAAGTAAGCACAACAAGCCCATGCTTACCTCATTTACTGGGTACTCCGTCCCTGTCAGGGATGGTAAGTTTGAAAGGCGGTTTTGATTCTGTCAGAAAGTGCCTTCCAATTGGGAAAGAAAGCCTTCCAATTGGGAAAGACACCTGCCATACCTAGAAGCAGAGGTACGGTGAAAATGGTGAAAT
The DNA here is from genome assembly GCF_000313985.2 of Echinops telfairi. Lineage (NCBI taxonomy): Eukaryota > Metazoa > Chordata > Mammalia > Afrosoricida > Tenrecidae > Echinops > Echinops telfairi. Next base: position 20,162,347 of record NW_022105908.1, on the reverse strand, counting down.
TGTGCTTTTTGAGTAATCTGTCACTGCTCACATATTTGAGAAAGCCCTAGGCCCCTGGAACTGTAGTCAAGAGCAGTAGGCCACCACCCTTAACAGAGGGTCTCCAGAGAGCTGAGACTAGGCCTGTGGGGCGGCAGGAGCCTCCTGACAGAGGCCGGGCCATGGTTGTCAGCTGTTGTCTGAGACTCATAGTAACCCCACACCGCAGTAGCGTTTCCAGGGTTGTACATCTTTATGGGTGCAGACTGGCGCATCTTTCCCCAAGGAGCTCCTAGCAGGCTCGCATTTTTGAATCTGCAGTTAGCAGTGGGGTGCTTCACTGTGACCCCACCAGGACTCTTGAAGGAGAAGGTCAGACTTGTGTTTTGAGAGACCATTTACACAATGTGGAGAATGGGAGGCCCCAGGGCTAGGTGGTTGGCTTTCGTCTGAGGAAGAAGCAATGGTGTATTGGGCTAAAGTCGTGGTGGTGGACCCAAAGAGATGTGGCCTATTTTAGAGATACTACCAGGGGTCCTCAAACTTTTTAACAGGGAGCCAGTTCACTGTCCCTCAGACCAGTGGGAGGGCCAGACTATAGTTTAAAAAAAACTATGAACCAATTCCTAGGCACACTGCACATATCTTATTTTGAAGTAAAAAAACAAACGGGACAAAAACACCCGGCGGGCCAAATAAATGTCCTCAGTGGGCCGCATGTGGCCCACGGGCCTTAGTTTGGGGACGCCTAGTAACTAGACTATGTTGGAGTTGGTGGGTGGGTGAGATGTCAAGGTGTATAGTCTATGATGACTCCAGATATCTTCCTGGTAGCCAGGCAGATGGAAGTACAAGCCACCAACAGAAGCAACCAAGATTCAGGTTTGGGACACTTCTGTCCTATGTCCACCCCTCCCCCAGCATCAGTCAGGAGCCAGACCAAAATGCCTGGTTTTGCTTCTGGTATCCTGTGGGAAACAGAGAACTGGGAAGAGAGTGTATGTGGACAAATGATTTAGTCTCATATTTTAAGATTCTGGGTGGAGGGAGGCCTTCACACTTGTGGCCTAGAGATGAGTCCTAATCACATTCTCATAATTAATATTAATCCCCACTCTAGCCTCCCATAGATAGTGCTGCCTTAAAGTGACCTCTTACAACACATGGCTGATTGCTATTTAGCCTACAGCTTTATGTATAGAAGCAGACATGTGCTATTGCTCTTGCTGCTTAGGGGACAGTCACTCCCCCTTACCTGCCAAAGCATTGGTGTTAGGTTACTCCTCCAATAAACTCGGGGACCTTTAGGGTTAGGGTACAGCCCATTTTGTCACCTATGTGGTTTCCTGTAATCTGGGGGGCTTGCATGCCCTGAGAGTATATAAACTGATGTTGGAGATACATTATTTTACTCCCTGTGCGGACCTGGCTCCTGAAGCATTGCAGAGGTGAGCACCCCAACTTTTGTCTGTCTCTTAAGTTCTTACCTCCAATTACACAACTGCCCGTTAGGACCCATTGGGATGTGAGGCTGGATCTCACAGTATCTGATACTGCTTCAGAATCCATCAAATCACACACTTTCAGAAATGTAAGTCCTCAACAGACTTATTGAGCATCTACTACATGCCAGATAGCATTTGAGGTAAAAGGAATATATTCCAAAGCCCTCAGGCTGCAAGTTGATGCAGACTCATAGTGACCCCATATGATAGGACAGAACTGCCCCTGGGGGTCTCCAAGGCTGAAACTCCTTATGGGAGTCGACTGTTCCATCTTTCTCCCCAAGAGCAGCTGGTAATTTCTATTTGAAGACCTTTGGATTAGCAACCCGACACATCTCCACGAGGCGACCAGGGCTCCTCTTTAGGAATATCCAGCAGTAAACAAAAGGGCTCCAAACTTCCACCCTACTGAGCCTACCATTTAGCAGAGAAGAGATGGAGAAGACACTGACATCATAAGTCACATGGGGAACGTGCTCTACAGAAAATTAAAGCAAATGAGGATTGCGAGTGGTCAAGAGCAGGGAGGAAGGAGCTACGATGTTAAATAGCGTGGATGAAAAAGGCATCACAGAAGATGGTAGGTGAGCAAAGGCGCAAAGACCCAGGGAGCATGGAAACAGAGTGAGGAAACCCTGGAGGCAGACATGTGCCTTAACTTGCTTAAGGAACAAAATAGAAGCCAGTATGACTGGGATGGAGTGAAGGAGGAGAGAGTGGTAGAAGGTGCGATCAGAGGTCACAGGAGGCTAGATCACATGTGGTCTTGTGGACCAGTGAAGGGTCTGGGCACAGATGTGACAGGAATGGTCATGTCCCACTCTGGCCACAAGCTTGGATCATCTGGAGTGCTTAAAAAAAACACCTCTTCAGTCTAGAAGACATCTACATATGCAAATATATTGATATATGAGGATGGGGAAATAGATCTATGTGCATATATTTATAGGTTTAGTATTAAGGTAGCAGAAGGACATTGGGCCTCCATTCAAGTACTCCCTCAATGCAAGAATAATTTCATCTATTAAATTGGCATTCTATCATGCTCACCTTCCTGACACAATTGCTGAAGACAAAGTGGGTGAATAAGCAAAAGTGGTGAAGAAAGCTGATGGTGCTCGGCTATCACAAGATAGCGTGTCTGAGGTCTTAAGGGCTTGAAGGTAAACAAGCGGCCATTTAGCTCAGAAGCAGCAAAGCCCACATGGAAGAAGCACATCAGCCTGTGTGATCACAAGGTGCCGAAGGGATCAGTTATCAGGCATCAAAGAACAAAATATCATATTATTGTGTGCTCACCTCCATGATATGATCGCTGAAGACAAATGGGTGCATAAGCAAATGTG
>NW_022105908.1:20155078-20158972 GCF_000313985.2 Echinops telfairi | reverse complement strand
TTGTCATATCTTGCCCTGAAAAAATGCAACTTTCCTCTAGTTCCTAAATGCTTCCTCGCCCCCGCCCCCCACTATCATGATCCCAATTCTACCTTGCAAGTCTGGCTAGACCAGGGGATGTACACTGATACAGATAGGAACTGGAAACAGTGTGTGGGAAGTAGAAGGATTTTTCCTAAGTTGTCTTCCCCAAATATATGCCAAACGTAGCTGCTTGCGAATGACTATGCACTTGGAGGTCATCAGGAGTAGATCAGGGTCATTCTCCCTAAGAGCTATCAGCCATCTAGAGCAGTCACCACTGTTTATCCCACAATAAATAGGGCCCGCTCCCTTCTGATAAAGATAGTAGTTGTCTGTTTCCTTGTAGCAGACCACAGAGAGGTCAAACCCGCCCAAGGATGACCAAGGTTAGGCTGCCATGTGAATCTAGTGTCCGCCCATCTTGTCACATGTATGCCCCTAGACCTTCCCATTCCTGTGGGCACACCCCTAGCTCATCCCCTTCCTGTCACGCTTATGCCTATCATACATCCCCTTCCTACGATGTGTATGCCTATTGCACTGCCCCTTCCTGTACGTGTGGTTACTTGTAATGATGCCCCCCTAAGGAGATATAACCCTTGGTTAGCAATAAGGTTGGGGCTCTCTCCTGCTCTCACAACCAGGCTCCCCTCACGAGGACCACCAAGTGGGGCTGAGGTGAGCATGCAACCATGAATTGTGTCTGACTCCATTATTCCAATCTCTCCTCTACCTCTCATGCTCTCTGTGACTTTACTATAACCTTTCCTTATTATTGCTGTACAATCGCACCTACCGGACCTGTGATGATTTGTTGGGGACCTTCCTCGCCCCACAAATGGTGCCCATCATATGTGGCCTTGTAGGAAAAGAACTCTTTTGAGTTATATCCCGTGTAACAATTATAGGGCCTCATAAGACAGAGAGGGTGAATCAGGAAAACTTTTTTTAAATTTTTATGTATTTATTTTTTTGAGTGTGTTTTTAGTCCGAGTGAGATATGGGTCAGGAAAAAAGCAAGGATACCGAGTAAGGTATCACACTTTGACACCTCTTGAAGAAACAAAAGGTAAAGGTAACAAATGAGAGAATGAACGAGTTTCTTCAATTGGTAAAGAAATTTAATCCTTCTTTTCCGGAGTCAGGAACCTTTGATAAGATAGCCATTAACTTAAGAAAATCTCACAGGGAAGGATAGAGCATGTCCATGGAGACCTGGGGGCTGTTGTACAGATCAAAGAAGTGTTGGAGCCACTGCAGGGTGAGAGAGTAAAGGAACAAGACCAGCAGAGTAGTGAGAAGCCTCTAAGCTATGCAGACTTAAATCAGGTGAGAAGCAGGCAGAGTGAGTATCAGGCAGATGAGAAGATGTTAAACGGAGCTGAGAAAACGAAGTGTAAATCAGAAAGAGATATCAGACTAGAAGCATGTGCACCACCACCAGAGTACAGCATAGGGAACCACAATACTATCAAGCAAGTCAGTGCTGGAGGGAGAGATGAGATTAGATCCAAAGAAAAGCAAGTGGAGAGATTTAACATAGAAGGTGAGGTTCGGGAAGCGAAAAGCAAAGAGGCAGGGTGTAGGAAGGCACCTTTGCTTTCACAGGTAGAGAAGAGCATAGCTCAGGAAGCAGATTTAGAATTTAGAGTGGCTTATCCCATGAGAGTTATAGACAGGGAGCCTGACGGGCAGCACCCACAAGGGATTCAAGACCGGCAACATGCTGCCTTTTCCTTTAAGCTACTGAAAGATCTCAAGCAAGCTGTATCTAACTATGGTCCAGATTCCCCATTTGTTATTAGTATGATAAAATCTCTGGCAGGATCTGAGTATTGGATCCCTTCTGACAGAGGGCCTACTAAGACGTTCATCTCACCTTTAGAATCTTTACAATATCAAATGTTGTGGAACGAAGCAGCCCTTACACGTGCACGCAAAATGCAGAAGAGGGTATAGATATAGGGATTCATCAGCTGCTAGGAGATGAGAATTACATCAAAGTTGAGTCACAACTGCGGTTTAATGACCAGACATTCACACGGGTGCAGGAAGTCTGCTTAAAGGCCTGGGAGAAAATAATACCATCAGGAAGCAGGCAGCCGAGCTACACGGCAGTGAAGCAAAGGAATGACGAGCCCTATATAGATTTTATATCCAGGTTTCAGGATGCTGTCCACAAGAATGTGGCGGACAAAGGGGCAGCGGATAATCTTATTCTTACATTAGCATTTGAGAACTCGAACACATCATGTCAAGCTGCCATACGCCCTTTCAAGGAACAGAACACACTGTTAGATTATCTCAGGCTATGCAGGGATTTGGGACAGATGAGCACAGGGCCAACCTCATGGCTGCTGCTTTGGCAAGTTACACAAGATCTAAAGGGAGATGCTTTCCATGTGGAGCAGAGGGACAATACCAGAGAGACTGCAGGCAGATATTGCAAAAGAACAGGACAATTCACAGCGGGAAAGGCCCAGGGAGAGAGCCTGAGACGGGCTCCAAGGAACCTGGACTCTGCCCCCGCGGCAACAGAGGCAACACTGGGCAAAGCAGTGTCATTCAAGGTTTAGCAATAGAGGACATCCGCTAGGAAGCAACGCCCAGCCAAAAAACGCATAATGGGGCGTGCTCCGAGCCCCTCTGAATGGAGCTTCCAATGGTCTTCCGATGCAGGCCCCATTGGGAATGCTACCAGTCCTCAGTCTGATGTCCACTCCCTACAACACCCATCAAGCATATGGCTCTCCTCCAGTAGCAGGGAGAACTCCTCACTAAATTTGATCAGTCAGGAAGACACCCAGCTTTTACCAGATAATGAACCTACTGCAATTGGGACAGGAATTCAGGGCCCTTTACCTAAAGGCACAATTGGGCTTTTATTAGGGAAATCTAAGTCGAATGCGCTCAGTATACAAACTATCACAGATGTGATTAATCAGGACTAGGATGGAGAAATTAAGGTGATGGTTAGATCCAGCGTGCCCTGGGCCATAAAGAAGGGAGAGAGTTTAGGACAACTGTTGCTACTCCCTTATCCTCCTATAAATAAAAATCATAGCACTGAGGGAGAGGCATGCAAATCCGGGAGTCAGGGGATATTTTGGAGTGCTATTCTAGACAAATAGGAGCATCCACTTATGGAGCTAACTATTGAGGGAAAGAAATTCTCAGGACTCTTGGATTCAGGGGCCGATGTCTCTGTCATGCGCTATGAACAGTGGCCCAAGGCCTGGCCACTAGACTCCCCGGATTTTGCCATGGGAGGAATAGGAGAGGTAGATCAAGAGAAGGTATGGCAGAGCAGGAAAATCTTGTGGTGCACAGGCCCTGAGGCACAATCTAGACTCATGAAACCTGTAGTAACCCTCACCCCCATTAATCTATGGGGAAGAGATCTATTACAGCAGTGGGGGGCTAGATTATATATCCCTCCACAAAATTCAGTGGCACAGAATATTATGAGGAGTATGGGCTACAAAGGAAATGGACTAGGGAAGGGGGAGCAGGGAGATCCACGGCCCATTGAGGTGACCCCCAAAAATGACCGCCATGGCCTAGGATACTCAAATTTTTAGTAGGGACCGCTGTCGTAAAGCTTGCACCCATCAAGCTGACTTGGAAATCTGATGACCCGATATGAGTGGAGCAGTGGTCCCTTAATAGTGAAAAACCGCAGGCTCTGCAGGATCTTGTACAAGGACAGCTGAGAGAGGGTCATATTGCGGAGACTCTTGGCCCCTGGAACTCCCCTGTGTTTGTAATTAGAAAGAAATCAGGCAACAAATGTATAGATGTGCTCTACACAATTGATCTATGTATTGTGATGAATTTTATGAGCCCCAATAAATTGATTTAAAAAAAAAG
>NW_022105908.1:20130412-20154266 GCF_000313985.2 Echinops telfairi | reverse complement strand
GCTTTACACAATTGATGTGTGTATGGATTGTGATAAGAGTTGTATGAGCCCCTAATAAAATGATTAAAAAAAAAAAAAAGAGATGCCATCTCAAAACTCTGGCTCAAGGCATGGTAAACAGTGCGACGATGTGTCAATTCTTCATAGGGAAGGTGTTAGAGCCGGTCAGAAGACTATTCTCTGAGGCGTATATAACACACTCTATGGATGATATTTTGATAGCTGTGCCTTACAGTAACATGCTGCAGCAGACTTATAGGCGCGTCAGTGAGGCAGTCTGTCAGGCAGGATTAGTAATTGCTCCAGATAAGATTCAAACTACCAGTCCCCACACTCATCTAGGGACAGTGATAGATCGGACCACGATCAAGCCTCAAAGACTTGAGAGTAGAAAAGACCATCTTAGAACATTAAATGATTTCCAGAAGCTTTTAGGAGAAATAAACTGGGTAAGACCTTACCTAGGAATCTCCACAGAGGAACTTAAACACTTCTTTGACATATTAAAGGGGGATTCTCAGCTGAGTAGTCCCAGAGAGCTCACCACTGAGGCTTGCCTGGAATTGCAGTTTGTGGAGGAGAGGCTTAGCCAGGGGGAGATCTATCGAGTTGATCCTGACAAGAGCATACACCTTATCATTTTTCACACTCTAGTCACTCCCACTGCTATTTTGGCCCAAGAGGACAAGCCTCTCGAGTGGATACATTTAGGGAACACGGGTCCTAAGGTCATCTGGCCTTATTGAGAGCAAGTAGTCCAGCTGGTTTCCAAAGGCAGCCTCCGCTGCCGGCAGCTGCGTAGGTTTGATCCGGCTGTCATAATTCTGCCTTACACTCCCGCTCAAGTGAGGAGCCTTTTAGAACTTGCCACGGATTTTCAGATAGCTTTAGCTGAATTTTGTGGGAAGCTAGATTGCCACTATCCTCCAGGGAGACTTTGGGGTTTTCTAAAACAAACTCCCCAGACCCTCAGCAAGGTTTTCTCACAGAAGCCAATTGAAGGAGTCCCCACTTACTTCACAGACAGCTCCAGTAATGGCATGGCAGCCTACTGGGGTCCCTCCTCCTGTTCCTTCCAAACCTGTCACACCTCTACTCAGAAAACAGAGATATTTGCTATCATTTTACTATTTAAAGATATGAGGCACCTATCAACATAATCAGTGACTCTGCTTACACAGTGCAAGTCTGTTCTTTCATTGAAACAGCGCAGTTGAAGGCATTCCACTAACTGATGTATTTAAACAAATGGTGGTTGGCATAGAAAGAGGCTGGATCCCACGTGCTTGGGTTCAAAGCATTTCACATAGCTTAAGTTCTAGTCTGACTGTGTTCATTCATCATATTTTTGATGCTCACAGTCTCGTGTTGCTTCTATAGGAAGCTAAGAGATATGAAGAGAGACCATGTTGCCCCTGTGACACATCAAATCTTAAACGTAATGCAGAAAGCTGAAATCTGGGATACTAGCACTAAGGGCAATAGAACTGGGACTTATTCCTTGACGTGTACGGAGGGAATCTGGAAAGCCTGTGTTCCATGGTAGGAAAGCCGCCACTCTGGTAGTTGGAGATATAGTCTGAGTACATTTTCCTGTGGTAATCTATCATTTCCACAGTTTTTCCCTCTAAAGCTGTGCTGCCTTAAAGTGAGCACAGGGTTGATTCATTCTCCCTATAGAAGCAGACATTCCTATTTGCTCATTTTCTTCCCGCCGCAGCATCCGGCCCTCTCATACCTTCCTCCAATAGAAGATGGGCTTAGGGGGACTTTGTCCTCCATGCCTGAATTCAAAACGTTTTCCATAAGCCTGAATTTTTGGCTATATTAATTGGATCATGAAGTGTTGCCTTGACAGCTTTCAAAATATAGAAGATAGCCACGTAGCCGCTGTGGCTCTTTTGAATTTTATATATAAAACAAAAGGGGGAATTGTGGGAAACAAGGATTTTTCCCAAGTTGTCTCCCTGAAATAGATGCCAAACTTAGCTGCTTGCGAATGACTATACACTTGGAGGTCATCAGGAGTAGATCAGGGGTCATTCTCCCTAAGAGCTATCAGCCATCTAGAGCAGTCACCACTGTTTATCCAACAGCAAATAGGGCCCACTCTCTTCTGATGAAGATAGTAGTTGTCTGTTTCCTTGTAGCAGACCACAAAGAGGTCAAACCCACCCAAAGATGACCAAGGTTAGGCCGCCATCATGAATCTAGTGTCCTCCCATCTTGTCACATGTATACCCCTAGACCTTCCCATTCCTATGGGCACACCCCTAGCTCATCCCCTTCCCATTACGCTTATGCCTATCATACATCCCCTTCCTACGATGTGTATGCCTATTGTACTGCCCCTTCCTGTACGTGTGGTTACTGTAATGATGCCCCCCTAAGGAGATATAACCCTTGGTTAGCAATAAGGTTGGGGCTCTCTCCTGCTCTCGCAGCCGGGCTCCCCCCACAAGGACCACCAAGCGGGGCTGAGGTGAGCATGCAACCATGAATTGTGTCTGACTCCATTACTCCAATCTCTCCTCTACCTCTCATGCTCTGACTTCACTATAATCTTTACTTATTATCGCTGTACAATTGCGCCTACTGGACCTGTGATGATTTTTTGGGGACCCTCCTTGCCCCACAACAGGGAATCCAGGGCAGATGATCCTTTCAGGACCAGTGGTGTGAGTGGCGATACTGGGAGGGTAGAGGGAGAGTTGGTTCGAAAGGGGGAACCGATTACAAGGATCTACTTGTGACCTCCTCCCTGGGGGACGGACAACAGAAAAGTGGGTGAAGGGAGACATTGGACGAGGTAGGATATGACAAAATAATAATTTATAAATTATCAAGGGTTCATGAGGGAGGGGGCGGCGGGGAGGAGGGGGGAAAATGAGGACCTGAGGCTAGGGTCATAGGTGGAGAGCAAATGTTTTGAGAATGATGAGGGCAATGAATGTACAAATGTGCTTGACACAATTGATGTGTGTATGGATTGTGATGAGTTGTATGAGCCCCTAATAAAACGATTAAAAAAAACCTCTTCCCCCTCATTGATGGCATAAATAGAATATCAAACATAAAACAAATAAGTAGCAAAATACAAACTAGTTCAATGGAACCTCCTAACATTAAGCACTTACATTCATCAAAACCCACCCACTGCCACTGAGTTCATTGTGACTCATAGGGCCCTAATGCAGTGCTTCTCAGCCTTCCTCACGCCACGAACCTTCCATACAGTTCCTCAGGTGGTGGTGACCCTCCCCCCCAACCATAATATTATTTCCATTGCTACTTCATCACTGTCATTTTGCTACTGTTATGAATTGGGTGGCCCCAGTGAAAGGGTCGTTCGACCCCCAAAGGGGTAGCGACCCACAGCTTGAGAACCGCTGCCCTAATAGGACAAAGTAGAACCGACCACCCCTTTGGGTGTGCAAGACAGTAAACCTGACACGACACACACGTAGCCTAGTGCATCGCCGGGCACCTTTGTTCTCACGTGACTACGCCAAAAGAGTGAGTGAAAGAGACCCTAGTCGGGGAACATTTTTTGCAATAATAGCTAAATCTCTGAGATTTCTAGAACCCCTCAAAACAAAAAGACAAACTATCCAATTTTAAAATGAGTAAAGGCCATGGACTGATACTTCTGCAAAGAATATATTCAGGCAGCCAACATGAAGAAATGCTCACGCGTCTGAGCCATTAGAAAAATGCGCGTTCCAGCCTGGTCCCGGCGCTATGGCTCCCGCGAAGAAGGGCGGTGAGAAGAAGGGCCGTTCGGCCATCAACGAGGTCGTGACCGGAGAGTACACCATCCACATTCACAAGCGCATCCATGGCGTGGGCTGCAAGAAGCGTGCCCCTCGGGCGCTCAAGGAGATTCGGAAGTTTGCCATGAAGGAGATGGGGACACCCGATGTACGAATCGACACCAGGCTCAACAAAGCTGCGTGGGCCAAAGGAATCAGGAATGTTCCATACCGCATCCGTGTGCGGTTGTCCAGGAAACGCAATGAGGATGAAGATTCCCCGAACAAGCTCTACACATTGGTTACCTACGTGCCTGTCACCACTTTCAAAAACCTACAGACAGTCAACGTGGATGAAAACTAGTGGCTGGTTATCTAATAAAGGTTTTAAACTGCAAAAAAGAAAAAAAAGAAAAGAAAAATGCTCATCAAAACAAAGTTCAAATTAATAGCAAAGTTCAAAACAATAGCGGAAAATAGCAAATGATGGAGAGAGAGAGAGAGAGACTGGAACCCTCATACACGGGTAGTAGGATTGTAAATGATGTAACCACTGTGAAAACCATGGCGCTGCCTAAGAAAAAATGGAAATCGAAATTCGATGTGGTTCAGCAGGCTCACTGCCAGGTAGAGATCGTAGATAAATAAGAACTGTGACACACACACGTTCATTGCAAAACAATTCACAATGATAAAAAGATGGAAACATCCTAAATGCCCATCAACGGAAGAAGGGATAAACGAATTATGGCCCCCACACCGTGGAGTCCCGTGCACCATTACAAAGTAATGACGGATCTGCCAAACAACGAGGAGGAACTTGGAAGAGAGATTGCTGAGTGAAACTAGCAAATCACAGAATGGCAAACATGACACGAGAATACTATTTTTAAAAGTGAAGATTTTCACACCAAAAGAAACAGTATTTGATGGCTACCAGGGGTGAGAGAGAAAGAGGGGGAGTCGTTAGCTGGAAGGTAGACCCATATTAACTTGGGCGAAGGGAAACATGAGCTAGGTGGGAGGTCAGCAAAAACTGATGGAGGCGAAGACAATGAAAGGCAACAAGCAGCCCACCAGCTGTGTGACCCAAAGTGGCAGATAGGATGTTAGAATATGGCCAAGGGAAAAGTGTCAGGGCTAAAAATGTGAGCACCCCACTTTTAGAAGGCTATGGAGGGCAGTGGGAGCCCCACACCCATCTGGTGAGTAGTCAAACTGAGGCGCTGGCAGATCCCCGCTAGCACATTTGTACATAGGCTGCCATCATCGTTCTCAAAACACCTGCTTTCTACTTGAGCCTTTGGTATCAGTTCCTCATTTCCCCCTCCTTCCCTGCTTCCCCCTCCTGATCATTGTATTCTTGAATACGATGAATCAGACTGGATCCTTGGCCAATTGACCTTGCTGTAGACCCAATCTGAATGTGCTCTGGGAGCTAGACTCTCTTGCTTGTTCCATGACAGAAGTTTCTTCCTGGCTTTTTGAAAGCTGATGGGGATCTTTTCTTTCTTACTCATTATTTGTATTTTTATCTTTATATTATTTTATACTTACCATTTTGCTTTTTATTGTTTCCGTTGGGTTTCCCAGTTTGTGCAGCACAGGAGAGGGGGTGCATAGTGATAATAACTGAGACAAGGGTTTATAGGGGATGCAGGGGGTGGGGTAATAGGGAGAGGAAGGGATTTCAGGAATAAACAAGACAGCAGGAGGGGGGAGCACTAGAATGGGTTGTGATCGAACAACTCATTTTAAGGGCTTTTTAACCATGTGGGGGGTGTTCTAAAATTGGTGTGGTGATGATTGTACAATTCTTCTTGATATGATTGCACTATTGAATTGTATGATACTAAAATTATGTGCCAATAAAGCTGTGGGGGGGGGCAGGGGGAAGGAATTAAAGGCAATAGAAGTAAATACTATTATAATAGCAACAACAGTATCTTGCAATAATGTACAAGTGGATACATCAATAGACAGGCAAGCTGAACAGGTGTGGGAAGGAGAACAGGACGAGACCTATGAATATATACAGGTTTGTGTGTAAATAGGTGGAGCCGTGGTGGTGTAGTGGTTACATGCTGGGCTGCTCACAAGAAGGTCAGCAGTTTGAAACCACCAGCTGCTCTTCAGGAGAAAGATGAGGCTTTCTACTCCCATAAAGAGTTACCATCTCAGAAACCCACAGGAGCAGTTCTACCCTGTCCTATAGGGTCGCTGTGAGGCAGTATTGACTCGATGGCTGCAATTTTGGTTTGGGTCAAGTGTATAAATAGCCTGGGGCCCACACCTGACCTCCTCTGCCCCATGGGAGGACGACAATCTACCTCCACATCTGCCCAGGGCCAATTGCCGCAGGTCAGTGCTCAGACACCCCTCCGCCCTCCATCGTTCTTACCTCTTCTGACAAGAACCCTTCCTCCCCCCACACTGGACTTTTCCGCCGGTTGTGATCATTCGTTGCACTCATGATCGACAAACTCACAACTGTGGCGGTTTACCCCCTCCAACAGTCACGTCTCTCTCTCTGGTCCTCAGCCCCTTGTAGGCCCTTGGCCTCTAGTCCCCCGGTCCTAGTAGCCACTGGCTGCCCTGCCTCACTGTCTCAGAGTCTTGATACTGCCCCTCTGCTCTGTCTCAGTCTTCTCACCGTGCCCTCTCTCTGCTCTCAGGGAGGCATGGGGCTGCTGGCTCTGCCATTGCAGGCAGGGGTTTCCCACGTGCTCTGACGGTGGCTCTTCGTCGTTGATGGTCCCAGGACTTCTCACTGCTCCTGCTTCTGAGATGGCTCCTTCTTATAGCCAGGTGAGTGGCACCTAAAACCCCATGGTTCCACCCAATCACTGGAGGGAGTGACAGAGACACGGAGGTGGTAGTTACATAATCTGGTGTCAACTTGTGAAGGGGTGGAATCTAGCCTGTCAATCAGGTTGCAGCTTGATGACCTCATTTGGACGCTCGTCAGAGATAAATAGCTCCCTGGAGGTGGGACACACACTCTCCCTGTGAGACATCCCTGTTGACAAGCCACATGGAGCTACACTGATAGAACCAGAGCCCTGGAGCTGGAGGAGCCACGTGGAGACCCACACCAGCGCTGAGATGCTTCCACTGCCACTGGATCCACAAGACTTTCCACCCACTGGCCTGTGACCTTCCTGCATTCAAGGTCATTGCACGTATTGTGTGAGTCTGAAGAGGAATTTATAGACTGGTATCGGACATATGGACTTGATTTGGACCGGGCAGGGATGCTTCCTTATATAATTACTCTGATATAAAGTTCCTTCTTTTTTATTTCTTTATTTTTTTATATAAAGTTCTTTCTCACACCCATGAGTGTATATGAATTTGTTTCTCTAGTCTACCCGGGCTAATATATGGATAGAAGAACCATATTAAGAACTCTAACTTCACCACAGTTTGACAGGATATCTGGACATATGCCCCTATGCTCTGCATATGTTCATGAACAGAGTCGAGGATACTGGGGGCAAGGTTAGGAAAACTTCTTAGACATAACCAAATCCTTGAACGAATGAGGCTCAGGGCCAGAGCCTTGGAGAATACCTATGCTTTCACCATAGTTCACAAAGAATGCTCTGTGTCCTACTTTGGTGAGCAGTGACTGGGGTTTTAAAGGCACGTAAATGGCCATCAAAGACACGACTATGGGTCTCCCTCTGTCTGGAGCAAGGAAGAATGAAGGACAACAAAGAGAAGTATGGAAATAATCCAGTGGCGTAATGGACCCCCTGAACTCCAGCCTCCACTATCCCGAGACCAGAGAAACTGCACAACAGCCTGCTACCATTACCAACCTCTCTGAAAGGGATCTCATTAACAAGTCCTAGCTACCGTGGGATAAAAATATGGAACAAAACTCAAAATACCAAAACCAAACCAAAACAACAAAAAAAGCAGACTTACAGGTTGGAAAGAGACTGAGCTCCTGAAACCGAGGGGATTGAGCTCACCCCGGTGGCTTAATTTCCAGCCAAACAATAGACGGGCCTATAGGTGTGGGAACAACCCTAAGTAGGTAGGAAATCCTCAGAACCATGGAATAATTAACCCTCTGTGATCAAAGGCGCAGCCTTCGCCCACGGGCAACGTTGAGAGGGTTAGGGGAGGAGGCGGCGTGAGGGCGGGAGTACGGGATGTGATGGGAGGTAGGGACGCTCCGTTGTGGGGATTGCCATCAGGGACACGGAACACGTTGCATATGAACTATTGACTAGAGAACAATGTTCGGCAAACCGTCGCTCAATTCACAATAAAAAAGTCCAGGAAAACAAAACAACCTCTCCCCATTAACTTCTGACATAAATAGACCATGAGGCACAACTAAAAACACACAGCCAATCAACAACCTCTCCCCCACTAACTTCTGACTCAACATTAGACCACAGAGACAGGGCCTCCCCCTAATGAAATTCTTTGGTCCATCCACAGACTTCACCAAAAGAGGAAAAAGAGACCCTCGGAGTTTTGGAAAACCATTTTGGCCACAAGATCACTGACAAGGTCCACATCTCTGAACCGTATGGAAACGTCAACACCTCAACAGCAAACAGACAATCTCATTTAAAAACGGGCCAAGAGCACGGATAGACACTTGATCAGTAAGGACATCCAGGTCGCCAAGAAGCGCGTGAAGAGCTGGCTTTTGGAGAGCTACAAATCCGAAGAGCAATGAGGATGTCCTCTCGCTCCAGCACCGTTAGCATCACTCAAAAGCAGCCAGCAGCCGAGGCTGGCAAGGCTGTAGCAAAACCAGAGCCCCAGACACTTCTGGAGGGACTGCAAAATGGTACAAGCCTGTGGCAAAGCGTGTGGTGCTTCCTGAAGAATCTAGATTCGGAAATTCCATAGAATCCCTAGATGATCATACCAGAAATTCCTAGGAAAACATGAGCTGTCCCACAAATAGATTCGCCCGTGTTCTCTGTTTCTGCTTATGAAATGGTTCACTTTATAGTCAGTGGAATGGCAAAACTGACCAGCCCCTCCATTAGACTTTCTTTTTTTCTTCATGAGACTTTTACATGCCCTATTTTCACCTTCCCATGCAGTCATGTGGTGGGAGTTACAGCCGGTGGGTGGAGGAGCCATGCCACTCATTTTGCTTCACTGCAGGAACCCTACACTCTGAGGTGGTCATGGCCCAGCCAATGGGAATGGATAGCTTGTTAATAATGTAAACAAGGTACATTGCTACACTCGGAATGAGCAGGGACATTGTTGCGATGAAAGAAAATTCCCGGGTGCCATTTCCTGCCCTTTTTCTCATCCGTACCTTTTTCTGTTTTCTCAAGACATCCTCATAATAAGCCTCCATGATTATCCTGTGTCTTTCGACAAGATATATCAGGATTAAAAAAAAAAAAGATATATCAGGATTATCCTATTACAGTCCCCCTCCTCAAAGAGCCTTCCGTGTTGAATGTAGCTGTTTTTATTGCATCTAGGTTTAAGGTGCCTGTAAAACTGGTGTGGCAGCAATGCCCGGCCTTCTGACTTCACGAAGACCGAGGAAGAAAACCAGCATCAGCCCCAACCCCAGGGAGATTCCTCTGCGGCAGAGATCAGACACGTGTCCACACCTAAACTTAAAAAAAAACAAAACAATTCTGACACCACCTAGAATCTTCTGTGGCACGCTCTACTTCACTGTGGGTTCAATACGTTCTTGCCATGGCCGCACAAACGTACAGATAACACTCAGGGTTTATTACTGAAATAACAGGTTACAATGCAGGATCAGAAACTACTCAGGGTATAGTTCTTTGATCACGATGTTCTTCTGATGTGAGTGAGATCCCTTTTCTGCTGTTGTTGTTGCTAAGTTGTCATAGAGTTGGTTCTGACTACAGTAACCCTATGTACAACCGTCTAAATGCTGCCCGATCCCGCACCACCCTCACCATTGGTCCTCTGCTCGATCCCACCATTGAAGCCAGGGTGTCAATCCACCTCCTTGAAAACCTTCCTCCTTTTTCATTGCATAGGTCACAAAGTGGGTGGGATCTACATTAAGGTCCCTGAGCTCACAGGTGAGGAAACCTAATACCTGCATTGGGGGAAGGTATCAGGAGGGTTGGGTGGAAGAGAGAGCAGAAGGATCATGTCTGCTTCTATAGCGAGATAGAATCAACCATGTGCTCACTTTAAGGCAGCGTAGCTGTTAAGGGGGCATCCGGGAATGATTTTTAAAGTAGGATACTGTACCTAGACTTGATCTCTAACTTACCAAAGTGGAGGCTTTCCCCCCCGTGGAATCCCAGCTTTCCAGATCCCTCAGGGATAAGTTAGGGAGAGAGTCCTCGACCGATTTCCCTCAGTGCTAGTTTCCCACATGTAGGGATGAGCCAGAATCAATTCAATGGCAGTACGTTTGTGTTTGAAAGGTTTCTCTGGTTTTGTGATGATACTTTTTGACTTAACGTCACATAATCCCGTATCTAGGGGACACACTATGTAGACACTGGAACTGAACTACTGGACGTGAAAACTAAGGACCAATCTGGAGGCACATCTAGGTCAATTAGCAAACGTAGTTCATAAGTGTCATTTTCTACATGCTACTCTGGTGAGCATATGACAAGCTTATGAACAGACATCTGAGGAACAAATACTGGTCTCTTCACATCTGGATCAAAGGAGAATGAAGAAAACCAAAGACTGGGGGTGTAATTAGTCTCCATGACTCAGTGGCCATAGGAACCACAGTCTCCCCTAACCTGAGACCAGAAGAACCAGATGGAGCCTTGCTACCACAAGAGAAGGTTCCTGTTAGAATGGGTTAGACATGTACACCTCGCTGGTCGCAAGGAGAAAGACTAGAAGCTCCATACAGTTCCCCAAGGCAGCTTTTTAACTTGAAACTTAAGACACTCCCAGAGGCTGTCTCTCAGCCAAAGACTACGAAATAAAGGAAAACATCCAGAAGGAAGACCAGTCAGCTGCACAAGATCAAAAAGACAACATCTATCCCAAAGCAAAGATGCGCTGACAGGAAGAAAGGGAAAAGAAAAAAAAAAAAAACCCCACAAAAAACAAAGCACACAGAAGAACGGAGACAGGAAAAGTCCGGGGGGAGAAAGGCAGAGAGCTGACACATTCTGGGGATGGAAACCGGCATCAGGGAACAATTTGTGTCTGAATTTCCTATGAGAAAACTGATTTACTATGTGCACTTTCACCTGAAGTACATACAATGTTCAAAAACAAAAAGTCCTCTCGCCCTGGGCCCTACTTGTTATAAAATGACCCAAAGAAGTCCCCATGGGTCTTGACAGACACGGTTGTTTTTAAACTGAGCCGACGGATAGCCAGGTAGAACTGGACTGCTTTCTGGATCTCACGAAATTGCACTCAACACCTGCTAGCCATTAAAAACCAAACCAGAAACACTGCCACGGGGTCCGTTTTGACACAAAATGACCCTATTGGACAGAGCAGATTTACCCCTCTTAGCCTATACATCCTAATGGGAGTCGACAGCTTCATCCATCTCCCCATGGAGCGGCTGGTGGGTTCAAACCGCTGACCTTGCAGTTAGCAGCCCAACGTGAAGCCCACTATGGCGCCAGGGCTCTTCTGCTAGCCAGAGAGAAGATACAAATAATGCCTAGCCGTTCAGTGGGAGCCTCTGACCCAGAGCCTCCCCAGCGGGCTTCAAGGGCACTTTCTGTGCCTATAGGTAATGCAGGGACTTCCCCCTCCTGAGAGCTCCCCGTCCCCTCTCCCGGCTGCTTCCCTTTCCCAGGACTTGCTCTGGAGCGCCTCCTGCCTCCGGGAACTGCCTTCTGCATCGTGAGCTGTCGCTAGCAGGGCTCCAAAAACGAGGGCGCTTTGTTGTGCAACACTGCTATCTGGTGGTCATGTCGTTTTTCTCCGATGGGCCCCAAACCCCCGAAGTCTTCACACCCCTGCATAGCAGTTAAATACATCCGGAGGCTGCAGGGGGCAGATCCAGGCCATTTTGCACAAGTCCCCCAGCAGACTGGAACCTGCCGCTAAGGCTGAGGACCACGGTGGGCAAAGACTATGTCTCGCGGGCCGCTTTGATGAGCATACACTCCGGGGAGAGCGGAAGGAAGGACGTTTTTGTAAACGTCCAGGTGAGATAGGAATGCGGGCTGGGGCCTGAGTGGTAGCAACAGAAGCGCTGACAACTGGCCAGTCTGGCTGTCTTCGAGCCAACGGGCTTTGGTGATGGCTTGGCTGTGTGGCTTGTGAGAAAGGAAAAGAGCAGGCAACCTGCTTTGGGCAGCTGGAAGGAAGAGCTGGTGTTCACGGAGATGGGGCGGGCATCAGAACAGGGCCAAGGGTGGGCCCGGGATGGTGTGGGCGTGTCCAATAGAGCTCCGTCCCTCTGCCCCTCCCAGTCAGGTTGGACACGTCCTTCTTTCCACCCCTCGGGTGTCTGTCTGTCTGTGTCGAGCTGCGGTGCCTTGCGTGTTGCTGTGATGCTGAAAGCTATGTCGCGGGTAGATCACAGACCATCAGGGGCACCCAGGGTGAAATAGCCAGTGTCCACAGAGTTTCCCGACCATGAACAGATGCCGAAGAAGGAGCAGTCTGTGCCCGTCAGAGGAATCAGCCACTAGGAACCGTAGGCATAGCTCTGGAACTGGGTCAGAGGCGGACAACCTCCTGAATGGCAGCAGAGCATTGCACAGAGCCATTGACTCAAACATAAGAACGATTGTGTGTGTGGGGTGGCATTTTGACGGGGTGGCATTTTGTTCGGTTGCCACAGGGTCGGTTGCCACAGGGTCGCTATGAGTGGGACCTACTTGACACCTTAACGGCCGGAACACTCCTCATTCTTTACCAGTTGCTCATGCTCACCCCCATCGATGCCACCTGCGAGGTGCTCCAGACCTCCCCGCCCTTCTCTTTAAACCCACCACCAGACCAGTACCGGATGTTGTCAAGCTGACTGCGTCCCGTGGCGACCCCGTGTGTGTGTGTGTGTGTGTGTGTGTGTGACGTGTGCTCCATTGAATTTCCAATGGCTGCCATCTTGGAAGCAGATTGCCAGACCTTTCTTCAAAGTAGCCCCCAGGTGAACCTGACTGACACCCTCTGCAGGTAGCAGCCTCCCACATTCGCTATTTGTACCGTAGATGGGGCTGTCCCGGGGACATATCCCTCATCTTCAAACAGCCTCCCTCCATGTTGGCCTTCCTCCGTGATCGTCATTGTCCTCAAATCCAAGCCTAGGCATGCAAACCAGGGGACTCTTGTCGCACAGTGCCATCAGCCAGCACATGAGTGCTTCCCATCCGTCTACCTCATCCTGGGTTGCAGACAGCCTGCTCTCCCTACAGACTCAGTATTACCCGTACTGTCGAGGACGTAGACTAGAGAAACACACTCATATGTGTAAGAGAGAACTTCATATCAAAGGGCAATTGTATATTAAGAAACATCCCAGCCCAGTCCAGATCAAGTCCATAAGTCCACTATCAGCCCATATGTCCGATACTAATCCATAACTTCCTCTTCAGACTCACACAACGCAGGCAACGACGCCACATGCAGGAAAATCACAGGCCAGTGGGCAGGAGGTCTTGTGGATCCAGTGGCGGGGGAAGCATCTCAGCACTGGCGTGGGTCTCCACGTGGCTCCTCCAGCTTCAGGGCTCTGACTGCATTAATGCGTCTCCATGTGGCTTGTCAACAGGAATATGAAGCAGAGAGTATGTGTACCTCTTACAGGGAGGACGACAGGAGATCCCAGCATCCTCAGGAGAAGGCTATGCCCACACAGAGGCCTTTGCTATGACCTGATTGACAGGCTAGACTCCACCCCTTCACTCAAGTTGACAGGAGATGATGTAACTGCCACAGATACCAACTGTGTTAGGCCGGGTTCCCTAGAGAAGCAAAAGCAGTGATAGATAGATAGATAGATAGATAGATAGATAGATAGATAGATAGATAGATAGATAGAGATATATATTTATATCAAGAAAGTGGCCCACCCAGTTGTAGAAGCAGGTGAGCCCAGGCTAGTTCAAGACCGTGGGTCATATGTTAAGCTGGAGGCTTTTCCTGACGCATGTAAGTGCCAGGGATGATGAACTAGAAAACAGGGAGATGGGGGCAGGAAGACCATGGCTGGTGGATACAGAGGCAGATGAATTCAAGGTCACAGGGTCAGGTGGCAGGCTCCTAGGGTCGGCAGGCAATATGGCAGGCCATTGGTACATGTCCGAAGAACCAGAGGTCAATGAGCCAGGACACAAAGAAGGAAGATGCTCTCCACAGCTTTGACTTGCCTATGCAGCAGGCCACACCCGGAGGAAGCATCATCAGGGTTGTGACTGTAGTACGGAGTTGCACTCCCCCCCTCCCCCCACCCCGATTTCCCCACAACTGTCGGTTGCTCACCGCAGATCCCATGATGGGTTGATTACATTGCGTTAGATCACATCCTGGGGGAGAGGCCTGGCCCAGGCAGGTTGGCACAAAACCTGACTGCCAGGGTAATCCGCCCCTAGCACATCATTACGGGTCCAGTAGGCGCAATTATACAGTGATAATAAGTAAAAATTATAGTAAAGTCATAGAGAGCATGAGATAAAAGAGAAATATTAAAATAATGGAGTCAGACACAATTCATAGTAGCATGCTCACCTCAGCCCCACTTGGTGGTCCAGGTGGAGCGAGAGAGATATTTAATGCTAACCAAGGCTTTTATATTCTCTGGGGACATGCAAGCCCCCTAATTACAGGGGAAGACATCCGTCACAGGAAGGGGTTGTGCTGTAGGTAATACAGTAATGGGAGGGGGTGGTCTAGGGGTATCCACGCAATAGGAAGAGGAGGGATTAGGGGTATACATGTGGCTAGATGGGCAGATCCTAGATACAGGATGGCAGCCTAACTTTGGATGTCACAGAGCCAGTTTGACCCTTTCCCTGTCTCAACTGATAGAGACCATTATCGGTAGTGTGAACTCCACCTACGGGGAACCAAGCTAATGGTTGCAAGCCTCAGGGAGAAATAATCCATTGTCCCCAGCAGCAGGGAGCAGGCCCACCCCTGTGGTGGGTGAGACAGCAGTCTGGCAGCAATTGCCTTCAGGGAGGATGTCTGTAAGCATCTGACTTCTCCCCACACCTGACTATCACACCCACAAGTGTGATAGGTTTGGCAGAAGATATTTGTCCCTGGACATTGACCTCTGCTACAAATACATCCGTGCAGATGGTGGAGCACACAGGGGGCACAGTTATGAAAACTTCTAAGACCTAACCGGACACCTAGGAAATCAGTCACTGGGCCCAGGACCTCAGGACCATAGTCTTGAGGGACATCAAGGTGAAGGGGCATAACAGCTCACAGAGACATTGTGCTACATCAGGGGTTCTCAACCTGTGGGTCGCGACCCCTTTGGGGGGACAAATGACCCTTTCACAGAGGTCATCCGATTCATCACAGTAGCAAAATGACAGTTATGAAGTAGCAACGAAAAGAATTTTATGGTTGGGGTCACCACAACATGAGGAACTGTATGAAAGGGTCGTGGCCTGAGGAAGGTTGAGAACCGCTGACCTACATCCTACTTTAGTGAGGAGAACTGGGGTCTTCTCAAAGCTCATAAGTGGCCATTTAAGGGGCAGCTATTGGGCTCACCCTGTCCAGAGAAGAGAAGAGGCATAACACAAACAGTCCAATGGACTAATGAGCCCTTCAAACGTCAGTCTCCACAGAAACACTACAGGATGCCCAGCTACGACCACCACCAGCTCTGAAAGGAAGGGGGTCACATTGGAAGGTCCTGGGTACGTGGGGTGGGGTGGGGAGGTGAAACAACGCAAAGTCATAAAAGCGTCCAGGCTTTCCTGGTCAGAGAGAGACCAGTGGACCCTCTGAGACCACGGTCCTCCAGGCCTGGCACGAGGCCTCCCGGTGGCTCAATTTTCAGCCAAACGAGAGACAGGTCTATCGGGAGACCAGTAACCCTAGGAAGGTACACATATCACTTGAGATCAAAGGCAGCCTGTGTGGAAGGTCAATGTTCACAAGGGTTCGTGGAGGAGGAGGAGGCGGCGTGCAGGCAGGAAACAGGGAGGAGGTGGGGTGAGTGGCGTTGCCAGAGGAGATGGTGATGAGTGAAAGGAAGCCAACGGAAGTACACTGCAGGATGCAAAACGGAGGGTCTCGTCTGGAAACCCTGCACCCAATTCACCTTGACCAGCTCGGGAGACAGCTCCACCATCTTTTCGTGTCATCTGAACTTTTGAAGCCTCCCGGCCGAGAAAGAACAGACGAGCCTTTGGAGTCGGACACAGCACTCACCGGGCAACAGAGACCAAGCCCTTCCGGGCTACGAGCTGATGCGCCTCCGGCCGGACAGGGCTGTCAAGAAAGTGAGCACGATGCCTACTGATGGTCAGAGCAGGGAGCTAGTTGCTGAGGTGTCCTGGCAAAACCACGCGTGTCAGGGTAGCATTATGCTCCATAGGGCTTTCGATGCACTGCTTTTCCTGCAGCAAATTGCCAGAACTTTCTTCTGAGGCACCTTTGGGGGAACTTGAACCGCCCACCTTTCGGTTAGCGGCTGAGTGCGTTTGCACCCACGGGACTAGGGACCAGCAAGTGAGCAGACTTTATTTTGGTTCCCCAAGAGCCCGGTCCCCTGGCAGGACCAGAGCTCAGGAGTGAGGGGGCCATTACACAGAAAAGTGATCAGTCCAGATGCCTCTGATCGCCGCCTCAACATCGACTTCCCCCTCCCCCACTGTCTGAGCTGAAGGATGGGATTGCAGCGAGAGGACTGCCTTTGGGAGGAGGCAGCACGCTCCTTTGTTCCTCTGCCACTGGCCCTCTGAGAGAAGTCGCTTCGCCTCCGAGGCCTTAGCTTACTCGTCTGTGAAATAACTATTATGACTCTACCCCACTCATCCCATAAAACTAACCCCGTTGCCAAGTCCATTCCAACCCCTAGTAACCCAATAGCACAGAGTAGAATTGCCCCCCGGGTCTCCAGAGCTGTCATCTTCATGGGGGTCGACAGCCACGTTTCTCCCATGCAGTCGGTCACTGGTGAGCTCCATTTGCATCAGGGACCACCAGGCCTCCCTGCTTCTCTCCCCCTCAAATGTACCTCACATCACGCCGTCTTTGACAGTACACTCTACTTTTCAGCTGGGTTCAATAATTCAGGGCAGTGGCCACACAGAACTCCCAGATGATACTCATGATCACGGGGTGTATGGGAGACGTTAACAGTAATTATTCATGTACAAATTCCCCAGATTGAGTTGTTCAGTCAGGAAAGTTGCTTCTCTATTGGACCCGTGGGCAGGCCTCTCTCCTGCCCTCAGCCTCTTGGTCTGAGCTCTGCCTTGCTTGGGCAATGTGACAAAACACTCGTAAGGTTGCCAATAAGTGCCCAAAGGGCACACCACTCCACCATGAGCTTCGGCGCTCAGCTCCAGCTCTTTGGGTCAGCAAATCTAGCTCCCCCAAGTAAGTGCCCAGAGGTACTCTACGCCACAAGTCAATCTCCTGCCCCACAGCACTCAGTTTACTTGCTGTGAGTTAGGAAGTCCAGCACTCTGTTTCATGCTCTGGCTCCTGGGTCTGCTGCTGCTCCACTGCCACTCCTCTGGGCTCCCACCTGTCTCCCAGACCAAGGAGATCTGATACATGTGTCAAGGTCCAAAAGACACGAGCCGCTCCTGGCTCTCTGGCTGCTAATGGGATTTCCCGCTTTCTACTCCCGAGACGGCTCGTTTTATACCCAGAAGGCTGGCAACCACCATGAACCCTTCATAATTACTCACCGCAGAATTGTATAATCCAATTAGAACCTTCCCTCACCTTCTTACCCAAACCCATTACGAAAACAGAAGTTGTTGGGTGGGAGTAACGCAAGTTATGGCTAAAAGAGCCACGTGAGATGATTCAGGGGTGGAGTGGACTCGGTGGCTGTGGGCTCAGTTTTGTGGTCCTGCCTCCTCTCGTGCTAATGACTATTGCATGGGCTTCAAACCAGTCCTCAGGAACTCTTTCCGGTCTCTAAGGAGCTGGGCGCCCTCTTGCTTCAAGGCTTCCTCAAAAGCCCTTGCTGGGCCTGAAACGCCCTCTCGCTCTCCGGGGTCTCAGCTGGGCACTGCTACATCCCAGCGGGGACAGGACCACGAGTGGCTGTTGTTGGTAGCTGCCTGAATCAGGGCTCGGGAGTCAAGGGAACCCGACTGAACAACATGCCACTGAGTCCTGCTCCTGCCCCATGACCGGCCGTGAATCTCTTTTGCGATGTGCAGTTTTCCTTGGCTTAATTTCAGAAGTCCACCGCCAGACCGTCCTTCGTCTGGAAGCTCCTCTGACAGTGTCAGCAGTGTCACAGCGGGCAAGCCCGCCCTGACAGAAGGGGTGACCACACCTGAGGGGTACTGACCAGGAACTGGTCCCAGGTGTCCTACATAGACGGGGAGAATCTGCCACTGAACTAGCAGTGTCCCTAGAGACATGAGGGTAAGAAGGAGAAAGTCTGAATTAATTTAAAAAGTACATGGATTATAATTTAAAATATGAGGCCAGATGAGATTACCCCCTCCCCCAAATCCAATCATTTAGAGATATGGACTACATACTTATTTGAATTCTACCTCCTGAAAAATTAAGGATGCAACCCCGATACACTATACAAACTAGGTGTAATGTATGAAACATACGCAAAACACAACTTTAAAAAGATGATGAAATTAAAATGAGAGCGTGTACACAGTTCTAATGTGGGTTTCCCCCCACCCCCCACCCCATTATACTTTTGGAAATGATTGCTTTAAACTGGGTAGAGAAGGCAAGGCTGGTGAAGCAGGCTTTAAAAAAGCAGTCACACAGCATTTTGATTAAAGACTTTGTAGAAGAATACCAATCACAAGGGGAAATGCAAGCTGCCCTGGACTCATCTTTAAACCTTGATCCAAAGACTTGATCCTGAAGTCTTCCTAAAACCAAACAGAAGTTCAGCACCACCAGGAAAGAGCTTCTGTCTCAACTGGACACCCCCTTACAGAGGGTCACAGGGAGGAGACGAGCCAGTCAGGGTGCAGGGTAGCACCGATGAAACATACCACTTTCCTCTAGTTCTTTAATGCTCCCCTCCCCATCCCCACTACCATGATCCCAAGTCTACCTTACAAATCCCGCTAGACCAGAGGATGTACACTGGTACAGATAAGAGCTGGAAACAGGGAATCCAGGACAGATGAACCCCTCAGACCCAGTGGTGAGAGTAGCGATACCAGGAGGGTGGAACGAGAAGGTAGGGGAGAAAGAGGGAACAGATCACAAGGATCTACCTATAACCTCCTCCCTGGGGGACAGACAACAGAAAAGTGGGTGAAGGGAGACGCAGTGTAAGACATGACTAAATAGCAGCCCACTTCCGGTGTAGCCATGGCGGCGAACGCTACTACGAACCGTCGCAGCTGCTCCTCTAGAGCGCGTGGACAGATGTATAGGATCAAGAATTCACATTGTGATGAAGAGTGACAAGGAAATTGTTGGCACCCTTCTAGGTTTCGATGCCTTTGTTAATATGGTATTGGAAGATGTCACCGAATTTGAAATCACCCCAGAAGGAAGGATTACTAAATTAGATCAGATTTTGCTAAATGGAAATAACATAACAACGCTGGTTCCTGGAGGAGAAGGACCTGAAGTATGAGTGGATTTTCTGGACTTACGTTGCTTGTTTTGTTTCTAAAAGCCACAAGATGGATTTTTTGGTAACTTTTTAATCTTGAGATACTCTGATGCTAAGTTTCCCGTTAAAGGGACATACTTAGAAGATGCACTGTAAATGCCCAATTTTTGTGATAGGTAATCATGATTCTCTTGGGTGAACAAAAAGTTTGTTGTTTAAAGATGAAAATAAAGACTTTTTTGTTAACTGCAGCTTTATTTATTTTACTGCAATGGTCAGTGTGACAAAAATTGTCACTTGTTTTTATGCCTGTTTGCTTCCTGAATTACATGGCCATTTGCTTTTCAAACAAAAATAATTCCAAACAGAGTGATGAACTTTGAGTAAGTGCATTTTAAACATTTGAAGTGGTTACTAACAAAATTTAGTACAAGTTCTCATGTTTCATAAGAGGGGTTTTTCTACTGAACTCAAATTCTGTTAATCCCTCTTAAAATAAAGAATGCACAGGTAATATATATATGTCGAAAATACAGCTAAGCCCATTTTTCTGTACATTCTCTTTCTCAGTTTGTCTTTTATTTTTCAAAAACTTGTTCATCTCGAACATACTATTTTGTAGTCACTGTTTAAGTCCTCTTTTGAATTTAAATGGGAAACATTTTATATGTATACTACTTAATTAAATGGATTTGTCACACAAAAAAAGAAATGACTAAATAATACTAATTTATAAATTATCAAGGGTTCTTGAGGGAGGGGGCAGGGAGGGAGGGGAAAAATGAGGAGCTGATATCAAGTAGAAAGAAAATGTTTGAGAATGAAGAGGGCAACAGATGTACAAATGTGGCTGACACAATGGATGCATGTATGGATTGTGATGAGTTGTACGAGCCCCCAATAAAATGATTTTTAAAAGAAAAAACAAAGAGTATCTGCCTTGAGCCTTCTGCTCTTTGAAGAACTATCTATGAGAGTTCACGTGACAGCTAGCGAGCTTCAATAGGAACCTTGTGTGGAGGAGGAGGAATAAGTCCGGAAAGGAGAGTGAGAATGGTCGCAATTAGAAAAATGAAGTCAATTTCACTGAATTATATATAGATATTGAAATACGTGTTTAGTTGGTGTGTCTCTTGCTGTGTATGCCAGGGGACTTCAAAAAGTCGGTGGAAAAATGGAAATTTTTAAATTTTGCAGTTCTACCATACAAATCTGGTTAGACCAGAGCATGTATTCTGGTACAGACAGGAGCTCTCCACACATGGACTCCGGGACAGGTAAGCCCCTTGGGAGCAGTAATGGGAGTAGCCATACCATGAGGGTAGGGGAGAGAAAGGGGGAACTGACTACAAGGATTGGCATATTAACTGCCCCCCCCCACAGGGGGACGAGCAACAGAAACGTGGGTGAAGGGAGACAGTAGATGGTGTCAGATATGAAAATAATAATGATTTATCATTTATCTGGGGTCCATGAGGGTGGGGAAGAGAGGGGGAAAAGAGGAGCTAATACCAAGGGCTCAAGGAGGAAGAAAATGTTTTGAAAATGATGATTGCAACATATGTACAGATGTGCTTGGTACCAGTGATGTATGGATTGTTATAATATCTGTAAGAGCCAATAAAAGGGTCCATTTAAAAAGGTAGAATTTTTTTTCATGCATTTCTTAAAGTCCCCTCACCTTCCCAACAACAATATAAATAACAACAAAAAGAAAAAGAGCAGCCACAGAGATAGGGCCACTCACGAGGGTGCTATTGAGAAGCACCAGCAGTGTTTGAGGGCAGGGGAGCTGCTGGCCGGCCGAGTGTGCAGAGAGGCTGAGGAAGACGAGAGTGAGGGCCATCCAGTGGGGAGGACGTGGGATCATGGCATTTGTGGGAAGAGATGGGCTAGAAGCCTCACCAGAGAGGACTGTCAACTGGCACTCTCCCTGAGCTCCCCAAGTGCCTGCTTGAGGCTGCCACTTGGATACCAACCCCCTAATCTGCCCCTCCTTCAACGTCTCTCACCTGAGTCATAGACCTCCATCCACCCAATTGCTCAAGCTACAAATCTCCCAGTTACTCACATAGCCAATCCAAGTGCTGTGGGTGCTAATCTTTTGAAACACCTGAATTGGCCTCTTCTTATCACTTCTGGCATCCCACAGCAAGCCACTCCCCTCATCTCACCTTGGACTTGGTCAGTGGACTCCTGGTGGCCAGGCAAGCGGGTTTCCCCACATCTTTTAGAAGTAGAATCAATCAGATCAGCCAGTCTCCTGCTTTCTACCCCCCAATGACTGACTATTGCACCGCAAATAAAGCCCCAATGCCTGCACCGGACACCTGGGGGCCCCCCCTGGTCATGGGGGGCAGCTACATTGGCTTGGTTCTTTCTTCAACTCCCCAAAAATGTCTCCAGGCTCTTCTCAACCTGTTTTGTGGCCTCGGTTATCCCTGCTGGACGCAGCGGACGGTTAGCTCCCTATCAAAGGACAGCTTCAAGAAGGCCAGCGAAGCCTTCCCTAGGCGCGCTGGCTAAAGGGGTACACTCTGTTGTCCACCGCCCCATGGCCTCCCTGTTCTTTCTTCTCCTTCTTCCTCTGCTTTCTTTCAAGCATGAATTACATCTCACCATGGCATATGGGTGCCTTTGTTTAAGATCTTGCCGTATAGGGTTTTATCTCTAAGCAATTAATCAATGCTCAGGTTTATCCTGACGGAACTCATTTAAGGTTTTCAGCAGCTACTTCCTCGGAAGTGGGCGGCCGATTCCCTCTTCCTTGTCTGTTCTGTTTGGAAGCTCTGTTGAAACCTGTTCCTTTTGGGCAAGCCTGCGGGCATTGGGAATGCCAGTGACATAGCTTCCAGCAACACACGAGCCACCACGGTACCTCTAACTCACAGACCAGTGGTGAGGATGGTGCAGGACCAGGCAGTGTCCCTGAGGGTCGGGACCGACACCGGGGTGCCCGACAACAATGACTCGTTTCGTTTGTAGCGAGGTGGTCATGGCAAGGCACACAAGTAACGCTTCGCTACGTTTCATTCATAACTGGAGAATCTGAATCAGCAATTACATTGTCAGGCCCATGTTTAGAGCCCAAACCTTTAGACTTGAGGCTTTTAATTTTTCCCAAGAGGTCTCTTTTCTGAGAAGGTGGTTGAACCGTTGCTAGAATTCGGCGGAGGCCTCTCATAGCTAGAGTCCAAGAATGGGCAGATCTCAGTTCTTTCTCCGCTTTCTCTCAGTAAATGAGCAGAAATTTAGGATTCAAATATATGAATTCGTCACCTTGGTTCCAGTGCGACACCAAAGATCAGCTGATTATGTCTTCTCTCCAGCGTACAGCATTATGCATCTTCTTTTCAAGGTTAGAGAGCAGAAAGGTTATTTTTACAATGTAAGTCAAAAATCCCATCACGACAATGCACCTGCTCATGCAAGGCTATTCCACGAGCATTTCAGTGGGAAACCTGACTCCATCCACTGAAGCCCTGATCTTGCCCCTTCAGACTTCTCTCTGTTCTTCAAACCCAGAGAATATTCAAAATAAAAACAACTTGAGTCCCTCAAGGGTGCCCAAAGGTGAGCGAGATGGAAACGCTGCCTTCAGAAGGGTATGCGTGTATAGATCTACGTGGTGGCTATGTTTATAAACAATAGCTTCACATATTGATGTTTTTGTTTAATAAAGGTTTTAAGGGGCATAGGCAAAAAGCTACTGTATACAAGCATTCCTGGGGTGAAGACCAGGTAATA
Source organism: Echinops telfairi (assembly GCF_000313985.2). Taxonomy (NCBI): domain Eukaryota; kingdom Metazoa; phylum Chordata; class Mammalia; order Afrosoricida; family Tenrecidae; genus Echinops; species Echinops telfairi. Next base: position 20,131,082 of record NW_022105908.1, on the reverse strand, counting down.
TGGCAGGGACCAGACCAAATACAGGGATACACATGGTAGACAACTAAAAAGGAGGTGGAGAAAGGAAAAATAATAATAAAAAATAAATGGTTAGTGGGGGCACAGGGCACTAACCCACCCAAGGGGAGGGTATTGTTTATATCTCCACAGGGAAAGAGGGACCAGACTTCAACCCAGTGCTCCAGGATGTGAATGCAACATGCCGGAGGGGAGTAGGGAACCAGTGGAGAGGTCTGGGGGACCGGCCCCAATCCCAACTACTAAGTAGACACTTGCCCCTCCCCACAGAAGAATTTATTTCAAAGGACAGCATTGAATCTGCAGTTCCGGGAGAGAGACATATCTGATCGGAGCACAAGAGAGCAGATGAAGGGGGAGGAGAGAGTGGAGTACATCCTGGCCCACCAGGCCTTGAGGACGATGTTCCCGATTAGAGCAGCCAGTCCACAGAGAGGACCACATAACCGACCCCACTATGAAACATGATGCCCCTCACTTACCCATAGCCCTACAGGGGACAACACCTGAGACACAGTGTGGGAATTGTACTCAATCTGATCCTGCCACACCGAGGCAAAACACTAAGAGGGTGCAACAGAACAGCAAGGGAACGGAGTGGCGAGGTCCCCAGGGAATGGTGAAGGTGGACTTTGGGGCCAGGGCGTGGTGC
>NW_022105908.1:20125550-20129035 GCF_000313985.2 Echinops telfairi | reverse complement strand
TGGAGAGCAAATGTTTTGAGAATGATGAGGGCAATGAATGTACAAATGTGCTTTACACAATTGATGTATGTATGGATTGTGATAAGAGTCGTATGAGCCCCTATAAGAGTCGTATGAGCCCCTAATAAAACGATTAAAAAAAAAAAGTTAGTCTCAGGAAACTCACAAGGGCAGTTCTGCCTTGTCCCAGAGTTGGATTGGCTCCACAAAAGCGAGTTTGTTTTCTGTTGTGTTTTCCTTTTATGGCCAAGACCTGGGTTTGAATGCTGGCCAATGCACTGCCCTGGTGATTTCCAAGACGGAACTCTCTATGGCAGTACAAGCACAGTCACCGCCCACCTGTCAGTGGAGGTTCCTGGGGGGCCTCTGGGTAGGTCTGAATCTTTCCACGGCTCAGCATTTAGCCAGCTGTGCCATCCAGGGATGCCTACTGTCATCATGCAGGAGAGCAATCTGATGAAGGCCTGTCTCTCCCATTAGTCCCAAGACAAGTCAGGGAAAGCATGGTACAGTGCTGGCATAAGGACAGCATAGTGACCCTGTAAGACAGGGTAGAACTATCCCTGTGGGTTTCCAAGATTCTAACTCTTTACAGGTATAGTAAGCCTGTGGAGGGAGGGGGTGACAGCCCTCCACCACTAATCACGGGTTCGATAGACACAATTGTACGGTTGATAAATATATATATTACAATATAGTCATAGAGAGCATGAGAGATATAAGAGAGATTGAAATAATTTCATGGTAGCATGCTCACCTCCTGGATGGCCATTATCTTACCAGCCAGGTCTGCACACAGCGTCGGCCGAGGCGAGGTGGAGCAGGGACTTGGCAAGATGCTCGAGGACACCGTTTATTGCTAACCAAGGGTTATATCGGGGGCGTGATTGCAGGTAACCACACATCACAGGAAGGGGCAGTACAATAGGCATACCCATTATAGGAAGGGGATATACAATGGGCATAGGCATAACAGGAAGGGAATGAGCTGGGGGTGTGCACATAGGAATGGGAGGGAGTAGACAATCCCTACCATTCCTATGCCAGGAGGTTAAATGACAAGATGGGCAGACCCTAGATTCATGATGGCGGCCTAACCTTGGTCACCCTTGGGTGGGCTTGACCTCTCTAGGGTCTCCTACAAGGAAACAGACAACTACTATGCTTATCAGAAGGAAGTGGGTCCTACTTATTGTGGGATAAACAGTGGTGACTGCTTGCTCCAGATGGCTGATAACCCTTAGGGAGAATAACCCCTGATCTACTTCTGATGACCTCCAAGTGTATAGTCATTCTCAAGCCACTAAGTTTGGCATATATTTGGGGGAGACAACTTGGGAGAAATCCTTCTTTCCCACAAAAGCCCTGTCTTTCTCCTACAGAACTGCTGGTGGCTTCCAATACTGATCTTCTTAGCAGCCTACCGCATAACCACTATGCCACCAGGGCTCAGAGCGTAGTCAGGATCATTCTAGTGGGCATCAGAACCACATGGTGAGCTTATTAAAATACAGATTCCTTGGCCCAGAGGCATGCTTCAATAGGAATCATCATCATTCAAATGATTCCTTATGATGCAGTTTAAGAACCTGACCAATCAACTTCAAGTAAATGAAATCCCCAGACTCCAGGCTCCGGCATCCAGTTTCAGCAAAGGGAAAGCGTTCAGAGGTCGACAATCCCTACCATTGCTATGCCAGGAGGTTAAATGAAAAGGAAAAAAAAAAAAGTGTAACATGTTTGTTTGTCTCTTTTAATCCTCTCCTTGTCCCAACTCTTAACATTTTTTTTTTACTCAGATATTAAATCTAAAAGAGTTCAAAGGGCTAAGGCAAGCCAGCCCAAAATGAGCAGGCTCCCTCCCACGGGGGCCACTCGCTGGATGCTGGGGTCTCCACTGAGAGCCTGGTAGTAAAAGCTGGTGCAGAAGCAGGCGGTTCCAGCGGTGAGGAGGAATCCCGCCTAAAGGAGACACGGCAGGAATACAACCTTGTCAGACAAGGGTAGCCATAGGGCCCAGGGGCTTGGCCAGGGCAAGGCAGAGGGATAAATTACCCAAAGGGGTTTTCTGCAATGGGGCACCGCTAATAGGGCCAGGCTGTGTAAGAAGTGGTGTTTGTTGGCCTTTTCAAAGAGCTGTAAAAAAAAAAAAAGGGACAAGGGCAAGGATACACAAACGGCAAATGGCGGATCACCTTCTCCTCACCTGTGAAGTACCAGCTGTCTGTCCCCAAGCTTGTCCTCATGCCTGCAGCCTTTGCTACTCAAGAGAAACCTGGACCCCCACAGCCCCTCTCCCCATACACACTTCCCTCAGGGGCCCCCAGACTCCATGCCCTCGAGTACCCCGAAGTGGGAGACAGGGCAGTTACTTCACCTCCTTTCCGTAGGCATCCGGGAACTGGGCGCCTGTGGAGAGAGGCAAAGGTTAGGAAGAAAGTCCTGTCCTGGGGCCAGCTCCGATCACCCTCTCTCCTGGAGCGGCCCTGGGGAGCATTAAAAGGGCCACCCCCAGGAGGCTCCTGATCGGTGGAAACACGCATCGGACTGCTGTGGAAATCAAATGGAATGAACTAGGGCCTTTAAAAAGACAAGCATTCGCGCGCAGTCTGGTCTGGGGAAGACAGGCCGCTTCCGGTAGGCTCTGCCCCTGCACCAGACCCCAAAGGTCGCTCCAGGGATACCCACAATCCCAGCTCCCGTCCCTGTCCCCTGACCGTGCGCTCCGTAGGTGGCCATGCCTAAGGCCCCGGCTCCGGACACAGCGCCCAGACGCCTAAAAGCAGTCCCCAATCCAGCCATGGCTGCAGATGGTCACGCGCCAGGAGAACGGGGGCGCGGGCCACCCAAGAAGCCAGCCAATCCCGATCGCCCATGCAAATAAGGCACTCGAGGGCCCAACCTAGGCCGTGTTCATTTCAGCGTCCAGGTCCTCACCCTGGTAAAAGCACCTCTGAGTGGCGAAGACGTGTGGCGGGCGGAGAAGCCAGAGCCAATTAATCGCGGAGCAGCGAAGCAGTGGTGGGCGGGTTGAGAGCCGGGCTAAAGGATTTACGTCACGGATTGGCCCACTTTCCAAGTTGGCTCGCCTCTTTTTACCAATACCTGCCCCCCGCCCCCCCGCCCCAATCGCTGGACAATCTCCAAAGTTCCGCCCCTTTCCCCACAGGCTCCTCCTGTTCAACCTCAAGCCAGACCCCCTCCCAAAGAGGGGCGGCCCACGGAAACCCAAGCCCCACCCATCGAATCCAACCCCGCCCACCGTCCTGGTGGCCCCGCCCCGAGCCAGAAGGCCCCGCCTCCTCCGTGTGTTGCCCCGCCCCTTGTCGTTCACCCGTTCTTTTCCCCCGGCCGCGAGGACCCCGAGGGTGGGAGATCTGGGGGCTGGGGGGGATGTCTCCATTTTGTCCAGCTGTCCATCCGTCCACGCCCGCCTCCTTTCCCCGCCTCCAATCCCCCGCACTCCAGAGGGCGGGTGGGCCGGC
>NW_022105908.1:20121837-20124832 GCF_000313985.2 Echinops telfairi | reverse complement strand
GGGGGCTGGGCCTGCGGGGCCGCGGGGGCTCAGAGGCCGCCGCCCCCCTCCAGAAGCCTGTCCGCCCCCCGCTCGGAACCCTGGATGGAGGCACCACAGCCCCGGGGCTAAGCCAGGTAGGAGCTAAACCGGGCCGGGTGGAGGGGGCTGCGTGGCGGGCCGTTGGGGTCTCCCTGTCCCCGTGTCTCTCCCTGCGCCTGATCTCCCCCAGCCTGCTCCTTATGCGTGTCTCCGCCTAGGGATGCTCTCGCCGTGTCTCTGCGTCTCGGTCTCTTTGTCTCTGCCTCTCTTCAGTCCATGAATGATCCTTTGAATGGGCCCACAGACCCCGTGTGTGTTTCCATCTCCCCCTCCCCCTCCTTCTCCCCTTCCTGGCCAAGCCATTTTCCCCACTGCAGGAAGGGAGGGTGCTGCGGCCTGAGCCCCTGTCCCTCAACTCTCCCGGGCAGGGGGAGTAAGGCCTGGGCTGGACCGGAGAGAGTCGTGCAGAGGGATGGGGAGAAGAAGGTGGGGGGAGCAAGATGTGGCAGACAGAGATGGGGAGAGCCGAGAGAGAAAATGGGGGAGGTAAGAAAAGATAGGAAAAGAGAGGGAGCTTGGGGAGAAATTTGGGGAAGGGATTTAGAGGAGAGAGAAAGACAGGAAACACCAAGGAGAAAGATGTAGGAGAGAATGAAAAAAAAAAAAAAAAAGACCCGGGTAAGAGACCAGGGAAGACCGAGAGCGGGCTGTGCTGAGCCGAGCCGAGCTGAGCTGGAGGAGGTCGAAGATGATGCTGGGAGGGAGCTACGAGAGAAGAGAGATGGGGGTGGAGGGGAGGCGGGGAGGGCTCCAGTGGGAAGGAAAGATGCCGGCGAGGATGAGGCCAGGGGCCCAAAGGACCTAAGGGAGGGGGCTGTCTGTCTGATGGTGTTGGCGTGAAGGATGTGGTGAAGAGGGCGGCCAGGCCATAGAAGCCAAGTCCAGGCAGGCCGGCAGAGAGCAGACCCTGGAGGAGCCAACCTGAGCCCCCCTCCAGGTGGCAGGGGTACAAGAGCTTAAGAGGATCTGAAGAGGGGGGAGGGCAAGACTGGGGTGTGTGTGTGTGGTTAGGATTCCTGTGTCCTCATCTCTGGAATAAATTGACACCTGCAGAGAGCCACCCGCGGGCTGGCGCCTGGCTCTGAAAGCCCCGCGTCAGCAAACAGCTCTGGCAGCAGGGGGTGGGGGTGGCGGGGGGTGGGGGCAAGGGGGCTTGGTAAAATGACCTGGGTGCCTGTCCTTTGGGCTTAATCTCTTCCCAGAGCCCTCTGCCCTGAGTACCCAGGCTTCTGAGCAGCAGCTGTGAGGGATTGGCAAGAGGAAGGGGAGGTGATGGGATTGAATGAGAGGGAAGGAAGCGGAGGTCTGGCCCCAGGACGTGGGTCAGATTTGGGTCAGGGCAGTAGCGGTGTCTGGTGGCCCAAGTTGCTCAACAGTGCAGGAGGGGTGCCTTGGTGGACCCAGCTGAAGCCCCTCCCAGCCCACCTTAGCACTCCTTCTCAATCAGAGGCCTGGTCGCTAAAGCCAGCTCTGAATGGCCAACGAGGGGAGCCAAAGTGGGCCTTTTAGGGTCCTCTCTGTCCCCCTTTTCTCCCAACTTATATACTTCACCCTCTATCCTGAGCTAGGAAAACTAGCATTTTGACTGCTCCCCTGCTCTCCCCCTCATGCCCTGAATGGACCCCAGAGCCAAGCCAGCCCCTTTTCCTCTGCTTCCAGAACCCCCTTCCAGGGTTAAAGCTGCTGCCCGTTGCCGAGGTAACATTGCGGGGCAGCATCCCGTCGCCCAGCAACGGGCTGCAGGATCACGCATCTGTCCCTGGATTTGCCCCTCCAACACCCCCTCCCTACTCTAGCCCCTGCCTCAAGGCACCTCAACTTCCAAGGGGAAAAAAGGGAGAGGGTCTGGAGAGATAATGGAACCTGGGACCACATGGATCCTCTGGGAATTCGATGTTGGGAGTAGGTACGGGGCTTATGCAGTCCCAAAGAAAGACCAGAGCCTGGCCTGGGGTGGGGGTTCAGTGCCAAGAAATTACAGCTCAAGAGTAATTAACACGTATAAACAAACCCGCCACTTCCTGCTAATTAATGACTTGGTATTTTTATTTTCTCTTCCTGCTCTATGTCATTTCTTCCTAGCGAGGTGGGAACTAGAACTCCTGAGTCCCTGAGTAGAGTCTGAAAGGGTGGAATAAAGGGTCTGAAAGGGGCGCATGCTAGGTCTGGGGTGCTGACTGGCTTTCTCCCTCAGCTTTGCTTAGGACCTTTACCACATCCTGGCCCCACCCTCAACCTCTACCTGGGTGGGTAGCCGGGGTGTCCCTTTTGGGGAAAAGGAGAGCATTGTGGGTGTATGTGTGGGTGGGTGGGTGGGGGTCCCAAAGGACTAGGGGTGGAAACAGCAGGTTGGCTTGGTCTGAATTCCAAGTCACTAACCACTTTTCTCTTCTTTTCCCTTCTGTCCACCCGTCCAATCTCTCTTCCTGTCTTCCACCCCTTGTCCCATCTGTGTTCTGTCTGTCTGCCTTTTGCATGCCCTGTTCCTCTTCCTCGGTCTCCCCACAAACACCCACACCTACACCTCTGCCGCCACTACCAGGTCGGGCCTGCCTTTCCCTTCTCCCACCTTCTTCCCCTTCCCCACCCCTTGGCCCCTCCATGGAGAGGAACAGACACCTTCCCCATCCAGTCTAACCCCCACCCCTTCCCACGCCCCTCCTCCCTCCTTGCCCTCGCCCCCTCCCCCCACCAAACCCTCAGTGAAAGTCAATGAGTGCATTCAAGCTGAACATGTACAGGATGGTAAAAGGAACTATATGCATGTATATGTATGTAGGATTCACAGAGGCTATTTCTTGTGGATCATCAAAGTGAATTGGCAAAGTATAGTCCACAAGGAAAATATTTTATATTCAACCTTTGTGAATTGTGATTCTAGTCTGAAAAGCTTATGAATGAACATGCAAGGTGC